>NW_006160225.1:1388956-1414158 GCF_000334495.1 Tupaia belangeri chinensis | reverse complement strand
TTCCCCTAGTGAGCACATATATACCTATCTATGGCAGAAAATATAATGGATAACTGTTTCTTCTCAGGTTAAAAATCAGGAGCCAGCAGGTAGTGTGGTGACTAGGGTGCTGGACTCCCACATGGCCGACTGTGGTTCAAGTCCCAGATCTGGCAGCTTGCTTTCCCACTTTTACTTCTCTCTCTGTCTCTCCCTTGTCAAAATAAAATAACAATAATAAATAAAATTTTTAAAATGGGAAAAATGAGGGGACTGACAAATAACTAGGGACTTCTAATAAAGCATACAACACCTGACACTTGAAAACTAGATTTCTATTAATGAGTTACACAGTTGTAGCATAAGGAAGGCTGGGACGTGGTTCCTAACAGACCACTCTTCCCATGAACTGGCACGATGATGGCGTGAGTCGCTGAGTGAGGTGAGAGCAGGAGTAGGTGACAGGGTCACTGACTCTGTGAACTTGCAGAGACACTTTGTAGTATAAAAGGTATTCCAACACTTTGTCTTATTATTTTCTGTATTTAAGATCACATGGAAAAAACAATCACAGTGGTAAGAGAAACTGCTAACACTTCATAAAGATAGTACCAAGAGTGATCCTTAAACAATACCTGGTTTCTTATTTATTCAATGTAACAAGAAAACTTTTAAAAATAGAGATACAAGAAAAGGAAATTAACTCCTTCATATGTGAAGAACTTGACCTTGTTTTTCTAAATAATAAAAGATACCATAAAATTGTTTTTTTCTTTTTTTTTTTTGAGAGGTTTTTGCTATAGGGAGCGTGCGCTCACCAGAAAGACAGAGAAAGACAGAGAGGCAGAAAGCGAGAAATCAAGCCCCAGGGGGGATGGCCAAGCTGCAATCCCTTCTCCTCCATTCTCCTCTCAGGATCTTGGGCACGCACGCACACGTGCCCCATGTGAGTTTTAAGCCACCGGGTCCAGAACTCGAACCACGGTCGACTACATGGGAGTTCAGCGACATAGCCATTATGCTAACTGCTGGTCTCAAGATACAATAAAACTTGAAGAAAGCCTTCTTGGACAAAGAAGTTTTAGTATCTAAGAAATCTATAAAGAAAGTAAAGAATGATCTTTGATTTTGGGGGTAGGGTATTTATTAATTAACCAGGGAAAGAAGATCATTGCAGTTGAGCAAACGGGGGCCGGCAGATAGCATAGCAGTTATGTCACTGTACTCCCACAACGCAGACCGCAGTTTGAGTCTCAGACCCAGTGGCTTGAAAATCGCTCTGTGCAAGTTTATGTGCATACCTCAGATCCTAAGAGGAGAATGAAGGAGAAAGGATTGTGGTGGGGCCACCCCCCGGGGGATGATTCCTCAATTTTCCTCTCTCTGTCTCTGTCTCTCTCTTCTCTCTCCTATGAACACATAAGCCTTAAGGCAAAAACCTCTAAAATAAATAAATAAAATGAGTAAATTTTTAAAGAGTTAATAAATATAATACCTTACTTTCTTTCTCAGATATTATAAGCCAAGGCATATAATATTATTTTTCAAGTTTGGGCCTTCATTAAAATAGGAGTGAGAAAGTAACTGAGGTAAAATCTTACCTCGAAATAGTATATATTGTTTCTTTCGTTTTCTAAAAAAAAAAAAAAAAAAAAAAAATCATTCTATCTGACTTTTTTTTAATTTGACCAGAGAGACACAGAGTGAGAGAGAGAGTGGAAGTGAGAAAGCAAGCCGCCAGGTCTGAGACTCGGACCGCAGCTGGTCATGTGGAAGTCCAGCACCTTAAACATCATGCCACCTGCTGGCCCCCAGTATATATTGTTTCTACTAACAACAACAACAAAAAATCATATCAAGTAAAAATATTTCTACATAATTTCAAATTAAAACTCTTCGTTTCTTGTTTTTAAGACAAAGTCTTACCAGTTGCAATCCTCCTGCCTCCGTCTCCCAGCAGGGGCTACACACCTGCACCAACTTCAGAAAAATTCATGAAAAATGTGAATTGCAAAATAAGCAGACCGATTTCTACTTTTTTGCACTCATGTTCATACTTTGATCCATTTTTTCCACAAGTTTTTGAAGTCCTCTACCAAGTACAAATTTGAACCAAAGTAATTTACTTCATTTTTAACAAGAAAACCAGTAAGGCCAGTAATTGAGAACTCTTGGTGATAAGTGGGCATTTTTGATTAGCTAAGCTTATTTTGCAGCTATCTGCAACCAGACATACATACTCATTTTGTATCTTTTTTAAGGCAACATAGATGAAAAATTTTTTGAGAGGTTTTGCTATAGGGCAAGAGAAAGAGAGAGACAGAGAGACAGAAAGCGAGAAATCCCCCCCCCCCCAGGGGGGATGGCCATGCTGTAATCCCTTCTCCTCCATTCTCCTCTCGGGATCTTGGGCATGTACGCACACATGTCTGGCATGAGTTTTAAGCCAGCAGGTCCGGGACTTGAACTGTGGTCGACCACGTAGGAGTTCAGTGACATAGCCATTACCCCACCTGATGGTCCCTAGATGAAATATTATTAAGATACAAAATACTGGGGCTTGCAGGTGGTGTGGTAGTTAAGGCTCTGGACTCCCCCATGGCCAACTGCAGTTTAAGGTCCTGGACCTGATGGCTTGCTTTCTCACTTTCCTTCTTTCTCTCTCCCTCTGTCTCTCTCTGGTCAAATTGAAGAAAGATACTAATAAATAAAATGAAATAAATAATTTTTAAAAAGATATAAAATATCAGCCATGTGGTACAATATATATTAACTCTAAATGAAATAATAAATAAAATATAAAGTCTTTTGTATTCATAACGTATAATCCATCAACCAAGGCTCTAACCCCGTAGCCTACAAAATTACTCCCTCTCTCTCTTTTCATGCTACGCTCATCATTACAAAGTCACCAAGCACTGATCAAATTTTAGGGTTGGGAATCTATGCTCAACCTTCCTGACGTCAGAGAATCAACATCAATTATTTAAAAATCTTCAACATAGCAATTCTACCTGTTCATTTATCTGTCATTTATTTATTTGCTCATTCCTTACTATCAGTATAGCTACATGCATATTTATTTTGTACTCTACGTTGAAATTCAAAGTTATTTGTTATTTATTTTGTTGCTGAAATTATTCCAGCTTTAGCTATCCGGATCTTTTTTGGTTAGTCCTGTGTTCCTTTGACGTAGCCTTGACATTTGTGTGTGCATGTGTATGTATGTGTGTTTATCACTTCTTTTTTTAAGAATATTTATTTAATTTTATTTATTATCATTTTTTTAACTTGACCAGAGAGAGACAGAGAGAAAGGAAAAGCAAGAAAGCAAGCACCCAGATCCAGGACTCGAACCACAATAGGCCATGTGGAAGTCCAGCATCATAACCACCGTGCCACCTGCCGGCCCCAGTACTGCAATATATTTCAGTTCCGGTGCCACCTGCCAGCCCCAACACTTCTTTACTTTCCAGTACTGCAATATATTTCAGTTCCATATTGTATATTTCATGCTTTAGTCCTAGAATCAGACATTTTTTCCCAAGGAGTCATGGTTTCTTTATTGTCAATGATATTAGAAACCAAGAACTGGGTGCTAGCGCATCGTAACTGGTGTATCATTGCTTCATTTCTTACAGGCTTTCTTACTGGTGGAATAAGGGCATTAAGGATTCAGCAATGAAAGAGAATGAATTATACAGTAACAAAAAGACACATACAAGCCTTACGTTCATATTTCTAAGTAAAAGTAGTCTGAAAATGCTGTATACTGTATGATGTACACCATTCTGGAAAAGAAAAACTTTAGAGAATGTGAAAATATCAGCTGTTGTCAGATGTTTGGTGGAAGGACTAGGTTTTGACAGGTAAAGTTGGGAGTTGAAAAAAATGCTGCTGTCCATGGGAAATGATGTCATTCTGTATACTATTGTAATAGTGGATAGGACACTACACGTTTGTCCAAACCCACAGAAATTTATAGCACCAGGAACAGGCCTTCATGTGTGCAAAATTATCTGTATTCATTTAGGAAATCTTACTATAAAATATAGAATGAAACAAAACAACCCACCAGTCTGAGAAATGTAAGTACCTATATCTGCCTTATACTAACTATGTGTTGATATTAAGGGCTCCAACTTTCATCCATTGTCACGTGGATCATGCCTCCTCCCTCGGCTGACTTCTGTGTACATCACTACTCCGTCAGCTCTACATCGGGTGCCCACATTTGCCATTCATTAACTTAGTTGTTAGTTCTTCGATTCCAGTATGTATGCACAACAGTATCAGAATTATGGCACCAGCAGTTAGCGTAATGGCTATGTCGCTGGACTCCCATGTAGTCGACAGTGATTCGAGATCCGGACCCGGTGGCTTAAACTCATGCCAGGCGCATGTGCGTGAGTGCCCAAGATCCTGAGAGGAGACTGGAGGAGAAGGGATTGCGGAGTGGCCATCCCCCCGGGGGGTGATTTCTCGCTTTCTGTCTCTCTGTCTCTCTGTCTTTCTGGCGAGTGCACGCACCCTATACCAAAAACAAACAAACAAACAAAACAAACAAACACACAAAAAAAACCTCTCCCTCTCCAGAATTATTAACACACTGCAGGAATCGTCTTTATCAACTAGAGCATCGTGCTTATGTGCATTCTGTTTTACCTTTAATCTTAACTCAAGTGATTATCCAGCTACTGGGGACAGCAATTTTTCTCACTTTCTTCAGGGGGGTTGTTTCAAACATTTCTTTTACTGGTAGATTGTTTTGTTACATTCTGTATTTTATGCTAAATAAAATGTCCTAAATGAGTATGTGTAATTTTGCATACATTAAGGCCCATTTGTGGTGCTACAAATTTCTGTGAGTTGTGACAGGTGAACAGTGTCATATCCACTATTACAATATTGCATAGAATAACTTCATTGCCCTGGAACAACATGTTCTAAGAGAGATTTTTACTATAGGGTGCATGCGCTTGCCAGAAAGAGACAGAAAGTCAGAAATTACCCCTTTCCTCCCCCATGGAAGATGGTCACACTGCAATTTCTTCTCATATCCATTCTCCTCTCAGGATTTTGGGGATGCACGCACATGTACCTGGCATGAGTTTTAAGCCACCAGGTCTGGAATTTGAACCATGGTTGACTATGTGGGAGTCCAACGATGTAACCATTACTCCATCTGCTGGTCCCACAAAAGAAATATTTTAAACTCCTATCTTTACCTATTGAAACCTATTCTTTCCACTAAATAAATGCCAACTACTGATATTTTTACCTTCACTAAAATTTTACTTTTCCAGAATGCCATATATTAGAATCATACAGCATAGAACCTTTCTCAGGCTACTTTTAAATAGAAATATGAAAGTAAGGTTTCTATGCATCTTTGTGTTACTGTATAATTCATTCCCTTTCATTGCTAAATCATATTCTGTTAAATTGATGTTTCAAGGTTTTTCTTTTCTGTTTTTAAATCTACTTACCTATTAAAATAATCTTAGTTGTCTCTAGATTTTGGTAATTATGATTTATGCTGCTATTAACATTCATATTCAAGGTTTGTATGACCATAATTTTTCAAATCAGTTGTAAATACCTAAGAGCTGGGTCACGTAAGACTGTTTACCTGCATCTTTGCCAGCAATTTGCTTGGCAGTTTGTTTTTTTTTTATTTTATTAATTCTCAGAAGTATGTAGTGCTAAATCCTTTTTTATATGATTTTACAATTCCCTAATAACAAATGATGAACGTTTTTACATGCATATTTACAATCTACGGTCTTATTCCATGAGGTTTTTATTTAGAGTATTCGCCTATCTCATTTTCCTTATTACTGAATCTAAAAAGTTACATTAGATGTTTTAAAATAATTCTTATAACTATGAGTTCTTTGACCATTTGGGGGACAAGTCCTTTGTCATATATGTGTTTGCCAATGTTCTTTCCGTTTCTGTGACCTGGATCTTGACTCTCTTGAGTGTCTCTGTCAGTGCACAAGCTTTAATTATAATAAATTCCAACCTGTCCATTCGTCTTTCATGGACTGTGCTTTTTAGTATTGTCCCTGAAACTCATCACCAAATGCTTGCTCACATAGTTTTTTTTCTCTCTGTATTTTTTTCTCAAAGTATTACAGCTTTGAATTTTGTATTGAAGTAGTTGATCCATTTTGTCTTACTTTAAGTAAAGAGTTTATGGTTTGTCCCTAAGATTCCTTTTCTTGGCATATGGCTGTCCAGTTTTTCTTAGCACCATATGGTGACAAGGCTATTCTTTAGCCATTGAATTGCCTTTCTAATTTCTAATAGAAAGGATCTATTTCTGGGTTCTCGTTTCTTTGCTGGGGAGCTGTGTGTCTATTCTTTTGCCAGTACTATTCTGTCTTAAACCATTCAATTATATGATAAGACTTGAAGAAAAATATCATGAGTCCTCCAACTTTGCTTTTCCTCTCAGAACTGGGTTGACTACTGTAGGGTAATTTTTTTTTTCTTTCTTTCTTTCTGTACAAACTTTAGAATCATTGTGTCCATACCTACAGAAGAACTTTCTGAAACTTCGACTTTGAATGCCTTAAAACTATGCCTCAACTTGGAAAAAAGAGAAATGAAATAGCTGTTCATTCATTTATATAGTATGTGATTTATTTCATCAGACATTATTGCATATGGTTTCTGGATCTACTTTTTGAGATTATATCCATGTATTTTAATTTCTCTTTTACTACTGGTGGTCCTTAAAGTTTTAAATTAAACTTGCTTGTTGTTGCTATATTGAAAACCAATTGGCTTTTGTACAGACATTTTGTTAGCTAATAATTTCAACTCATATAAATGTTTTGTCTTTGGAATTCTCTGCATAGATAATCATACCGTCACCTAGTACAGACACTTTATTGTTCCTTTCCAGTTAGCGCATTTTTCCTTTCCTTGTGTTACTGAACTAACTAGGACTTCCTGAATGTTGAGGAGAAGTGGTAAGAAAAGACAGCTTTGCTTTTACACTAATGTTAGTGGGTAGGTCTCTTTTCACAATTAAGTAGATGTCAGCTGTAAGTTTTTTAATATAGCCTTAATAAGATGAAGAAGTTATCCTCTATTCCTATATTAGTAAAGAGTGTTGGATTTTGTCAATTTCTTTTTTTTGTTCTGCACCAAGATATACATTACATGATTTTACTTCTGTACCATGTTTAGTATATAGCATTCATTTACTTATATCTTTAAAAGAATTATTTATTTAATTATATGTATCATTACTACTACTATTTTTAATTTTGCTGTAGGGTACTTGTGGTCAGCAGAGAGAAACAGAAAGGAAGAGCGAAAGGGACCAGCAGTTAGTGTAATGGCTATGTCGCTGGACTCCCATGTAGTCGACTGTGGTTCAAGTCCCGGACCCAATGGCTTAAACTCACTCCGGGTGCATGTGCGTGCATGCCCAAGATCCCGAGAGGAGAATGGAGGAGAAGGGTTTGCGGCATAGCCATCCCCCCCCTGGGGGGAGATTTCTCACTTTCTATCTTTCTGTCTCTCTCTGTGTTTCTGGCGAGTGCATGCACTCTATAACAAAAAAACCTCTCCAAAAAAAGAAAAAAGAAAAAAGAAAGAAAGAAAGGAAGAGCGAGAGAAAGTGAGAAAGCAAATGGCCAGGTCCAGGACTCAAACACAGTCTGCATGTAGGACTCAGTGCCTTAACCCTCACATCACATGCTGACCCACACATTAACTTATTTTTAAATGTTGGCTTTTTGCGAGCTCTATAATAAAGGTCATTGACTTTGGAGTATAGTTCTTCATGCATTCAGTTGCTGATTTGGGGACTTTTATACCTAGGTTCATAAAGGACACTGTTCCTTGGATTCTGTTTATGTTATTCTTTTTCGGTTTTGAAGTTAGAGTAACAGTGTCACCATAAATTCCTTAGAAGTATGGTAGAATTTACTGGTGAAACCATTCGAGTTTGATACTTTTTTTTTTGGAGGTTATCAATTATTAAATCAATTTAGAATAGCTTTAGGCATATTATATTATTTTTTTCTTTTTCAGTGAGTTTCAGTCATTTATTTCTTTCAAAGCATTTGCTAATTTCATCTAGGTTTCCAAGATTTGGCTATTATGTTGTTCATAGAACTTGTTTATTAAACTTTTCATGTTTACGGAGTTGAAAGTGATGACTCCTCTTTCACTTCTCTTTTTTTTTTTTTATAAAGAGAGATTTTTTGCTATAAGGTGTATGTGCTTGCTGGAGAGACAGGGAGAGACAGAAATACAGTAAGCGAGAAATCAACAGCCAGGGTGATGGCCACGCTGCAAATTCCTTCTCCTCCATTCTCTTTGCGTGGTCTTGGGCTCTTGGGCACACACACACACACACACACACACATACACATACACACGCACACACGCGCACGCTCCCTGCTTGAGTTTTAAGTCACCGGGTCTGGGACTCAAATCATCATCGGCTATGTGGCTTAACCATTATGCCATATACTGATTCCTCCTCTTTCATTTCAAATAATAGTAATAGTGTTTTTCTTCATTTTTGTTTGTTTGTTTTGGGTTGGTTTTTCTAGAGGTTTAGCAATTGTATTGACCTTTTCGAAGAACTAGATTTGGAAGCTCTTTTTCTGTATTGTTTTCCTTTTTTTCCCCCCTATTTTCTACAGGGAGAATGTGCTTGCAAGAGAGACAGAAATAGAGAAAGCACTCCTCAGGGTGGATGGCCACACCTCAATCCCTTTTCTTCCGTACTCCTCTCAGGATTTTGACCATAGACACACACATGCCTGGCATATTTTTCAGGTCTCTGCATTCAGGACTGGAACACTTCAACTGAGCAATTGACTCTATATCCAACTGTGTTTTTTTAGAGAGAGATTTTTTACTATAGGGTGCATGCACTTGCCAGAGACACAGGGAGAGACAGAGAGAAAGTCAGAAATCATCTCCCACAGGAATGGCCACTCCACAATGTCTTCTCCTCCATTCTCCCTTGGGATTTTTGGCATGTATATACACGCATCAACTTGAGTTTCGAGCTACAGGGTCCAGGACTTGAACTATAGTCAGCCATGTGGGAATCCACTGTCTCAAGTAGTATACCACCCGCTGGCCCCAGAATCCAGTTGCCTTAACCTCCATGCCACCTGCTGGTTCCCATCTTTTCCACTTTAAGCTATCTGAATCTTTATATTTAATATGAGATTTTTATAGACAATGTATAGCAGTTTATTATTTTTTAAATGACTCCAGCAATCTACCTTTTAATTAGTGTACATAGACAATTATCATTCATTTGATTGATGATATATTACCTCAGTTGGTCCTTAGCCTTGACTCAGCAATTTTAAACTCAATATGATCTTGCACCTGTCTCAAAGTCTCTCCAGAATTTCATGAGTAAGATATCCACACTCCTGATGATTTATTGATGTCCCACTAAAAATGCTTAGGAATCGTTGCTGTACCTGGAACTACCTGGATGCTTTACAAATGGATTTTGGAATCGAGAGACAGAGATAAAAAAACTGTATCTTTTTTTTTTTTTTCTGTGACTATGACTTTGCCCAAAAAGTCCAATTACATACATTTCCCCGTGGTTTCTCCAAAATTTCTTGTAACCTTTATGATATGTGTGTCTTTGTGAATGTCAGATACATCGTACCATTCCTGTACAGACCATGTTCTGTGTCTAGGCATTTCATTTCATTTAGACATGAAAAACGAACCTGACGATTGCATGTATTTAAAACGATATCTCTTTGGCTCATCATAGAGATAGCTATACCATTGATTCGGAAAGAAATTCCCCTGCAGTGCGACAGATTTGCAGAACATTTACCAGTGTAAAATTGGCCAATTTTTTATAATGACACAATTGTACAATAGAGGTTTAGGGCTTTGCATTTCACGAAGTTTCTATCTCCTGCTCTTTTCTCTTTAATTCCCCAAATCCGGAAGTAGTGAAAAGGCTGTCCTGTCAACATGGTGCTTCTCAACTCTGTGCCTTTGTTTACCACTAGGATAAAATCTGCCTTCTGCTTCCTACCTCAGCGTTTTAGCGCTTCAGCTTTCCAAATGAATGGACTACAGTCACCGCTCTCTTCACCAAAGACGGCACGTGGTTATGGCATCTGCGTGTCACTTTCTGATAAACCAAGCAAAAGGAAACAAATCACACACACACACACACACACACACACACACTGTAACGTTTCTCCAGAAGAACTGGACTTCCTCAGGAATAAAATGCAATCCCCCAGATGTGAGGGGGGGCTGGGGACAGTTGATAGACTCTGTGACACCCTCCCATGATTATTAGAGCCAATGCATCGATAACACACAAAATACAGGTCCATCGATTTTGAAACTAGAAATATGAACCTCACTATTAAATATTTGCTGAGTTATCTACTAAATGGAATAAAGTATTTCCCTTTATTATATGCTTTTCTCCAAACGTTCAGCTAGTTTATCTGCAACTATTATCTTAGAAAGACTCCTTTCTCAGAATGAGAAGGTAATGCTTTCTTTTGCCCCATTATACTGAAATATCCACTGTGCATAGAACCTTCCCTTGATATTTGTGAGGGATTGACTCTAAGACCTCCACCAATACTCCAATTTGTGGATATGCAGGTGGCTCATATGAAACAGTGTAGTATTTACATAATCCTGACACGTCCTCTTCCATACATTGCATTGTCTCCGGATTACTTACAGTACCAACAGAATGAAAACCCTATGCACGTGGTTGTCACGCGGCATGGCTGATGAAACAGTGACCAGACAAAGAGCTTAGATGTTCGGTAGAGATGCAATCTTGGTGGGTCAGTGGAGCAGTATCAATGGAATGCTTTTTTTGTTTGTTTTTGCTTTTTTATATGAGGCTGTTCAAATCCTCCGATGTGACACCTGTGGATATGGAGGGCTGGCTGGACTCACGTTTTGTGGAAAATATATTAGACATGCGTTTTGTTAAAAATTAACAAATTTCACTTAAATACAAATATAAATCTTATTAATTTTTAAAAACTCATGTATTATTACTTTTGTGGGGGTAAATATGGTTTTTCATAGCATGCATACAGTACGTATCATCAAGGTGGGGACACGTTCGTCGTCGACACTGAACGTCACGAGCTGTGCACCTTTGGTAATAGCTCTGCCAGTGCCTTTTTAAGTATAAATTGAATTGTCAACATTTTTATTCTGCTGTGTGACACCATTCTATGACCCATTCTCCTCTATTATAGAAATTCTTTTATCTGTCACTGTTTTCTCTTCCCCATGCTGTTTCTAGTATCTACTTACTCTCTCCCCTTCTTTGCTGTCAGGTTTGTCAGTTTCCACCACTGAGTGCAGACATTCGGTATATATGAAGTGGGGACATACAATAGCTGTCTTTCATGGTCCAGCTTATTCTTAGCATTGTCTTCTGAAATAGACATTGTGTTCCAGTTCTCAGGGTGCCTAGAATAGTGCCGGGTGAATAGTTCTTTTCTCATTGGCTCAGGACTGAAATTATTAGGTTGTGATTTTTAGTACTTGCATATTATATATAATAAGACATATAAGAGATGGAACCAAAGTCTAAATAAAAAAATTAATTTGTGTTCCATATAAACCATTTCTGGGGGACCTTCAAAGAGTTTGCAGAAGGAACCAGCAGATGACATAGTGGTTACACTGCTGGACTCCCACATGGCCAACTGCCGTCCAAGTTCCAGACTAGGACTTGAAACACGCCAGTTGTCTGTGCGTGTGTGCCCAAAATTGGGAGAGGAGACTGGAATTGGAATTTGTGCTCAAAATTCCGAGAAGAGACTAGGGTGGCGTGGCCATCCCCTGTAGGGGATAATTTCTGACTTTGCCTCTCTCTGTCTCTCTGGTAAGCACACATGCCCTATAGCAAAAATCTTTAAAAAGAAAAGCTTGCAGAAAAATGGAATTAAAGTACTTTTCTTATGGTGTAAAAGATTTTTTAAATCCATGCCTATTTTTTCATAATATAATGAATTTTCCATGACTTTTTTTTTTGAAAATAATTTGCTAGAGGGTGTGTGCATGTTCTCTTGTGAGAGATGGACAGAGAGAGAGATACAGAAAGAGAGGGAAAGTGAGAAAGCACCCTTTAGGGGCTGGTCATGTCATAATTTCTTCTTCAGTTCTTCCTCCTTTTGGGATTTTGATCAGGTGCACACACGCATGCAGCATGTTTTTCAAGCTGCAGGGTTCAAGACTAGAAACACAAGGTTATTATTATTTTTTTAAACTGCAGTGATTTGACCGACTACTTGATATCATAGAATTTTCCACTGCGGCATCAGGTTGGCACTCAAAACATTTCAGATTCCGGAGCATTTCATATTTTGGGTATTTGACTAGGCATACTCAACTTGTACAAGGAAGACTCACTTATATTTTTTATGTAAAGGACAATGCACACTCGCCCTCATGGACTAGCTCGTCTGGCGAGCTGTTGCACCACTTCTGAGCGTCATTCCTGTGTCATCAGGTCACACCCATTTACAAAGACAAAACTGTCTTGAAGTAAAACTTGCTGTATAGACTTTAAATGCTCTACATTGGAAAACATAATAAAGCCTTAGTACATGCATTTACATGGCTTTAACTCTGGAGACCCTCAAGGAGATGGTTCTTAGTGCTAGCTAAGACGGATCTAAGGGTGGATTTTCAAAGGTCGCTGAGCAGTGGGATAGCTAATCCGTACGTCCCCAGCCCTTGGCGCCTTAGAGGAGCAGATAGAGGAACGGCATTTATTCTGTGACCGCATGAAACTGCAAAATACTTTTCATCAGGAAAGTGAAAGCACACAAGGGCTTCACTGCAGCCATTCTCTTCCCCATTCTTCTTACTCAAGGAAATCGGAGAGTGAAGAACTCTGTAATTTTTTAAAATTCATATCCTCTGACTGAGGATATGAATATATATATATATATATGATATATAATTATATTATTTTATAATATAATTATATATATATATATATTAAAAAACATCTGGAAGAGCAGATTCTAGCAACACCCTGAAATTCCTTAGAAAATAGGGAATTAAGTGCAGGTAAGATGGTCACCCCAGGAAAACACATATTACCAAACAACATGTAATAGCTCCATTTTCTGCACCGCCTTGACTAGATTTGTCAAGTCGGTTTTCATTATTTTTGTTTGTTTGTTTGAATCATTCTGGTGGGTGCCAGGGCTGGGCTTAAGCCCTTTGACCTGGTACGGCTTCCATATTTGGCTGAGGGACCCAGGGGTGACTCAGGGAATGCGTTCACTCTGCAGCATGTTTGGCCAGGGAGGCGTAGTCCTCAAGTGCCTGCTCTGACGGGTCCTCACTGGGCACAGTGTAGCTTATATGCCTAGTTTAGAAAACTCTGGGGGTTAATGTGACTTTTGCAAGGCCCCTTTTTCTGTGTTTCTATTTTTAAACTCTGGTTGGTTGAACATTTTGTTCCTAAAAGTTTTCCAGAACTAATATCCTTCTGTTTTTCTATTTGTTTCTGCCATAGGGCACATGAGCTTGCAGGAGAAAGAGAGAGACTGAGAGGGAAAGTGAGGCATTAGCCCTTCAGGGGGATGATCATGCCACAACCCTTCTCTTCCATTTCTCTCCTGGTATTTTGGGCATGCATGCATATGCACCGGGGGTGACTTTCAATCTGCTGGGTCAAGGACTTGAACTGCAGTAGGCCATGTGGGAGTCTAGTGCCTTAACGACCACATCACATGCTGTCCCCAACATCAGCCTTCTCTTAACTGCTCACTACACAATCTCTATTGTCTACAACATCTGAAGACATGTTATCTCTGCTGGGGTCCAAATAGTCAGTCTCCATTCTCCTGGGCAGAACCCGTGTGCTTCTGCTGCGTTAGGGCTCTGGGAGATAAGGCAAACTGCTGACCCCGCGGTAAAGCCTGTGCCTTGCAGGCAGACCTCGGGCAGGACAGTGTGTGGGATGGTAACCCCAGTCATGTCAGCTGCATTACCCTGGAACAGGGCTGCCACAACACAGATTCTTGCCTGAAGATATCCTTGGTTTGCTGCCCCTGGTCTGAGATTACAGCCCTAGGGGTGGACTTGGAGGGAAAGTAGTCCCTATCTTTTTGACCACACTCACTACACTCTCTTCTAGTGAATAACACAGGAAGCTGGGTAGGGGAACACGAGAGTAGGTCTGCATCAAATGTCATAGACAGCCTCAGTTCTTACCAAGGTTTATTAGGTTTATTTTTAGAGAGATTTTTGCTATAGGGCATATGTGCTCATTAGAGAGACAGAGAGACAGAAAGCGAGAAATCACCCCTCAGCAGGGGTGGCCACACAGCAATTCTTCCTTATCCAGTAGCCTCTAGGGGTTTGGGGCACATACTCATACATGTCTGGTGTGAGTTTGAAGCCACTGGGTCCAAGATTCGAACTGCTGTTGACCATGTGGGAGTCCAGTGACATAAACATTATGCTATCTGCTGGTCCCCAGATTTTGTTTTAAAAATGTTTTTTGAATTGTTAGATGCATTAGTTCCATTTCCAGAGTTTTTCAATTTCCATTTTGCTTTAGAATTTCCATCCACTGAATGATAGCTTAGCTGGAAAGAGTATTAACTAAACTCTCATTCAATTTGGATGTTCAGCTGTTTTTCTTTCCTCCTTGATATTGATAATTAGTACTCTCTCTGTCATGCACACACTCTCTCTTCTTAGGGCATTATTAATTCTACCAATATTTTCAAAGTACACATTATATTTTCTTATTGCTTTTTCTAGTATTTTTGTATTTCTTTTATTTCTATTCTTTTTTATTATTTTTTTTAAAATTATACCTACTAAGTTAAAAAAAATTGCTGGGGTTTTAAAAACTATAAGTTTGAGTTTAGGGATCCATTTTTTGCTACTGATTTTTAATACAAAACCAATGTAATCTTTCTAATATTATTCCATTGAATTTTATTGTAATGTGTTTTATAAACTAAAATGTAGACTATTTTGGTGACAGTTTTATGCTGTTTCATTTTAAAAAATGTGTAGTCCAAAGTTGTTTTGTACAGTGTTTAATAAATATAACAGGCCCTGTATGGTTGGCAGTGCTGTCAAAGTCTATAACCTCCCAGTTTGCTTCGCCAATCACTCATGGAACAATGCTAAAATCTCCAGCTGTAATTGTGATTAGTACGTTTTCCCCTTTTTTAAAATTTAAATTTTGTTTCGTATATTATGAAGCTTTGCTGGTTGTTTGAAACATGAATTTCAATTTTTGTCCTCTCATTTAAAATTGTTTACTCTTTTTGTTGTCATTTTTGGAGAGATTTTTGCTATACAGCATGTGCGCTCGCCAGAGAGACAGAGAGAGAAAAGTGACAGAAAGTGAAAAATCACCCCCGGGACAATGGCCATGCCGCAGTCTCTTCTCCATTCTTCTCTTGGGATCTTGGGCATGCATGCACACACACCAAGCATGAATTTTAAGTCACTGGGACAGAGATTTGAGCCCCAATCCCAAAATTGTTTCTAATCACTTCTTTCATTTTAAAATATTCTTCTATTTTGTTAAGAAAATCTTTTGTCTTGTGTGTGTGTGTGTGTGTGTCACAGCATATTGGTTGGGTTTACATGATATTGCTTTTTAATTATTTTCCTTTATTTCTTTATATTTAAATTAGGTCTTTGTAAACAGTACATAGGTGTGTCTTGTTTTTAGATTATTTTTTACCTAGTCTGATAACCATTTCTTTTCACTGAAAGTATATATGACATTCATACATAACATAATCATTAATGTGGCTTAATTTGTGTGATATTCTACATCCTTTTTAGTTTTCCATCAGTTTTTAATTTTTAATTTTTCTATCTTGCCTACTTTTGTATATGTGTGTGTGTGTGTGTGTGTGTGTTCTAGGCTCTATAGTTATCATCAATTCATTCTATTCAAGTAGGAATTAGGTTGGGGAATTCTGAGTCAGTTGCATATTTAGTAAACTCAATAAATTTGTCTTTGTTTCTTGGCTACGACCTTCCTGATATTTCAACAGGGTGGTTGGCAATTTTATCTCTCTTCTATGTCCGGTAAGTTTTGACTATAATTTTCTTCTTCGATTTTTCTTTTAATGCCAATATCCATGAGGGAGAGGGAGGGAAAGACAACCCCCCTCTCCCTGCAATGAGATTTTGCCACTGTGTAATACTTTCTTCTTCAATGAGCTATCCTGTAAGGATCCTGGGTACACATGCACATACCTAACATGATTTTCAAGTTGCAATGGTGGGAACTCGAACTCTGGTTGGCCATGTGGGATCTGGCTGTTTTTGTATAGCACTCAACCTCTGTGCTATAGGGTCAGTCCTTTTAGGAGGTTTTTATCATAGCTATTTTAACTCTTTTTATCCTGTTCATATAGCTTCAGAATTTAGAAAATATCTTGGGACCAGCCGTTGGCCTAATGGATATGTTGCTGGACTCCCATGTAGTTGACCATGGTTCGAATCTCAGATCCAGTGGCTTAAACTCATGCTGGGTGTGTGTGCATATGTGCTCAAAATCCTGAGAGGAGAATGGAGGAGAAGGGATTGTGGCGTAGCCATCCCCCCTGAGGGGTGATTTCTCACTATCTCTCTATCTCTCTCTTTCTGGTGAGCTCATGCACCCTCTAGCAAAAACCTCTCAAAAATATTTTATAATGGAGACCTACTATATTTTTAAAAGCAGTCTCTTTTCTGTTCATGGGGATATTTCTCTTAAGTGGCATATATAATAAAAATAATCTATTTTTTAACATTTTTTTAAAAAACCTCATTTACCTATCTATTTATTTGTTGTGTTTTTCAAGCCACTGGATCCAGGACTTGAACTGCAGTTGACCACATGGGAATCCACACCTTAACCACCATGCCACTTGTTGGTCCACCAAAAATAATCTATTCACATATGAAATATTTTTCACAATTGTTGTTAACACAGTTACTCTATTTTTAGTGGGACTATGTCTTTTGGACTCTATTATAAATTACTGTAGATTTTACTCTGCCATTCTAAAAAATCATTAGGCTAGGGAACTGTCACTTTGTGATAAGTCTGAACAGTTTAGCAGATTGAAGGACCTTGTCAGGGTTTGTGGCTTCTCTAACCTCCAGTCTGTTATGGCATCTCCTCAAGGTTGCTGAGAGCTTTACAAGTTCTCGCTCACCCAGCTCACCTATTCACAGAGCTCTTTGTGGGCTAAACCTGATCCTCAGTTTGCATTTTGATGAAAATATCTTCAGGGATTTGAAATTTTTCCAGGGTCACCTAGAAATGACCCTCAAGTCCTCTCTTTGTTCTCAGAATGCTCCTAAGCCTTTTTTTTTTTTTTTTCAGGTTAACTGGAAATTTTCCATAAATCCCCATCAGGATATATATAATATACATGTTTTCAACAGAGAACATTAGATATTTTTGTCTGCTAAATGTCTCTTCCCTTTGAACCTTATACCCACCCTCAACCACCCACTCCCCTCCCTCACTCTCTCTGGTATCTACTGAATGCTCCCAAAGTCTTTTAAATTAATACCTTTTATTTTTATATATATTTTTTCTTGTCTGTTCCTATTTGGGAGTGTGACTACTGGACTGCTATGACCCACCACATCCCACTGAAGTCTAGAAATACGATTAATGATTGCCCCCCGGGGGTATACAGGCTGTGCTTAGTATCACAGGACTCCTGCACAACTTTCAAATCATAAGTTTGAACAAGGTTCAGAATCCACCTGCTTGTCAACTAGTTAGGTACCACAGAGAAATTTTTTTCTTCTTTTTATTTTAATTACCAGAAGGCCTGTCTGTGCACTGACCAGAGAGACAATGGGGATGGGGGAGGAAGCAGCCCCGTGTGCATGGACATGGTCATGCTACTCCTCTTCTCCGTTTCTCCATCTTTTCAGGATTTGGGGAACTCACATGCGCCCTGTTTCCCAATCCTCCGGAGTCCAGATTTAAATTGCCCTAAGCCATGTGGGATCTGGCTCCTTTAGCCAGTAGGCTTCAGGGCTATCCCTGAACTCTTGTTTTCTTTCATGTTGACTTCCTTGCTCTTGTTTCACTGTTATTTTAGTAATACAGTATAAAATATATCTTGATCATTTCCTTTTACATTGAGTGCTATGCAGAAGAATCGGTCAAGGTGTGTAATCTACTATTCTGGCAGAAAGAGAAACTTTATATGACTTTTACATCAACTTTCTTATACTCTCCTTTTTGAGTTTGAAAACTCATACTTGCCTTCATTTAGAGAATTTCCTCATTCTGGGGTCAGCAGGTCATGGAGTGGTTACATCGTTGGACTTCCACATGGCTGACTGCGGTTCAAGTCCCAGACCTGGTGGCTTAAAAATCATGCCAGGCATGTGTGTGTGTGCCCAAAATCCCAGGAGGAGAGTGCAGGAGAAGGGACTGCAGCACGGCCATCCCCCATGGGGGTAATTTCTCACTTTTCTTCTCATTAGCTCTCTCCATCTTTCTCTGGAGCATGGACACACCTTACAGCAAAAATCCTTTTTATTTATTTATTTTTTAAATAAAATTATTTCACTTAGAATTGTTGTTGACCAACAACATCTGGCTTACTGCTCAAATTTCTCTGCTCTCACATCAGATTTTACCTGTCCACTTTCTTTCCCTGGGTTGATATTTCATGTAACTGACAGAACAGTGGCAGAGAAGGGTCAGTCCTCATAAAAGAACAGAATGCTGCCTACAAGCTGGGGCTATAGCTAAGAGTAACTTAAGAACAGGCAAGGGAAAAATAGTTGTTAACTGTTATGTTACTCAGGACCAGCAGATGGCATAATGGTTACGTTGCTGGATTCCTACATAGTCAACTGCAGTTTCGAGTCCTGGAACTGGTGGCTTAAAACTCACACCAGGCATGTGTGCATGTATGTCCAGGATCCCAAAAGGAGAATGGAGAAGAAGGGATTGTGGTGTGGTGGCCACTTCCCATGTGTGATTTCTCTCTCTCTCTCTCTCTCTCTCTCTCTCTCTCTCTCTCTCTGTCTCTCTGGCTAGTGCATGCACGTATAGCATAAAAACTCTCTTAAAAAATTATATTACTGGGGGAACCGGCAGTTAGCAATGGCTATGTCGCTGGACTCCCATGTAGTCAACCGCGGTTCGTGTCCCGGACCCGGTAGCTTAAAACTCACGCCGGGCGCGTGTGCGTGCGTGCCCAAGATCCCGTAGAGGAGAATGGAGGAGAAGGGATTGCGGCGTGACCATCCCCCCTGGGGGGTGATTTCTCGCTTTCTGTCTCTATGTCTCTCTCTGTCTGTCTGGCGAGTGCACGCGCCCTACAGTGAAAATCTCTCTAAAAAAAAAAATTATATTACTGGGACCAGCAGTTAGCGTAATGGGTATGTTGCTGGACTCCCACATAGTCGACCATGGTTCAAGTCCTGGACTAAGTGGCTTAAACTCATGCCGGGCGCGTGTGCATGCGTGCCCAAGATCCCGAGAGGAGAATGGAGGAGAAGGAATTGTGGCATGGCCATCCCCCCCCCAGAGGGGTGATTTCTCACTTTCTGTCTCTCTGTCTCTCTCTGTCTTCCTGGCGAACGCATGTGCCCTATAGCAAAAACCTCTAGAAAAATAAATTGTATTCCTCACACCTAAGCAACAGAAACTGAAGATATCTACAATAAATTCTTAGAACTATCATATTTTACATTAATTTTATTAATATAATGAAAAGCAAGCTATTTTTGATGCGTCTTTAAGTTTTACTGACAAGATTTTATTAGTCATTTTTTAAAAAAGGTTTTCGTTGAAGAATTTTGAGATTATAAATAGTTCAGAGGGGTTACATAATCTAATTACCTTAATTATATGAGTAGTTATACAATTTTATTCTCCCTGGGGTTGTTTATAACACTCTTTTCATATGTGGTATAAAAATATCTGTAACACATACAGTTCTTTTCAAGATTTCTCTTAGCAAAATAACATTTTTTCATGAAATATTACACATAAGTTTAATGTATGAAAGCATAAATGGTATGTTTGATGTTCAGTTATTTTATAGTATTTACTTCTTTATAATGTTGCTAAGGAGAGTAATGAAGCTCTCTGGATGTATTAATATTTAAAACCCTGCTTGGACCAGATAGAGGTATAACAAAAAAAAAAAAAAATACATGAGAAGATTCCTAGTTCAAGTCCAGATACTTCTCAGAGTGCTGGGTTCATGCTTGCCTACCATCTGGGAGCAGCTTTGGGGACTGGGGATGGATCACTTCAGGAGCTTGTTGGGGTACTGTCTCTCTCTCTCTTGCTCATGCTGAAATTAATAAACTGTAAAAAACCTCACAAAAACCTTTACTAGATACTTAAAAGCCAAAGCTTACATTAATTTATATTCTTTAAACATGTATGCATACTTATAATATGCTTTTCAAATAGTCAAAGAACAAAAGATAGGTGAATCAATGAAATATATCTTCATATTTAGCGTATCACAGCATTTAAAAAAAATCTATACAATTAAAGAAGAAGTGAAGTCTAAGATATAACTTCATCTAACCTCACATAACCTAAAGTTAAGTCACATTCTCAATTTAGTTCCTTCTTGTATAACTTCATCTAACCTCACATTCCCTAAAGTTAAGTTACATTCTCAATTTAGTTCCTTCTTATTAAGGCCAGAAGATATGTTGAAAATACATAAGATATTTGGTAGCCTATAAATTGTGTAGTATAAGTAGATCCTTCAGCTTCAGGAAAAACCTACCAAAATAATTATTTATTTATGTTTTGCTCATCATTTTTTATTTGTATTTTGGTGATTATAGCCATGAGCCATGCCTCACTTCTACCTGGCTGTTTTTATTACTTTTTTTTTTCTCTAGAGTAATTTTTGCTATAGGGCACATGCATTTGCCAGAGAGACATAGAGAGACAGAGAGACAGAAAGTGAGAAACCATTCCCTGGGGGCTGGCCACACTGCTGTCCTTCTTCTCCCACTCTCCTCTTGGGATTTCGGGCACACACACACACACACACACACACACATGCACACACACACACAAACCTACCCACAATTAGTTTCAAGCAACTAGGTCCGGGATTCAAACCACAGTCAGCCATGTGAGAGTCCAGAGACGTAACCATTATGCCATGGGCTGGATCCATGACCTGACTGCTTCCTGGGACTTACGGCCAATTCTCTAGCAGCGGGAATCTCTTTCTGGGTCTTTGTCTTGTTCCCACAACTTGTCAGTCTTGACTTTAGGAAGCGTTCCCAATTATGCAAGGCTAAATGTATCATTTACAAACGTGTTCATTATTGTGCACCCAAAGTAGTATTCAGAATCAGTAAAAGTGATTACGCCAGATGTATATTATTGTGTTTTAGTGTGTCTTGTCGCTTTGTGACACTTAATTGAATGTATGCTTCTTACATGGATAAAATTACATTATTCTAATGTGGCAGCATGTGCTAGCTATTGAAAAATACATACTCTGTGACACCATGACACACCACCAGACATCTGCCTTTTAGCTCCTCACTCATCCACAAATTCCTATTTTCCACTCAGTTGTTATGTGAGGAATGATTGTATTCCCTGATACGCACGACGTGTCACTTTGGAGCAATATATGAATGATACATAAATAAGACTCTTCCCTATTTACTAATCAGAGACTTATATAAATAGGTGTAAGTATAAATAGGTGCAAACTTAAGAAGAAACGGTCAGTTTTCTCTTGGCAGTAATATTGTAACATAAATTATAGTCATATGGTTATTTGGGCATAGATGACACAGCAGTCTTCTCAGTTCTGAGATTCCATGTTTTTTTTCTTTTACAAATATTCTAATTTAGTAAATATCAAATTTCTTTTAACTCATAATGGATTTTTTTTAAGTTCATTTATTTCTTCCATGAATGAGGGAAAGAAAGAGAGACAGCACCCCAATAGGGGGAGATCCATCGCTAGCTTTAGGAAGCCTCAGAAAACGGGCACCTCCCACCATCCAGTCTCTAACTGACAACTACTGGCTTAGATAAGTAAAACTAAATGAATTTCTTCTAAAATTAAAACCTAGCCTGTAAGTGGCATGGAGGTTGAAGCACTGGGTACTACATGGCCGACTTCCAGGACCCAGTGGCTTGAAAAATCACACCAGGTGTGTGTTTGTGCATCCCCAAAATCCAAAGAGGAGACTGGGGGAGAAGGGATTGTGATGTGGCCATTCCCCTGGGGTATGATTTCTCACCTTTCTCTCTCTCTCTCTCTCTCTCTTTCTCTCCTCTCTCTCTCCAGTGAGCACATGTGCCCCATAGCAAACCCTAAACCAAAATAAATACATAAATAAATAAACCAATGCTATGCACTATTTCTTTTATTTATATCTTACATTGTTCTTTTTTGAGATTTTTCACCAGTGGCTTATGAAAAGAACATACTGAATCTAATTCTGAAATGAAGTAGCACCCTAGATGAGATGAGGAAGTGTTCTAAGGTTATCCTGAAAGTAAATATAAGAGATATCAGGATTTAAAACCATTTGGGATTTCTTAGATGGTCTTACGGTCTACCATATTACATCTAATTTAAACATATCCCAAGCACTTTTATTTTTTCATGGAAGTATAAGCCTTGTGAATAGAGTACCTGCTTCATGACAGTTTGTGACAGAATCAATCACTTTGTCATCACCATAAATCTTCATAAAATGAAAAAGGAAAACAAACAAACAAAAATACCTTGCAGTCAAAATCAGACGGACTGTGATCTAATGTCAACTGTCCCTTGCACATGTCCATTGTGAAAATTATTGGTATTTATAAGACTCTTCGTCTTAAGCACTTTTATTTCAGGAGATTTGGGGAGAGACAAACAATCTATTTTCACTCATTTACAGTAGACAATTTATTCTGAGGATCATTTCTGGGAAGACGGTTGTAATTCTAATTAAATAGCATGTCACGAAAGCATTCGCCTCAACAGATCTGTTGTCATCGTAATATCAGCCAGATGTAAAACCGACATGTTGATGTATTTGTCCTGCATCTCACCAGTGCCACACTCCTTTCTTTAATCTCCATCAAGTTTGCAACTTCCAAAGAGCACAACTGGATCACAGATAGAAATACCTATATCTGGAAAAAATAATTACAACATATCTGAGTTATTAAAAATCCTGGAAAATAAGTAAGGATATTTAAAAGTAATTACAATTTAAACCATGATCTGATGAAAAGGCTAGGCGTTTTAGAGATGATAATCAACGATTTGGGTGCTAATACTTTTAATTAAAAGACTCTAATTTGTTCCACATAGCTTCATTATTATTCAAATAGGTAGCTCACAGAATGCTTGATTCTCCTTTTCTAAGAAGGTGGACTCCTTCCCTTAATGTTTCATTCTTTTTATAATAAACTTTGAAAGAACTGATGAATATCTTGGTGTTCCCATATAAAACATTCTTGTTCCCCCTTGATCCTGAACCACTTGTATGTAATACAAAAACCAAGACAAAGCAGAACAAAACTTAGATGGGCTACACATGCCTCATTTAGATTATTCATCAGCTGAACACCAGAAATCATGGCTAACAAGCTCAGAGTGCATATTGGATGTCCAAGTGTTAACATTCCTGGTGATTTCACAACATGGAGCCCGCTTGCTAGAAGGGGTAAAGGAAAATACACATTTACTGGAAAGCAACGTCATTTCTTTCTTTTTTTTTTTTTTTTGCGAGGTTTTTTGCCATAGGGCATGTGCGCTTGCCAGACAGAGAGAGAAAGAGAGACAGAGAGACAGAAAGCAAGAAATCAACCTACCCAGGGGGATGACCACACTGCAGTCCCTTCTCCTCCATTCTCCTCTCGGGATCTTGGGCACACACGAACACGCGCCTGGCATGAGTTTTAAGCCACCGGGTCCAGGACACGAACCGCGGTTGACTAATGGGAGTCCAGAGACACAGCCATTACTCTAACTGCTGGTCCCAGCAATGTAATTTCTGAAGAAGAAGAGGGAGGTGCTGAAAGGAGAATCCCCATCTTATGTGTCCAGCTGAATCTAACACTTTTCACTGTGTGAATAAACTTTCTCTAAATCAAAGAACACATCTGGAATAGGACAGGAGTCCTCACCCCAGCTTACACCTCAATGCAATGAATGCCCAATTCTGAATAAAACAGTTGTGTTATAAGACATGTCTGCAAACTCTCAAGTCAGTCATTTTTCTATACATCTGCCTCTATCAGTGATCTTTGAACATGAGACAGATTCAAAATAACGAACATTTATGAAGAAATAAAAAGTGATTGACTTGAGGAGGAGTTAGCTCAGAAAACACACAAAAGTGAAGGGACAGAGTGTCAGACAGTTTCTTAGAATGTGGATGTGAACCATTTGTCTCCAGGATCAACAGAAACACACGTCGCTGTAAAGACGTGAAAATGTATGTTCCTAGCTGTAATTTTACTTATAACAAGAAAATCTAGAAATGACACCCATGCCCAGTCACAGGGGCACGGTAAACCCATGTGTTATAGCCATACGGTGGAATTCTTCTCAGGAATCAAATATCTACTGACACACAACACATCAGGAATGTATCCCATAATAGTTTTGCTGATTGACAGAAGCCATATACAAAATAAGACATATTATGTAATTCTGCATATAGAATTCTGTAAAATGCAAGCAATCTTTAGAGACAGTGCAGATCAGTGGTGTGTTAGGGTAGAGGTGGATGAACATTGGGAGGAATAAATTGACAGAGAGCTGGGACAGTGTGGCTGGAATTGGTGAATGTGCTCACTCCAGGTATCGTGCAGATAGTTTGCAGGTGCATGCACACGCCCGATTTATCAGAATGTCCACCCAACATATGTGTGGCTAATCATTTCTCGATAGAGCTGCTTTTTAAAAGAGAAAAGCATTTGTGATAAAATGTCCCTTTCTTTCAAAGGAAAAGTAAGGTTAGGATGTCTGTTTTCATCACTTTCTTTCTACACGATGTTGGAGACATGGCCAATACAATAAGACAAAGATGAAGGAACTAAGGGAGGGAGAAGGAAGGGCACATAATAGAAAGAGAAAGGAAGAATGGCACCAGCAGATGATGTAGTGGTTACGTCACTGGACTCCCACATGGACAACCGCAGTGTGTGTGTGTGTGTGTGTGTGTGTGTGTGTGTG
>NW_006160225.1:1352000-1388892 GCF_000334495.1 Tupaia belangeri chinensis | reverse complement strand
GTGATTTCTCACTTTCAGTCTCTCTGTCTCTCTAGAGAGTACACATGCCCTATGGCAGAAATCTCTCTAAAATGAATAAATAAATAAAACTCTCACCAAGTGCATGTGTGTGCATGTCCAAGATCCTGGGAGGAAAATGGAGGAGAAGGGATTGAGGCATGGCCATCCCCTCTGGGGCATGATTTCTCACTTTCCTTCTCACTGTCTCCCTCTGTATGCATATTTCTCTTTCTGGTGAGCATATATGCCTTAAGGCATAAACCTCTAAAAAAAAAAAAGAAAGAATGAAAGAAAAAAATAAAGAAGAGAAGCAGAAAAAGAAATAGACACAGAGTATCTGAAAGTAGAGGTACATCTGCCTTTACTGGTAAATGATATGATTATGGATAAAAGTTTTCTTAAATAAAATTTTTAAATCTATCCCAAGAACTAGGAAAACAAGAGGAAAATATAAAGCCACCAAATATACAGCAATGAAATGAAATATAAAATCAAATACTAAAACAAAAACCATTTTTTCATGAGTATAAAGAGAACAAAATATTCATTCTTTGAGAAGCACACTAAATGTTTTCCAAAATTTATGTTAGTCATCAATAAAAATAAAGTAATAACGAATTGCAAAGGTAATCATGAAAACCAGGTAAAAATTACACTGTTATAAATATCTTAGAAATATTAAGAAGAGATTATGTACATTGTGACAATTAATTTGACATTTTAAATAAAAAAAAAAAAACATACACACATTTTGGGAAAACAAATCTCGACAAATCCAAAGTTGAAAGGCAAAAAACAATTTACTATAACCACTAAGGAAATAATCCATTTTCAAATATTGGCAAATAAAACAGTTCTGCTTCAAATGATTTTACCAAGAATTTCTAGCAAGCATGTGAAGAAACAAGTGGCAATCTCATGTGAACGTTCCAGAGCAGGAGCTGACTTAGAAATGCAGGTGAGAGAAGGGGCATCTGATGAGCATTACTGTGTACAAAACGCAACTGAGAAAGCAGTCCAGGCTGCTTAAAACCACACACATGGAAAGAACAAAATTATAAACTTTGCAAAGAGCCAGTCCGTGGTGTGGTGGAGAAAGCTGCTGAATCCCACATGGTTGACTTCATGGTTCCAGTTCCGGATCTAGGGGCTTGAGAAACACTCCTAGTGTATGTGTGTGTGTGTGTGTGTACATGCGTGTGCAAAATCCAGAGAGGACAATAAAGGAGAAGGGATTGTGGGGAGATCATTTTCCCTGGAGGGTGCTTTCTCACTTTTTCCTCTCTCTATCTCTCTTGCAAGTATCTGTACCTTATAGCAAAAAATAAATAAAAATTAAAAAGAAACTTTACAGGAACCATTACAATATATACAATAAACTGATACTAATGAATAATGGCTCTTTAACTGATGACACTTGTGTCCATAAGAAGTGACTTTGGGAAACAAAGCAGAAGAGGCTGGAGGAGAGCTGGAGCAGGGAACCCTGAGAGGAAACTTCTTGCCTCCCTGGCTGCGCTCCCTGGCTAGGCCATGAAGCCTGCCCTGCAGGGTCTATTGCTTTATCATTCATTTGGTTTTCAGGAGGTTCAGAACCCCCTAAAGGCCACGTTGATGACAGGGGGAGAGACTTTTCCCAAAGGCTATGAACTCAGGCATTATGTAGATGGTGGATTTCCAAAGCAGGAGAGAACCCCACAAATACAGTCAACAGCCATAGCTGGGGTCACCGGTAGTTTGCTCTCCCCACTCACAGCAGAGAGAGGCTCTCCAATTTCATTCATTGTGAGTATCTCTGGCAGGCCAAAGGAGCAGTGAGGACAGAGTACTGTTGGCATTCACTTCTACATTAAGTACATTTCTGTCTAGAAGTAATCCTTTAAGGCACAATACATGGTTATCATCAGTTATAAAGTATAAATTATTCTAAACCCTGGGATGAGACAGAATTAAATAAATTATTATAAGAAAAGCCATATACATAGATGTATTTATGTATCAGTTTGCAGATATGCTAATGCCTGTGTACATGCACAGCAGTACCTCTCTAGCGGAAACCTGTGTGTATAAAGTCAGTGCCACGTAACCACGCTCAGTCCTCCGTGGACCTCGCAGCCCAGTAAGGCGATATGGAGTTGCACATCTCTCTTGCCTGTGGATGTCAGAGATGTTGCACTACACGTGTATTTATGGTGATGCTGGCATAAACAAACCTACTGAGCTACCAGGCATAAAACGTCGAGCACGTATGATTACGAGCAGTACATGGTACTTGATAATGATAGGAAGTGACTTTGTTATTGGCTTGCAGAGTTACTTGTTCTCGTTGTTATAGAGCAAACTCCTCTACTGTCCAACTGTATTGGTCAGGGTTGGTCTGAATCATCATTCAGGGGGTGGTCCCCCTTTTCCTGATTACTCAATACTCAGCTCTCTGTTACTAGGAGCAATGTCCAGTCACATATATGTATCAGGACTACCACCACCATGCAAAGTTATACAGAAATGCGTACACACACACACACACACACACACACACAAAAGAAAAATCCCCTCAGAAGAGACAGGACTCTAAATTGTAGTATATATCTCTATTTTGAATGTTAAAAAGCACTTACTATCCTAATAAATAAATTAGTGTTGAGAATTGGGAAATATCTGGGACCAGCAGTTAGTGTAATGGCTATGTCGCTGGACTCCCACGTAGTTGACCGCGTTTCGCGTCCTGGATCCGGTGGCTTAAAACTCACGCCGGGCGCGTGTGCGTGTGTGCCCAAGATCCCGAGAGGAGAATGGAGGAGAAGGGATTGTGGCGTGACCATCCCGCCCGGGGGGTGATTTCTCGCTTTCTGTCTCTATGTCTCTGTCTGTCTGGAAAGAGCATGCGCCCTATAGCAAAAACCTCTTCAAAAAAAAAAAAAAAAGAATGGGGTAATATCTGAGAAAGAAAATACATGCATATTAACAACTTGTAGCTCTCCATTTGATACCTTCCCATACGTACTCTTCTCTTCCTATCTTAAAAGATTATGTATTGCAAGGATTTTTATCTTGCTATTTACTATTAAACTTGATTTTTAAACTCTTGAAACCTCTTAAAAACAAACACAAACAAACAAACAAAGAAACTCTTCAGAGTCATCCGTTCCTATCATTAAGTCCATAATGGAGATAGCTAAAATTCAGAATAAATGTGCTTACTATCTGGGGACCCTGGGATACAGCATACCCTGAACATTGGAGAGGTGGTTATCTATTGTAGAGTCTATTTCAAATCAGAGCCTCAACAGCCTGTTTTGTAACATATTGTGCAATATGTAGTCAAGGCCACCTAACCAAGGCCACCGCAGAGCAGCACTGGAGCTCGCCATTGAACTCTTCCTTGTTAATGGTACTTGAAAACTTCTAACAAACATTCTATGCTGTCAGTTTATAATAATATGATAGCAATGTTTTCAATAACCTTTCAGGATAAAATTTATTATCATTTGCAATACACAAATTATTCCACCAGGCATCTTTATTAAAATAAAATAGCTATTTCTCCTCAAGAAAAAATGATTTAAAGGATTACCAAGATGATTAAGTAAATGGTATTTGTAGAAACTGTATACTAGAATGACTTCTGTTTGCTATTTTATTCTGTAGAGCGATCACATAGTTAGATTTCATTAAAATTCACGGCAATACAATGAACTTCTTATGTCCCCAACAGATGGTGAACTAATACCGACTGCTGCTTTTCTTCTTGAATACCTTGAGAAACCCATGGGGCAGCTGAATGTGGTGGGGCTCACGCATGAGGGAGTTTTTCAGGCAAACCCAATATGCGCCCATGTTGTTATGTGCAGGCCAGTCATGACACATCATCCCAGTAGGGCAGAGTATTGTTACCTGCCCCACACTGAGTCTTGTGGGGTGTGGAAGGAGAAGGATAATCTCCTTTGAATGTTCAAGTGAGGCCGAGGCTGACAGTAGGTAACTAAATGTGGAAACACACTGGCTAGTCATTGAACTTTCTTTTTCTCTTTAAAGAATTATTTACTTATTCATTTATTTTCATTTGACCAGAGGGAGACATACACACACAGAGAAAGAGAGAGAGAGAGATTGAAAGTGAGAAAATCAGCCATCAGATCCAAGAATCTAATCATGGTCAGCCATGTGGGGGTGTCCAGCACCTTAACCACCATGCCACCTCACCTGCTGGCCCTGGCCATAGAGTTTTCAAGTCCAATGATATGCAAAGCAGAAGGCCAAAGTGATCCAAATGGAGATTGATACTTTTTTTAAAATGATACTTTATTGTGAGGGTAAACATCTCTGCTCTTAGCTTTGAGGATAGAGGTCTCATTCCTCCCATACTCCTTCAGTCTCAGCTCTTCTAAAAGATGCGTGCTCCGTCTGTGGACCAACTTCTTTTGGTTCAACCTGAAAAATAATTTGCGATGGTAGCTCTTGGAATAGAAGGAAAATCTGAAGAGACAGAAAAGGCAGGTGAAATGAACAGACATAATTATTTTCCTCTTTTAAATTATTTATTTAATTTTGTTTATTGTATTCTACGAGGTAGGAAAACCTATAGATTTGAGAGATAAACTCTAGTTTCAAGCTTTGAATCAAGGAGAGCCTGAAAAATGGAGCCGAATGGAGAAACAAGCACAAGTCTAATTTTTCTGAGAAGAGAGACAAGAATAGATGTGCTAGAAACTGGAGTTTTAGAAGAGAAGTACTGTCTCCATGACAGGTACGGAAGAGCTCTTAGAAGAGCTGCTAGCCTGAGAGGAGCTTACAGCCTTTCACACAGAAGATGGAAGAACTGAAAATGTGGGTAGCCGGTCTTAGTGACTATTAATAGTACAATACATCTTCATCTCTTAAAGGAACTATGAACTGCGAAACCTAACAACTAGGAGAGATACTTTTAAACAGCGATGAAGATGGAGAAAAAAAATCAAGTATATTTGGGGCGAAAGGGAAATACCTAAGTAGAAATCAAGAGTATCTTTTTCTTTGCGATGCCCTTGCTAAGTGGAGACTTTGCTGAGCTGAGGCAAAGTTTGCTTCATGGAAATAAAGTAGTACATTTCACGTATGCATGTGCTCTTCATAAAACCTTACAGAAATAACAGTTGTAATTATGGTCATTTAATGTTCCTAGAGGATGCAGATCCCCGAAGAACTCTGTTTTGTATGTCATCCTCCTAACCTCTTCTATGAGAACGTGCTTTTACTAAGTGATGGGATATGATCTGAGACATTGTATAAGAGCCAACGCAAGCTATCATCATTTTAATGTAGGAGCTCACATTATAGTGTTATAGCCCTAATAAAATGCACATCTATTTCTATTCCTTTTATTAAAATACGATGTCTGCAAAGTAGTAGAATTACTGAGATGCTTTCATCCTACTCTTCTTCCAAGAACACCCCTTGTATAATACAATACCATGATATCACGATTTTATATTAATTACCCCCAAAATCTGAATTAATATATTCATTTACTCTTTAAGGAATATAAATGGATTTCTTTTTGTAATTCATTTTCTGAGATTAAACATTTTATTTTTCTGAACTTTTCTCCCTTCCCCTTATACACTATCATATAGAAATCTAGCTACATTATCATTATTATTTTTAGAGAGATTTCTGTGATAGGGCACATGTGCTCTCGTGGTAGAGACAGAGAGAGACAGAAAGTGAGAAATCACCCTGCAGGAGGGAATGGTCACGCCACAATCTCTTTCCCAAGCTCCTCTTGGGATTTTAAGCGTACATGCACGCACACCCGGCATGTCTGAAGCCATCAGGTCCAGGACTCGATACGCAGTGAACTATGTGGGAGTCCAGTGATGTAACCATTATGCCATCTGCCCGTTTTATTCTTTTCAAAAGTTCACACATGTTCTCTATCAGGAATAAAATATACTTTAAAATAATTTCTGACATCACATAAAAGAGGAAAAGAAGGTGATCCCTATACTAAAACTGGACAAGTGGGAACTGGAGTTGATTTACTTCACCCTATTTATGAAGAAGGAAATTTAATGAAAAAGGAAACTAAATACACAGATCAAATGCTTAAATTCAAAACTGCACTTAAGTGACCTGCTAAGAAATAAATGAACCAAAAATAGGAAAAATTGCTCCTCTCCCCTCAAAGACTTCAAATGTGAAAGTAATTCTAACATTGTAGAGATTCATAGTTTTATTTTTGTAGTTAAAACATAAACTGTCCGAACTCAGTCAATTACTATTTTCTACTAATGAGGTCTAGATGAGAATTTTCTCCTTATATGAACCAATTAGTTTTCATGTGTAAAATGAAAATAAATCTCACTAAAGTAATTGGTAGGCATTTGAAAACTGTTACACCGGTTACAATTGAAATCCTATGAGAAATGTGAGTATGCTAAACCATAGCTATTTTTTTTTGAAGATTTTTTTTTTTGCTATAGAGCACATGCACTCGCCAGACAGACAGAGAGAGACATAGAGACAGAAAGCGAGAAATCACCCCCCAGGGGGGATGGCCACGCCACAATCCCTTCTCCTCCATTCTCCTCTCGGGATCTTGGGCCCGCACGCACACGCGCCCGGCGTGAGTTTTAAGCCACCGGGTCCGGGACGCGAACCGCGGTCGACTACGTGGGAGTCCAGTGACATAGCCATTATGCTAACTGTTGGTTCCCAACCATAGCTATTTCACCATTACGCTAACTGCTGGTTCCCAACCATAGCTATTTCTGAATATATTTCTCATCACAGCAATTACGATGATAATACACCATCCTCATACGCTATGAAAAGACATTCTAATGCATTGTGTGTGTTGTGTTTGTGTCAAACAGGGTATGGATGTGTGGCTGCAAGTCTGTACTTCATATCTGTCATGTGATCAGACTGCTATATTTTAAATCTTTTTCTTCATCCCTGTAAGTATAAATCTGCTCTTCCCTCATACCAATAAATTCAATCCAGACACCATTCAAATCAGCCCTCAAAAAAGTACATATCATGTATCACTTAATAACCACTGCTTTGGTAGCTACTGATTACCGCAAGGACCTGAAATAATACACAAATCTTCAAATTATGTTTACAGAATGATTACAGGGCCCGCTGGTGGTGTAGTGGTTAAGGCAGCTGGATCTCACATGGTCAACAGCACCATTCAAGTCCTGGACCCAGAGGCTTGAAAAACACATCAGGTGAAGGTGTGTTTATGTTCAGAATCCCAAGAGAAGAGAGAAGAAGGGATTGTGGAATGGCCATCCCCCCTGGGGTTTGCTTTCTTATTTCTCATTGCTCTCCCTCCATCTCTGCTAAACACATGCACCGTGTAGCCATTTTTAAAATGTATGATTACATTTCTTATACAGATAACACTTCAATAAAACATTTAGTCTATCAGTATAAAAAGCGAGTGTTCCTATGTGCCCCTCACCCATTATAAGACAATCACATAGTTCTTAATTCCTGCTTTGTAAACATGTCAGATGTGTATTGCTGTTAACTGTGTAAAAATAAGGTGCATACCATTAACATTATTCTATGCAGATACCTTGAAGACAGGTGCAAGACACAATTATTATTTCAGATTTATTTATTTTTAATTTTATTTATTGTTATTATTTAATTTTGACCAGAGAGTGACAGACAAACAGAAAGAGAAAGTGAGAAAGCAAACCACCAAGTCCAGGACTTGAACCGTGGTTGGCCATGTGGGAGTCCAGCGCCATAACCACCACGGCATCTGCTGACCCCCACAATTATTTTGTTTCTATTATATCACCTTTCTAAATTGCTAGCTTCAGAATTACTATTTTAATATTTATACATATTATTAGCATGATGATTGATTTTTCTAATTAATAGCTATACCTATTGACATGATTACTGATTTAGGGGAAATTCATGAACACAGTTTTTCGTAATTTGCATATATCGTGGAAGGCCGCATATTAGATCTTGCACATGAACAACTGTTTGTCCATTTTGTTCCCTTACCCTGACATGGCTGTCTGCTTCTGTAAACCTGCTCGCTCTTCCCATGAGAAAATAGCTTGTGCTAGCCATACAGAAAACCATATCCGGGACGACACCCTGTACCTGCTACTGTCTTTGCCAACTAGCCAGAAACCCTTTTGTTTAGCAATGGAACTGCTTGCATGGAAACCCCACTCCCCTCAGAAATAATTAACCAGCTTGACTCAGCTTCTGTAACTGCTTGCATAGAAACCCCTGGTAACTGACCCCCTATAAAAAGACTACTCCAACTTCAGTCTGGGCTACAGTTCTGACTCTCAGTTCCCCCTTCACCCCTGAGCCTAAGGCTGTAGTCGCTGGCCAACTAATAAAGACCCCCTTAAAACTTAATCTGGCTTTGGTGGTTGTTCATTCAGTGGCACCCTACAACAATATAAGAAAACATTCTATTCCACTCTATGTTTTATTCCACCCTAAAAGTACACACTAGATTAATCAATGTCCAACCTTCATGTATCTCCCAACAATGTAATCCCAACTTGATTTTTTAATTTAATAACCAAAGTAGATTGACAATCATAGTGCATTACTATGTAAAAAGCAAAAAAGGCTGATCAAGGCTCAGGCAGTGCCTGGGTCAGTCTCTACATGCAGAGAGCACCCATGTGCTCGTGATCCTGGATGGCTGCAGGACTTAGGGAGGATAACAGTAGGATACTCTCTTAGAAATGCATGTCCTTTTTTATTTATTTATTTATTTTTCTCTGTCTCTCTACCACTGCCATTCTCTCTCATGAAAGCAAAACAAAACAAAACCTTAAAACAAAACAAACAAAATATACAGGGCCACAGTCTTGGAACTAAGGGAGACAGATCCCACGTGGCTAATCACAGTCTGATTCCTCACCCCAGCTGCTTGCAAAACACGCAGGGCACGTCCAACAGGACGGACAAAGGGGGACAAAGGGTCACAGGGTGACTTCCTTCTCTGTCTTTCCCTCTCTCTAAAGTGATTGTACCCTCTGGCAATTTTTTAAAAAAGAAATTATTTTATGCTACTTGATTATTCTCTTGACTTGGTTCCTTCTGGATTATTTTATTCTGGGACACAAGCTGCATCTAAATTATTACCTGACACATGGCAGAGGAAAGCGAATATAGCAAACCATATGTTGGTATTCAAGTTTCTATTCACATAGTATTTGCTTCAGAAGGTGATGTGGCCAAGACTGATGCCAATATATCAGTGCAATGCAATAATCTGCAACTTAAGTTCAGAACACAGTTTTGGACCGATAATGCAATCTAGCTCACTCTTTAGTGGATACATTTTAAAATCCTCAGCTAAACGGTAAACATCTTATTCAAATTACCTGGCTCATATATCCGAAACTTCCTCTAATCATATCTCTATATAAAGTTACAGTATGATTTAAATTCCTATTCTATTCATAACGGATTAAATGACATCAGCCTTTGAGGGTAAAATTGTTAATACCTTAATAAGCCTTTGGAGTGACGTGCATGTGGTTATCCAAGGTCATGGCTGGCCGCTGCATGACGTCAGCTCGGGCTGGGTGAAGTAAACAATGAGAAATTATTTTTCACAGTTTGAAAGCTTGGGAAGTCCAAGCGCTAGGTGCTGGCAACAGAAGTTCCCTTAGGAAGCCTCTTCTCTTGTCTTGAAGGCAGGTCCCATCTCACTGTGTGCTCACATGACTTCCTGTGCGCATGTGGAGAGGATGAGCTAGCAAGTTCATTTCTTTTGTATTTCTTTTTGTTTTGTTTTTCCTACAAGAGCACTAAGCCTTATAGGAGGAGGGCTCTGCCCTCGTGACTTAATCTAACCCTAATTACTTTCCAGAGAATCTGTCTCCAAAGAACATCACAATGGAGGTTAAGTTTCAATTTATGAATTTCGGGGTGACACAAATATTATATCTATAACAACAACTAACTTCCAATTGTAAACCTCCTTTCTCTTCTTCTGGCTTACTGTTTAAATCTTATTTTGGGAAGGACATTCTATCTGGTTCAATGTTTCTGTTTAATACTTTTTTTAATGTTGATTTATTTTGAAGTTTCCACAATTGTAGTCCTTTTTTTGATTTATTTGTATTATGTTCCGTTGCTCAGCAGTCATGCGCGTCCTGAGTTCTGGCTCCTGGAGCTCATCCTGCTATCAACACACAGGATTCCAAATCCTTTGTGAAAAGAGGTAGGCCGGCCTCAAAAGATTCTCTCCTTAAATTCTCTTCTGAAATCCTAATTGTAAACCAATCTGAAACTCTCACTGTCTCAATACAAAATAATGACTTGAGTGCCCAAAAGAAAATGAGTCTCTCTTTCCTCATGTAGCCATGGTACTTAAATATATTTCTTCTTTAATTATGTTGTATCTTTTATCATCATCATAACTCTACTAGCTTTTTTTCTTTAATGTTCTTAGCAGCAAATAAAGAGTTTTGAACATTTGGATATTACTTATTCCACCTAAAATAGTGCCTGTCTTAAGGAAGATGTTCAGTAAACAGAAGAATGGGGGAAATAGAAATGAGAATGCATTAATGAGACTTTTCAGGATTAGGCGTGTTTAGTTCTATCTGTAGTAAAATACCAAGCATCTCGTCCATTTTTACTGAATGTTTCATTAATGAAACAATAAATGAATCACAGCATACTGGCCCTTGTAAAGGGTCTCTGAAAGAAAAGACTCTGAAGTTACAAGAAAAAGAAACATGATTTGGCAGCATAGCCAGAAGGGATACAACAACATATTTTTGATACTACACTGGAGGTTTTACGCAAGGAATTAGCAGAAAACTGAATATATGTATATAGGGTAAACCATGCACAAATAACACATATGAATATTACAAAATGTGTAATTATCCCCAAATATAGAATAATGAACTTTTGCCAATGTTATTTAGAATAATATTACATTTAGAATCATTTTTTAAAAAGTCATTTGGGTAATTTTATTTATTATTTTTATTTTTTAAGAGAGATTTTTACTATAGGGCATGTGCACTTGCCAGAGAGACAGAGACAGCAGGTGAAAGCAAGCAATCACCTCCCAGAGGGGATGGCCATACCGCAATCCCTTCTCCTCTGCTCTTCTCTTGGGCTTTTGGGCATGCACGCACACATGCCTGGCATGAGTTTTAAGCCACCAGGTCCAGGAATCAAGCCACAGTTGACCATGTGGGAGTCCACCAACATAATCATTGTGCCATCTGCTGGTCTCAATTGTATTTATTTATTTATTTATTTAATGTGCAATAGGACACGTGCTCTCATAAGAGAGACAAAGAGAAAGAGAGAGGGAAAGTGAGAAAGCAACCACACTAAGTTCAAGACTTGAACCATGTTCAACCTGGTGGGGGTCCAGCGCCTAAACCACCATATCGCCTCCTGGCCCCTATATTTAGAATCTTTAAAATTGAAAATATTTTAGCATATTAAGTAAATCTGTATTCTATATTATTAAGCAGGATGGTGAATAAACAACACACCACATCCTATGAACTTGTCCGCAAATACAATTCTTTAGCAACACAATTTAAAATGATAAAGGGAAGACCTCTTCAAATGAAAGAGAGATTCTAGTGTGATTGATAAAACTTGTAGCTGCTAATTTATTCTTCATTCTTCCATTAATAAAAGGTACTCACCTCTTTTAGTCTTGAAGGTGAGTGTGTAACTTAATAATACTTTTGAGAGCCTTTTTTTTTTTCTAATCACTGAGGAGTTTGTCTTCTTTCCCATTCCTCCTGTTACTGGCCACGGAAGTGGTCGTAGGAACATCTTATGTGGGAGAAGTCCAACGTTGTGGTTGGCAGAACAATTTGACAACTGGAGTCTATTTCTTCAATGCTATAGACACTGAATCAGAGCCATTTCTTTATATTTGAACTTTCATATGAAAGAAAAATAATTATTTTTGTGAAGAGTGGATATAAGAGCAGAGTTTTTATTTTAATTACTTTTTAAAATTTCTATTTAATCACTGTACATCTTTAGAGCATACAAAATTCTTTTTCCAGCATGAATACAATGCCTGTTAGTCAAGTCAAAGATATTACTATATACATTATCAACAACAGATAACTTCATTTTTGTGTCTGTCAAATGCTTTTTTTTTCCCTTGATTCCCCTCCCACCCCTCTACCCATCCCCTCCTAGACTTTCTCTAATATCCACAGTTGCCCTTCCTGCCATGGCACTCTAAACTTTCAAATTTTGCCATCCAGTGCAGACATTCACTATATTTTAAGGGAAGGGATATGATGCCTGTCTTTCATAGCCTGGCTTGCTTCATTTAAATTAAATTATCCAGTTTCATCCACTTTGTAGCAAATTTCAGGGTCTGTTTGTTTTTTTTATGGCTGAGTACTGTTCCATGGTGGATAAGTGCTACAATTTTTTCATCCATTCCTCTGTTCTTGGACATTTGAGTTGGTTCTCGGTCTTAGAAATTGTGAATCATGCTGCAATAAACATGGATGAGAGACCTCTTAACCCTGGTCAGAATGGCTAAGAGTGCAAGAATAAATAGTGGTACGTGCTGGTGAGATGTGGTGAGGAGGTAACCCTCCTACACTGCTGGTATAACGCCTGTGGAGAACCATGTGGAGGTATCTCAAAAACCTACAAACAGAACTGCCACATGACCCAGGGACTCCCTTCCTGTGTATCTACCCAAAGGAAAGGAAAGTACAAATTCGGAGCTGAGTGTTTATTACAACAATAAAAGAGGTATCTTAAGCAGTACCAACTGGAAATAAACATCAAGTAACAGCCAACTTATAAAACATGTAATATTTAAAAAAATAAATGTTTATCTGTATGTACAAAATTGAGTTGTTTATACCTAAAATTCATAGATGTTTTCAAATTTTCTTTTAATTTCCTTTAGTTATTTTGCCAAGTATGAAATTGGCTTTTACATTAATTTCTGAGTCTTTCTAATTATAAACTGCCTACAGGACGTCTTAATAACTTGGTCTAATTTTTTGTTGTCATTATTCAGTACACAAGTCTTAATAAATTTACTAGTGAACCTTTGATATTAGGAGCTGGATTTTCTATAAAGTAAGAGTTTCAGTGTTCATACAATTGCTATTCACTTGAAAATATAAAAGTAGACATTGAATGGCAAAACTATGCTTTGTCTATTTATCATTTCCCAAAATAAATTACAATTATTGAGGGAAAAAAAGAACTCTGAAACAAGATTGACAATTAAGCTAGAAGCTTAACTTTGATTTTCATATGAAAATTTATTAGAACTACTTCATGGCTGGAATCTATTTTAAACAAACTGTTGCCATGATTCAAGAATTGGTGGTGAAATGACAAAATCTTCAATCTCTGGTAACATAATATGCAAAATTATGCTGGTTTCATGTATACAGAAAAATATATGAAAGGGGACTTGAAAAGTTAATGGAGGGGCCAAACAATAAAGCGTGATGCGCCAGGAGGCTCACCGCATGGGGAATCTCGGAGCTTCTCTCCTAAGCCTCCCTGAGTCTGTGGGGTGCATGCGTTCACCATCCAGGGCTGGCTATGGCTGAGGGTGGATTATAGAATCAAGACTCTGTCGAGAGTGCTCTCTGTCTGTCTCTCTTGCTTACATAAGAAATATACAAATAGGCTTTAAAAATACCTGTATAAAGAGGAGAAAAAGAAAGTCCGAAAAATAAAGTTTGTTGGAAAATCTGAAATTACAGTAGGAATTTATTAGTGTGAAAAAATGTTGAAATCCATGTATAGTTTTTTCATAACCTTCATTTTCCTATGATTTTTTTTTTTTTGGAGAGGTTTTTTTTCTTTCTTTCTTTCTTTTTTTTCTTTTTCTTTCTTTTTTTTTTAATTTTTGCCATAGAGGCGTGTGTGCTCACCAGAAAGACAGAGAGAGACAGAGAGATAGAAAGCGAGAAATCATTCCCTGGGGGGATGGCCATGTCGCAATCCCTTCCCCTCCATTCTCCTCTTGGGATCTTGGGCACGCACGCACATGCGCCTGGTGTGAGTTTAAGCCACTGGGTCCGGGACTTGAACCGTGGTTGGTTACATGGGAGTCCAGCAACATAGCCATTATGCTAACTGCTGGTCCCATTTTCCACTGATTTTTGAAGACCCATCATACATAGGTCTTCCTCCCCTAAGTATAGTAGATTGCCCTGGCCCAATACTACACGAAGAATTAGAAATGCTGGAAAATCAACACACACACACACACACACACACACACACGTTTAATTTTTTTAAGGAGGTTTTTACCTTAGGGTGTGTGTGCTTGCTGGAGAGAGAAACAGAGACAGTGATATGGAAAGTGAGAAATCACCTCCCTCAGGGGGAATGGCCACACTGCAATCCCTTCTCCTTCATTCTCCTCCTAGGATCTTGGGCTCATATGCACACATACCTGGTGTGAGTTTCAAACCACTGGGTCTGGGACTCAAACTGTGGTTGGTCATATGGGAGTCCAGTGACATAACCTCTATGCCATCTATTGACCCCATTAATATTTTTAAATGTTGGGAGGCCACATTAATAATATACTAAAAGCTATTGAAGAGATGTGAAACAAATGCCTTGCAGCAGTAGATGGGAGGTGTCCTGGGCGAGGTGACAAACACTGGCGTTTGCATTTCCTGGGCACACTTGACCCTTCTCGATACAGACTGAAAATTATTAGACTTGGCTTGTAATGAGAAACTGATCCAGCACCTTAACCACCATGTCACCTGCTGGCCCCATTTAATATAATTCTAAACAGAATATCTTTTGTAAGACTATAATAATCACACAGTTACAGGATGTTAGAATTGGGGAAAGAGAAAGCAGAAGTCCTCTGACTGCCCCATGGGATAGACCTGGCAGAATGGGAAATGAAGGAATGGAAACTGTTCAACACCAGACATCTGAGATGTGGGCTTCTTGTGGGAAGCTGAGGATCCGTGCTAAGTATTAGAACTTGTCATCACATGGTGATTAGGGAACCTGATTCTGCCGCGAGTAAGAGGAATCTGATTAAAAGAATGACCCTTATTACCTTAAAACACCTGCTAGATGTAGGGCCTGAGGAGCTCTGTGCTGTATTTCTGAAGGACAAAACTGAAGATCCCACGACGTATCATGCAGGAAGAGGCAACATTAAGCCTCGATCAATGGCAGAGAACACTTAGCGTGGGAAAGAGGCACAATTCAAATACAGAGCTATGACATCTATGTCGACCCTATCAGGCAGTGGAAAGTATGCCCTTCTACTTGATTGTTATGACAGACTGAATGTCAAATTAAAATTTTTAAACAATAGCTATGCAAGAAACTAGGACAAATGAGACCAATAATCAAGAAGAAACAAATCAGATATACAGTTTACTTGGGTAGCAACCTTAGCAGATAAAATATGTTGTAACTAGGATAATATATATATTTTTTTAAAGTGGAGGTTAAAAAATGATAGTATCGGAATTTTATGAGCCATTAAGATTTATACATATATTGAAAAATAATTTCTAGACCCCAAAAATAAATGATAACATATGTAAGAAAGAACTCACTGGATAACAGGAAATGAAACAGAGCAAAGACAGGATTCATACAGTTGAACAAGCAACAGAAGGTACTCAAAGTCAACAAATGTGAGAAAAATAATGGAAACAAACTACAATACAGTGTGAGACATGTCTGATTAGAGATAAGGTTTAAGATAGGTGCAACTGAAGTCAAGAATGAAAGGAGAAATATGAAGAGGCAAAAATTTATGGAAATACTTATTATGGATTTTTTAAAGCTAATGGAAGCAACTCCACAAACCAAAGTCAAAATAACCTCAAACTAAAACATACTCAGGCATATCATGAAGAAAAAGAGACCATGTTGAGAGCAGACAGGGAAAAAAATGATACATTACATTAAAAATGAGAGCAAAAAGTTCATGACTTACTTTGCCGCAGAAACCATCAAATGAAGAAAGCAATGGATTGGGACCAGCAGTTAGCGTAATGGCTATGTCGCTGGACTCCCACGTAGTCGACCGCGGTTCGCGTCCCGGACCCGGTGGCTTAAAACTCATGCCGGGCACATGTGCGTGTGTGCCCAAGATCCTGAGAGGAGAATGGAGGAGAAGGGATTGTGGTGTGGCCATCCCCCCTGGAGGGTGATTTCTCGCTTTCTGTCTCTCTGTCTGTCTGGCGAGCACACACACCCTATAGCAAAAACCTCTTCAAAAAAAAAAAAAGAAAGCAATGGAGTGACAGCTTTAATTTGCTAAAAGCTAAAAGTGAAATAGAGACCAAGAAAAAAACCATACAAAAAGTTCTCATTGCTGTTGTTTGTGGTGTAGATGTGAGCTGTAAACGGCTTGATTATGACGTGCCAGTGGAGGCTATTTCAGCTGAAACAAAGGCATCCCTTTGGTGAGGAACATTGAAGATGGAGGAAGCTCTGCATGTGTAGGGTAGAGGCCTTATGAGAAATCCTTGTACCTTCTTTCCAAATTTGCAGTGAACCTACAAGTTCTCTAAAAAATGTAATATAAAGAAGAAATAACCAACATACACACGTGTGTACAACACGCATCTTCATGATCCATCTGCTGTAATCTCTGGGATATAAAAATGGGTGTTTTTACCCACTTTTACCCAAGGGTGCTTACAAACAATATAACAGACATAATGATTTTCAGAAAGCCAAGCAAAAAGGTCACATGATATATGAACACACTTAAATTTAAACACTAGCAAAAATAATTTATGATGATGGGAGAGAGTAACACCTCTACAGCATCAACTAAAAATATATCATACTTCTAGGTGACAGAAATGTATTATGCACCTGTGTTGTGGCAATGGTGATATAAAATCTAAAAATTCATAAAGTTGTATATTCAATTTTAGTGGATATTACAATAGTTATTCCTTAGTGAGGTTTCCACCTTAGTCCTTGAAATGTTCTGGTCTTAGAAAAAGGAAGGCTTTCATCAAGTTTATCTTATATTACCCTTAAGTATTTTATCACTACAAAAACGTACCAATGCATTAGCACTGAATAAATATTAAAATATTAAAACATCTAATAATCACTCTATCATTGGCACTGATCTATGAAACCAGATGTAATAAAGATTTATTAGGATGTCAGCTAATAAAATTGCCAACAGAAATAACCAACTTTGTAGAAAATAATAATTAATGTAGTAAAACAAAACAGTAATTTCAGTTTCGGAGTGTTCCTTTAGGGGGCTAGCAGGTGGAGTGGTGGTTAAGGGTATTGGACTCCCACATGGCCTACTGCAGTTTAAGTCCCGGACCTGGTGACTTGCTTCCTCTCTCTCTCTCTGCCTCCTTCTATGTCAAATTAAGTAAATAAATAAAGTTAAACAAAATATTTTTTAAAAAAGAGTGTTCTTTCTGAATTCAGAATAGACATTTCGAAACCCACTTTTACAGCATAGTACTTGTGTGACCTTGAGAATACTACTTAAAGCACTAAGGCTCAGACTTCATGTTTAAAGTCAGCCTAACAGTTCCTACTTTGTAAGGTCATTTACCTGTTCTTAGCAATATTCAGTCCTTTAACTGGATGAGTTCTGCACGTCCATTTTTTAGTGAAATTTACTTACTTATTTAGAGCATTTAAAGAAAGCACTAATGGGACAAAGAAATGTGGTATTATCTGTTGAGGATATTTTATAGTTTTATCAACTGGACTAGGGAGAAATGTTCTCCTGTTGAAATAGTCACTTTGTAAGATAAATAATGTGATTGAATGTATAAAAGAAAGTGAAATTTAAAAAAAGAATTCCAATCATTTTTTTTTGCTTATTATATTATTCCTATTATAACCAGTCAAATCTAGCTTAAAAATGAAAAAAAACTAAAGCTAACTACTGTTTTGTAAGTTTTTGTTTGTCTGTTTGTTTTTAGAGATTTGTATTACAGGGGGCAAACCCTTTCCAGAGAGACAGTGAGAAATCATCCTCCTGGGGGATAGTCATGTCGCCATCCCTTCTCCTCCATTCACCTCTCAGGATTTGAGGCATGCATGCACACTCCCCCAGCGTGAGTTTCAAGCTGCTGCTGGCCACCTATTTTGTAAGTTTGTTTGCAGGACACAGCTGCTGAGAAAGCAAAATAACATAAAATTGACCTGCCCTGCAGGGAGGGAGGAAAAATGCTGGTTGCAGCAGAGGGACCAATCAAAGCTGCGCAAGTTTCCATCTTTCATTGGCATGCAAAGCTTAACGAAGCAATGAGACCGCAGCTTAACCCAACCATTCAGAACACTATCAAAGTTTTTTTCTATTTTTTTTTGGAGAGGTTTTTTTCGCTATAGGGCACATGCACTCGCCAGACAGACAGAGAGAGACAGAGAAACAGAAAGTGAGAAATCACCCCCCAGGGAGGATGGTCACGCCACAATCCCCTCTCCTCCATTCTCCTCTTGGGATCTTGGGCACGCACGCACATGCGCCTGGCGTGAGTTTTAAGCCTCCGGGTCCAGGACGCGAACTGCGGTCGACTACATGGGTGTCCAGTGACATAGCCACTACGCTAACTGCTGGTCCCCAGAACACTGTCAGTTTTAATCCTTTATTTGAATACAAGAGCACAGTTGAAGGGTTAGGAAGGAATTATTCCTCTATAGAAGACACGCCCTTTTACACTGGAAGAGGCTGATTTGAGTTTTTCTCCTGCCTCCTTGCTGACTGGCTATTTTCAATAAAACTTTCTTTGTTTCAACACCCAGAGACATGATGACCGACTTTTGTGCTCTTTAGGCAACAGATCTGCTTTCTCAGTAACACTACTGCTGAAAAAGTAAGAGCAGAAAGTAATAATATGAAATGCTGCATCGGAATGAACTTCTTGGTATTTTTCAGTATTACCCTGTTTCACATGAATGAAATGTTAGCATTGTGATTACACCTTTATTATTTCATTCAAAATACTGAAATACAGATCTTAATTATTTTATTATTTTGTTTTTTTGAGGTTGTTTTTGTCTTAGGGTGCATGTACCCATTCTCCTCCTGGGATCTTGGGTAAGCACAGACATGTGCCTGGAATGATTTAAAGCCAACCGGGAGCTGAACCACAGTCGGCTGTGAGGGAGCCAGTGATGAAACTGCTACGCCATTAGCTGGCTCCATTATCAATTATTTTGAACAACTTCCACAATGACGTATGTATACATAAGCAGGCTAAGAGGTATAAGTAGCAACACAATTCAAACGCATAATGCAAAATTATATGTGAATAAAATAGATTTGAAGCTCTTTAAACATATAAAAAATACTAGCTTATATCAAATTAATCCCTATCTCATACTAAATATATTTTAGTAGTTGGTAAATATATTTTACCTCAAAGACTTATATGTGTTGTGCTTTTCCTTTGAACATGCAATTTCAAAAGGTTTCAATGTGATTATAATGATATTATGATGGTTTTGAAGTTTGTTTCTACATGATTGTTGATCAAACTGCAATGATACAGATACCCCTTGTAGATAACTGGCTTGTGGCAGATGTAAATTTTATGAAAATATTTTGAGAAGTATAGCAAAGAAGAGGAAGAGAGGGGAATGAAGAAGGAGGAGAAGAAAAAGCAGGTGGCATTGTGTTTAAGGTGCTGGACTCCCACATGGTTGACCATGGTTCAAGTCCCCGACCTGGCAGCTTACTTTCTCATATCCTCTCTCTTTCTCTCATGCCCTATAGCAAATTTTTAAAATTACATTAATAAATAAAATGAAATGATTCTTTTTTAAGAAAGGCAAGCTGAGAAAGAACACAAAGATGATGAAGAGAATGAGAGAGAAGGAGGAGGTGGAAAACACAAGGCAGAGAGAGAAAAGGAGAGGAGCAGGATGCAAGCTATTGAGCGTCTCAAATAAACTATATAATTATCAATTAGTTAAACTGAATATTTTAATATAAGATAGTCTACGTAATTTCTTACGAGGAAAAATCATCCCTAACAAATATTTGGGGTTTTGGAGAAACTACTAAGAGCAAATGTGGCTACGACATCCTTAGGATAGGCACACACTTTTCATCTGGCCCTAAAGTCAGGTCATGAAGGACTTTTGGGGAACACTATTTTCTCAATGTTTTAAACTCTATTTTATAGCGTTATGAAAAAAGTAGTTACTTATTTCCAAAAATAATGGCAATTCCCACCTACTACTTTTGTGGTGGGCAGAATAATGGCCCCCCCAACGAAGATGTCTATGTCCTCATTTCCAGAACTTTTGGCTACAGGTACACAGCAAGGCGAGTTAAGTTGCAAATAAAGTTAAAGTTACTCAACACTTAACTTTTATTTTGCAAGATTAGCCTAGCTTATCCAGGTGGGCCCATTGTACTCAGAAGGCTCTTTAGAAGTGAAAGAGGAAAAACACCCAACACATCTACCAGACACAAGAATGAAAAGTTGTCTGCTAACGATGATGCATACGGTAGTCTTTGACTTGACTAATATGCACTGCGCTCATGCTATAAAGATGCACAGTGATTAAATGTAAATAATTTTTTAAGAAAATTGGAAGAGGCAGGTAGAGAAAAAGTTGGAGGAAGATGAAGCCATGCAGGGAGGTCAAAGAGAGATGCAACATGGCTGCCTTGGAAGGTAGAGCAGGGGTCATTCTCCACAGGAGACGGAGATAGTCTAAGGCTGGAAAGGGTAAGGAAATGAATTTGTTTCCTTGACCCTTCAGAAAGGAACACGGCCCTCCCTGTCAACACCTTAATTTCAGCCTACTGAGACATGTATTGGATTTCTAAGGTATCGAAAGCTCAGAAAAATGTATTGTTTAAGTCACTGTGGCAATTTGTTACAGTAGCTGTGGAAACCTGACCCAAGGGTCAGAGGGAAAGAAAAATATAATTTAATATCTAATTTTGGAAACTTAGTATGATAGTTCTAAATCTGTCAGGAACAGAATATAGCATTAGTTTGCATTGTGTTTTATACCATGCCTGCAAGTGACGGTAAACAAAAATTAATTCCATGTACATGTAAGAAATTGTACTTGGGAATTTTTAACCCAAACTGTAAATATGTCTTTAAACTATTTGGGTTTATTTTTCCAGTTTCTTAGAAGATACTGCTTTTTTTAAAAAATTCATTTATTGTTTTAGATTTTGCTATAGGGCACATGTGTTCACTGGAGACAGAGGTAGCGAGAGAGAGGAAAAATGAGAAATCACTCCCCAAGGGGGATGGCCATGTGCAACTGCTTCTCTTAGGATTTTGGGCATGCACATACACACGCCCGGCCTGATTTTTAAGCTGCTGGGTCTTGCACACAAATTGCATGTTAACTGTGTGGGATCCAGCAACTTAACCACCACGCCAATTGCTGGAACATAAGATACTAATTTTGTAGAGTATGGGGTATTATTGTCTGAGCCTGAGGATGAAACACCGATCTTGAGATTGTACCCACATTGTTCATCACATTATGTTAATTTACACTTTCAGAGAATTCATAAATGCTGGACATCATCCTCATGTGTGTCATAATAATGAACATTAATGTATCATTATTAGACCATGAAAAGCTATAATGTGAAAAGTCCAAAGTTTAATTTCCTATTTTAGAAGATAAAATAGAAAAAACACACATAGACATTTCATAGTTATAGGTAAAATTTAATTTGCTAAAAACAAGGAATGAAAGCCAAGATTAGTGTGAAGCATTATTGGTGTGTATAAAATAAATATAAAAATAAATTCAGTAATTCTTAACACTAAGAGTATGAGATCATTTAAACATTGTACTAATTCAGAGTGTATCAATTAAAAAATTGATAATAATAATTTTAAACCTTTTAAAAAATAAGTATAGATATAACAAACCACAACACACCTATCACCCAGTTAGGGTGTAGAAATCTTTATCCCTTCAGGTGAAAGATTTAGCTAAATTTATTCCATCTACTTTTTTTTTCTTTTCTAACATATTTTTAAGATAAATCTTATATATCAAAATCATTTTGAAAACCCTATTATTGTATTAAAAAATATGCATTAAAAACTTAACACAGTTACGTTGCTGGACTCACACCTGGCTGATCATGGTTCAAGTCCTGGGTCTGGTGGCTGGAAAATGATGCCAGGTGCATGTGCATACCTGCCAAGATCCCAGGAAGAGAAGAGGCTATTTTGTGGCATCCCTGGGGGGAGTGATTTCTCACTTCTCTGCTTTGCTTCTCACAATTTCCATCTCATTCTCTCTCCCACGAGCACATACACCCTATGGAAAAATCTCTAAAAAAAAAACTAGGATGATATACATCTTTAATAAATGTAGATGTCATATGAGAAAACTACAAACCATTGTTACAAATTAAAAAAATTAAAATGGCTCTTTGATATCTGCCATTAATGAGTTCCAAATAAAATTATCTTGTCTACTAAATTTTTATTTTTAGTTTTATTCCAATTGGATTGAAAAAAATGTTTCACATCGCCTTTGCTTTACACTCTTAAGTCTCTTTTAATTTAGGGATCATTTGTCTTTTTATCTCATTAAATGATAAAGTGGCTGTAACGTGTCCTGTAAAGGCTTATAGATTCTTTCTTTACTTGCTTCCTGCTGTTGTCATAACTGTCTCCTTCACTGCCCCCCCCATCTGATAAATGCACCTCAGCTCTAGAAGCTTGATTAGGTTTGTGAGCTGCTGTATACGCAATAGCATATCATATGAATGGGACCTGCTATCTGGCTATTGCACATTTAATGAAGCTAAGATGAAGTGGTGCTTCAGATGGTGATATTCTAATCCCTCCAGTGAAAGATCTCTCACAGTATTTTTTTATTGGTTTTAAAATTGATAACTCTCTTTTTTGAATCAAATATTCCACTTAAGAACTATTCCTTTCACTATGATTAGCTAAAGCACCATTTAGAAAGAGAAAACCTTCTTATCAACTAGGGCAATAGCCCTGAAATAGAATTCATAAAATTAGAAAAAGAATAAATTGATCATGTAAAACATCTTCCATGGCCATTACTCAGGGTAGTGATTTAGTTGTTCAGTCATTTTCAGTAGCACTCAGTGTTACTCTGAGGGGAGGTAAGGATATAGTATACATTTTATTTTTCCCAATTAATTTTCTTTCTTTTCTTCTGCGGGGGCAGGGGGGGAGTGTACATGTGAACATTTGCTGTGTGGTTTCCGTTGTCTCTCAATTTGCAACATTCACTTTCCCTCATTATCAGATGTGGCCATATGACTTACTTTATCCAAGGCCTGGATGAGAGCTTCACAGTCCGAACAAACTTTTAATGTAATCGCATGCATTAGCTCCGTCTCTTGTGTTTCTATCTTGAATAACGAGATACACAAGTGTCATACAGAGGCTACCCATTCATCCTCAGCTCTGAAATGTGAGGACGATGTGCATTTAAGCTGAAATGAGCTGGAAGGGTCCTGGCCAATGTCCAAGTCTCTGAGTGAAAAATAAATAGTTGTCATCTGAAAAACCAAACCTTGTACTATCACTCTGTTAAAGATATGTCTAAAAATTCAATTTTAGAGTACTAATTCTTAAGATTACCTCTTAAAATAAAACCTGATCTTTTTCATACCTCTTGATATCATTGCAGAGCCTTAAGTACATAAGTGATAAGTTTTATTGAAATAGTCTGATCCTTATCTTTTCCATAGCACCGTTTTTCACAGTAAGTACTTATTTTCCTAACCCAGATATGCATCTTTTTATCCATGTAATTCAATTTCTTTCATCTTCCTACATCAATCCTCCCCTGCCCACTCCCACACCCACACCCACGTGTCTCACTAATGGTGCAATATTTTGCATGATGTATGAGCGACCTACTCTAACTCCACCTACTTGTTTCTGTCTTCAAAGGATCGGTTCATACAAGTCTGATAGTATCTACCCACACATTATTTTCACAAATTCCTAATAGAAAATGGTAGAGGCTCTAAGAGTGAATCTTCAAAGAAGAAAAAAAAAAAAAACTCTTTAGAATATTGGGAAATGTGAGAGGCAATACAGAGTTAAAGAACTTTACAGTCAACTGTAGACCTGGGGACTGGAGTTCATATCAAGCTAAGAATGTTCATGTATTAATTTTTTTTTCCACAGCAATCATGTAAAGTTTGTCTTCGTCCCCCACAGCCCAAGGGTTGATATTTTAAGTGTTCTCTAAAGACTCTCTTTTCTTCTGTTTTAAGAATAAGGGTCATGGAGGTACCAGTAGATGGCGTAATGGTTGTGTTGCTGGACTCCCACGTAGTAGACTATGGTTAGAACTCACACTAGGCACTTGAGTGTACATGCCCAATATCCTGAGAGGAGAAGGGAGGAGAAGGGAGTGGCCATTCCCCCAGGAGATAATTTCTCACTTTCTTTTTCTCTTTCTCTGTGTCTCTTTGGTGAGTGCATGTGCCCTATGGCAAAAATATCTCTCAAAATAATAAAAATAATAAGGGCTATAGGACACTTACTCCGTGTAATTCTGGAGAACCTGTTAACTAAAGTTTAACTGAATACCTCATCAGATTGTCTTTTACTCACATTTTCTGTAAACTTGAGTTTAAATGAATAAAATTAGATTTTTTTGAGAGATTTTTGCTATAAGGTGCATGTGCTTACCAGAAAGACAAAGAGAGACAGAGACAGAAAGCGAGAAATCGCCCCCGGGGGGGATGGCCACACCGCAATTGAGGAAGCACACATGCCCTATGGCAAACACCTGAATTTTTTTTTTTAATTAAAGAAAAATTAAAAAAAAGTTTTGGTACCAGCAGTTAGCGTAATGGCTATGTTGCTGGGCTCCCATGTAGTCGACCGCGGTTCGCGTCTCGGACCTGGTGGCTTAAAACTCACACCGGGCGTGTGTGTGTGCGTGCCCAAGATCCCCAGAGGAGAATGGAGGAGAAGGGATTGCAGCGTGGCCATCCCTGCCAGGGTCTCATTTCTCACTTTCTGTCTCTCTGTCTCTCTGGCAACGGCATGTGCCCTATAGCAAAAACCTCTAAAAAATAAAAAAAAAGTTTCTTGGTCCACATTCAGAGATCTTCCTGAGTACTCTAGATACATGTGTACTCTCTCTCACTTACGGAATAAAAAACTTAAATACACACACACGAATACACACAAACACACATTACTTGAAATGCTAACATTTTATGTCAATAAACTTGCTACTGTCAATGTTGGAAATTTAGTATCTTTAATTACTTAAAGCATTTTCTATCACACACATTTTTAAATGCATAAAGACATCAGTTAATATTACTAAATATATTTTAATTTGCTTAACCACTGTCTTTTAGGAAACTTTCATTTCTTAATAGAAATTTAAATTGATTTCAAGAGAGAATGGTTTTTTAAATATGTGATAATTATTTACTAATTTTGTACACAGTTGTTCAGTCTTTTACCTTTAACCATATGTCATAATATTATATCTATCTTAAAATAGTCACTTATTAACAAAATTATACACAATCAAAATCTCATGTTGCATTTATAATAATTGATATTCAAAAGTTTCATAAATATATTAAATAAAAAAGGAGGACTAAAATTTCAAAAGATATATTGTGACAGAATTTTTCTAACCATCTATGTAGTTATTGAAAGCAACGATTTTTTAAAAATAATTATTTTATTTAACTTTATTTATTATTATAATCATTACTATTTTCCAGTTTGATCAGAGAGAGACAGAGAGAGAGAAAAGTGAGAAAGCAAATCACCAGGTCCGAGACTTGAACCATGGTTGGCCATGTGGGAGTCCAGTGCCTTTAACCACCATGCCACTTCTCGGCCCCAAAAGTAACAATTTAAAAAAATTGTTTTAACTTACTTCAAAAATGGATATGTTTAATGAATGAAGTTGGTTAACCTGGCGAAACAGATCAAGAGTGCTTGCTTCTGTCTGGCTGAGTAAGGAAACACAAGATGAAGAAATTGCAACATATTAAGACAGAGAACACAAAATATTATAGAAAATAGTACTATAAGCATTTTTTTTTGTGTGTGGATACTTGTAGAGTACTATGGGCTCAAAATATGAGGAAATTCTATAATGAGTAAATGTCATTTACCAGTTTATCAGGACATATTTAAGTGTAGGCTATGAATACCAATAATGAAAAATGAATGTTGCTAGAATTGCATATGATATAGCAGAAATACAAGAACAGATTTTATAATGTTTCTTTTTTTAAAAATTTTTAGAGGTTTTTGCCTTAGTGCATATGCCAGAGAGAGAGAAAGAGATAGAGACAGTGAAAGGGAAAGTGAGAAATCACCCCGCACCACAATCCCTTCTCCTCCATTCTCCCTCTGGGGTTTTTGGCACACACACACACACGTACCCGGTGTGATTTTCAAGTCACCAGGTACAGGACTCAAATCACAGTCGTCCATGTGGGAGTCCAGTGACATAATCGCTACACCGTCTGCTGGCTCTGAAATTTTAAAATATTTCTAATGAACCCACTTCTGTACTGATAAGAGGGATCTCTCAAGTAGAATATGTCCAATAAACATTGAAAATCTTATTGTTTGCAAGGGTAATATAAGAATCCAAAAGTTGACATTTGTGGGCTCTTCTCATCTGAAGTTAACTTCATCTACACTAGGAAATAAATAAAACTTTTCTTTCTGCCTTCTGATAATATTTTCAATATTTATAAGCTGTAGAAATAATCAATAAGAATAAGTATTCTATACACAAAAGGAATTAATCACTGGAAAACTACATGTTACTGTGAGGATATATATATATATGTCTGTGTGTGTGTGTGTGTGTGTGTGTATGTGTGTGTATATATATATACACACATGTGTATATATACTAATCTACAATTATGGAATTATCACAGCTATACACTGTGTGGTTATTTTATGAGAATAAGACAATACTCTACTATATGCTTAGAATTATGTTTCACTCAATTACATCTAAAGGATAAATTAGACCTATAACCAGAATGTAGTTATGGATCTTTAAGGTTACGTTAGGCATTGCAATGCAGTACTAAGCTTTCTCACAGATGGAGTAAAGTCTCCGTCTGCCGTAAGCACCTGCACTTCAGGTGTTTCCAGCTGATATTTTTAGCATACGGTAAATGCAGAAAGAAAATCTCATGCAGTATAACCAACAGACATGTGTAAATATTCAACTCTGTAACTAAAATCCTATTACATATCTATTTAATCTTACTTTGAGGGAAATGTTATTTTTTCTTTCTATGGCAATAAAGTGCTGCATTTAAAATCAATCTGTGCATAACTCACTGGCATGGATTAAAATGCTCACTCCTGTGGCATTTTTAGCAGACTGTACAAAATGGAAATGTCACCTTTTCTTTTGGGTGAAAGTATTTTGGCTCTCCCTAGAATAAAATATACCGAGTTTAACATTAGCTTTAAAAAGAAAAATCTGTATTAACCTAAAAGTTCACCAAAATGTTACATCTGCAAAACAATTACTGAATAACAGAAGGTCTAAGGCTGTATCCTTAGCCAAAAGCTATACACTTTTTTTCCCCCTTTTTCTTTTACTTGTGTTTGGTAATCCCAATAAACTGAAAAAAAAAAAAAAAAAGTCTCCAAACCATCTGTGAACATCCTAACCAACTGCTTCAAGTTTCCATGCATCAGTGTCGTTGGCATGTCACTGTGAAAGTTAAAGGTACCTGTCAGTATACCAAGTCAACTGATATGACCAAAATCAGCTCTAATGATGACTGTGATAGAAATTCTGGCACCATCCGGACCAACAGTTAGTATAATGGCTATGTGGCTGGACTGCCATGTAGTCGACTGTGGTTCAAGTCCCAAACCCGGTGGCTTAAAATTCACGCCGGGCACGTGTGCGTGTGTGCCCAAAATCCCAAGAGGAGAATGCAGGAGAAGGGATTGAGGCGTGACCATCCCCCCTGGGGGTGACTTCTTGCTTTCTGTCTCTTTGTCTCTCTCTGTCTTTCTGGCAAACACATGCTACCTATAGCAAAAACCTCTCAAAAAAAAAAAAAAAAAAGAAAGAAAATTCTGGCACCATCCAGTTTTCTTTATGAACTGATACACACTTACACACTGGCAAAGATCAACCAGGGATCTGAACCCCAAGCTCTTCTGTATGAATCCAGCATCACACAGCAGCACACTACCACCTTGGCTGGATCCATTCGTGTCCACTTTTTTTTTTTTTTTTTTTGAGAGGTTTTCACTATAGGGCACGTGCGCTCGCCAGACAGACAGAGAGAGACATAGAGACAGAAAGCGAGAAATCACCCCCCAGGGGGGATGGTCACGCCACAATCCCTTCTCCTCCATTCTCCTCTTGGGATCTTGGGCACGCACGCATATGCATGAGTTCTAAGCCCCCGGGTCTGGGACGCGAACTGCAGTAGACTATTTGGGAGTCCAGCAACATAGCTAACTGGTGGTTCACCATTCGTGTCCACTTTTGAACCACTGTGTTATAGTAAAGCAAAAGCAAATTTGCTTTTTTTTTTTTTTTTTTCCCACTATAGGGTGTGTGCGCTGGTGGGGAGAGACAAAGAAGAAAGATAAAAAATCATTCCTGGGGTGAGGGATGGCCACAATGAAATCCCTTCTCCTCCATTCTCCTCTCAGAATTTGGGGTTTTCAGTAGCTGCAAGTTGAGTTTTAGGCCTAAGAATGCACTACACTTTCAAACCACACACACACACATCTGGCATGATTTTCAAGCCACTGGGTCCAGGACTAGAAATGCCTTCTGCACCTTAACTACCATACCACCTGCTGTCCCAGCAATTAACTTTATTATTTATTATAATTTTAGAGAGAGGTCTTTTGTTACAGGGCATGTGAGCTCACCATAGAGACAGACACAGAGAGAAGTAGAGAGACAGAAAGTGAGAAATCACTCCCCTGTGGGATGGCCACACCACAATCCCTTCTCTTCCATTCTTCTCTTGGGATCTTAAGCACGTGTACACACTGCCTGGTGTGAATGTATCATGATCGAATCAGGGTAATTAGCATAATTATTATCAATATCTATCACTATGTTTTGTTGAAAACATTAAAAATTCTCTCTCTTGCTATCGTGAAATATATAACAGACTGTTGATTACTATAGTTACTCTACTAGGTGATAGAACACTAAAACCATGCCTCTTATCTAAAGAATTGGGTTAGGTTACCTCTCATCCTCCTCGTCCCCTGATGCTTCCCTGCCTCTAGTAACCACTGTTCTCTTCTCCCCTTCTGTGACTCTGATGCTCATGGAGAAGTGAGAAGGTGAGTTTTCACTTTCTGAGCCTAGATTATTCAGCGGCGATATCCTCTGGGCTTACCCATGTTGTCTGGAATGACAGGAGGACATTGTTCTTAGTGGCTGAGTGGCATTCCAGTGTGTGCATGTGTGCGTGTTCTCTCTTTCTTCATTTACTGGCAGACACCGAGGTAGAAGCCATGTCTTGGCTACTGTGGATAGCGCTGCAATACACATGCAAGAAATTCAAACTCCTCAGCCAAAAAATCAAAATAATCTCGAAGACAAGTACATGAAAATGTTCAACATCACTACCAGGGAAATGCATTTCAAAACCACAATGAAATATTGTTTATTCCCTGTAAGGACGATTGTTACCAGGGACCAGTAGATGGCATAGCGGTTAAGTTGCTGCACTCCCATGGGGCTGACAATGCTCAAAATTCTGGACCCAGTGGCTTCAAACTCATGTCCGGTGTGTGTGTGTGTGCCCAAGCTCCCTAGAGGAGAATGGAGGAAAAGAGACTATGGCATGGCCATCCTCCCCCTTGGGAGGAAGGGGGTGATTTCTCACTTTTCCTCTCACTGTCTCTGTCTCTGTTTCTCTCTCTCTCTGGTAAACACATGCACCCTAAGGCAAAAACCTCTTAAAAAAAAAAGAACTGCAAGGTTATGCGAGAATTAGCAACAGGGCAGAGTAGACTTCCAGTGGCTTAGTGATGACAGGACCATTAAGACAACACTGTGAAGACCAGCAGATAGTGTAATGGTTATGTCACTAGGCTCCCATGTATTAGACGGCTGTTCAAGTCCCAGACCCAGTGGCTTAAAGCTCAAGTTGGGCATGTGTGTGTGCGTGCCCAAGACCCTGAGAGGAGAATGGAGGAGAAGGGATTGCAGAGTGGCCATCCCCCAGGGGGTGACTTTTGCCTTTCTGTCTCTCTATGTCTCTGTCTCTCCAGTGAATGCACACGGCATATAGCAAAAATCTCTCTAAAAAAATGACAACACCATGGCCAGGAGACCAAAGCACAGGATCTGAAGGATACTGATTTTTAGCATGTATTAGGCCATGGTCTGCAGATCGTTCAAAGATCCTCAGAGACACCTTGAAGGGAAGCCAGGAAGATGTCCTTCACTTGGGGAATAAACAGGGAAAGAAAATGGGATTGAAGAAGACAATGTGCCAATGTATGAACAACGGCTACTCTGAATAGTGAAATTATAGAGTCACTTCTGTTTATCTGTTTCTTTCCCTCTACTATACACATGGAAAGAGACAGAAGAAATGTAATCCAACTGATTAAACATAACCATGTGATAATCCTTCCTAAAGTCACATATAAAACAATAGTAGTGATTGCTTATTAATGCTTTAAATATTTCAAGTACATATTCACGCAACAGTATAAAGAGAATTAAAATGGAAAGTTTACATGATTTTAATTTGATTCATTCAGATAAGCCAGAGATTTAATTTTTTAACAAAACTGTCAGCCTGAGAGACATGAACTATTTTTTTTTTCTTTTTAATCTTATAAACAGAGCACATAAAGAGTGTTTTCTGCTCACTGGGATGGTCTGTGAATACAAGTATTAAACTAAGACTGAGCTAAGTGATTGACAAGAGTTCAGCGAGTGCAGCAACATGCTTTTGCTTTCCATTCAAATATGCAGCCTGTCACACAGATTAGTCGCAAGCCTGCGAGCTCTGGGCCTTGTCTGTTAAAGCAGCAGCAGTTGTAATATTTATGCTTCGGCTTGTCTTGGTAAGTGTGAGTTTCCACAATCACACAATCACGGCATGCTCCGAGGAACTGGCTCATTGCAGACTTCTGTTTTTCAATTTGGAAATCATCAAGGGAAGATTAAAGAAAATGGAAGAATGGCTCTTTGAGGTAGATAATTTCATAAATGACAAGAAAATATTCATTATTGTACACTTATTGAAACTTTTTTTGTTGTTGTTCTTTTTTTATTTTGGAGAGGTTTTTGCTATAGGGCACGTGCGCTTGCCAGAAAGACAGAGAGAGACAGAGAGACAGAAAGCGAGAAATCACCCCCTGGGGGGATGGTCATGCCACAATCCCTTCTCCTCCACTCTCCTCTCTGGATCTTGGGCACGCACGCGCACATGCCTGCTGTGAGTTTAAGTCACCGGGTCAAGGACTCAAACCACATTCGACTACGTGGGAGTCCAGTGACGTAACCAATAAGCCATCTGCTGGTACCTAATTATTGAAACTTGTAATTGCTTGTTTAAAAACAAAATAACTAGCACTCCATGAAAACACAGTATCTCAAAAATCTGAGGAAGCCATTAGCATCTATCCTGAACACTCATGATGTTGGCTGACTTTTTCTTGGTCTTGTCTCTCACTATAATATGAGCTCAGTGAACACAGACAATAGACTGTATTTATATATAGTCTATTGATTAGCAGCACACCTATGACACATATAATATTTTTAATTAATATTTTTCCCATGACAATAAAGACGGTTATAAGGGCCAGCTGGTGGTATCATGGTTAAGGTGGCTGGAATCCCACATGATTAACTGCATGGTTCAAGTCCTGAACCTGGCAGTTTCAAAAACCTGCTGGACACGTGTCTATGCATTTCCAAATTCCTGAAAGGGAAAGAAAGATCTGTGAAGAAAGGGAAAGAAATGGAACAGAAGGGATTATGGTGCGACCATTCACTATAAGGAACGTTTTCTCACTTTCCCACTTCCCTCTCTTTTTCATGTCTTTTTCCAGTGAGTGTATGCATTTTCTAGCATATTAAAAAGAAGAAAAAGAAGAAGTGCTTTAGAGGTTATAAACTCAAGGCGCCAGCACGTGGCATGGTGGTTGGGGCACTGGGCTCCCACATAGCCAAACACAGTTCAAGTCCTGGACCTGGCAGCTTGCTCTCTCACTTTCCCTCTCTTTCTCTGATCAAATTAAAAAATAATAATAAATAAAATTAAATAATAAAGGAAAAATAAGATTATAAAGTTGATAAATAACTAAGAAAAGACTGGAGTATTTTTTACACTTTAAAATACAGTGAGAGTCATTACAGCACCTCTATGAATCAGTCTAGATTGAGCAATCAAGTCAGATTTGAAAGTTAGAAGTTCATTTTAACTCTCTCTCATTAGTGCTTACATCTTTCTAAAACAAAAGACAATGACATTATTCAGTGAGGTAAACAAGAGAAAATGCTACCTGTAAATACAAAGTCATTAATATTTCACTGAAGTGGTTTCATAGTAAGAAATTAAATACAAAGTCATTAATATTTCACTGAAGTAGTTTCATAGTAAGAAATTAAATGAATGTGAACATATTGGGTTGTCAGAAAATTCACAATGCACTTTTACATAGAAAAACACACAAAAAAGTCATGACTTTTCTGATAATCCACTATATAAATGATATATATTTATATAAATGTAATAATCAATGTTATTTATTTATGATTCTATAACATATAATATTTATATATAGATTATTGTACATAAAATACTAAAATCTATATAATATTTTTACATGTCATATACATTTTATATAAATTAGATATGATATGGCATTTGTTTTCCTCAACCAACTACATATTGAGTCGTTTAAATCAAATCCTAGGAAGGTTGTTGTCACTAACCATTTGGGTTACTTCTCCCTGGTGCAATGTTAACGTAGATCCCAGAAATGAAATTTCCCTCCCTTTTATAATAACCATTTTATGTGGAGAATGAATCATTTTAAACAATGCAGAGAATAAACACGGTCTGGAAGAATGCCTCAGTGAGGAAAAAGTGCTATGACATTCCATTGGCAGCACAGGGAAATGCCCATTGGACACAGTCGAGAAAATGACACTAATTGAAGTGCCCTCTTTATTTACCGTCTTTGTCTATTTCATCATTTCACGCGATGATGAATGATCATCCGATGTCAACAGTGAAGAAAGATTATTAGCATATAGATACATTCAGCCAATGCTAATTGAGTTGGAATGAAATCTCAGACATTAAACTACCAACATTTTCAGAGCCTAAAAGAAAAACATCCAGATAAAGAGAAAACAGCAAAGGCATAATGTGTCCCTCACTTTTTCCCTTAATGTTGGTTTTTTAACATTGAAATGAAAAAAAAAAAAAAAGGCAATTAAAAAAATCAGTCCTCCATTAAAAAAATCAGAACTGTGCAAATTATGAAAAAGAAAGGCTGTTATTCACACTGAAATATTTTTAAAGTTTTGTAAGTAACTGGTGAAGACGCCAATCTCGGCAGACAGTGAGTGCAGTTTAGTTTACCCGAGAGTCCAAGCATCAAGCTCTCTGTGGTTCGACGAGATCCAGAACCCCCGTGTGAATGAAGTCGCTCAGTCTCTGCTCACAGGGCATAGGCCACACGCCAGGAGCTGTCTGCAGCAGATAATGTGGGCTGCCTCCACGGTGACCACTTTGAACTTCCTTCTCCTCTTGGTAAACTCAGAAGTCTGAAACACAGCGAGTTTATGTACACGAGACTTAATTGGCAATTGTGAAATCCAGTCAGCTAAAGATCAATAAATTTTAAATCCCCACTAACACTTTTAACATTTGGAATTCAATTTGTGCTAAACGTACCTGAGTTAAAAAGCCCATGGCAAGTGGGATAAAAATATGTTTTCAAGTCACAGGCTTAACCGTCCAAGCTTTTGCAAAGAAACCCCAGATGTCAACAAAAGGGGCATGAACAACTAAGTAAAGACACAACCGCATGAGTAAAATAAACAAACACAAAACAGACTGCAAGCTAAAATTGACTTAAAATTCCAAAGAGGCAGCTTTTGACAAAGTCACAAACTCCTTAAGCTTTGTTTTCCAGAGTTAAAGATTTTTGTCTTCTCTTGAGTTGTCCATGGGTCCGTGTACCTACATTTGAACAGAATCCTAACCTATTTCCTGGCTTTAAGTCTTAAGCAAAGTTCTCTTAATATTTTTTTGTTTTGATTTATTAAAGCTAAAACAAATTTCTCTTAATATTTATTTATTTATTTATTTATTTATTTGTAGGGGGTTTTGCTATAGGGTGTGTGTGCTTACTAGAGATACAGAGAGAGACAGAGAGACAGAAGGTGAAAAATCATCCCCCGGGAGGATGGCCATGCCGCAATCCCATCTCTTCCCTTCTCCTGTCAGGATCTTGGGTACGCATGCACACGCGCCCGGCGTGAATTTAAGCCACTGGGTCTGGGAGTTGAACCGCGGTTGACTATATGGGAGTCTAGTGACATAGCCATTATGCTAACTGCTGGTCCTTTATTTTGATTTATTAAAGCTAAAACTGCTTTTCTTGAAATTAAAAAATATATTAAAAAATACCTATTGAATGCCCACAGTAAGCTCTATAGTCTTAGCTAGGTGCTTCTCTATAGTGTATTAATTCTACTCACAGTTTCACACCTAAGGTAAAATGTGTTCACAGATATGTATACATCAGCTGAAGTTGCTATTGAAAGCAGTTCAAGAAAATCAGCCCTGGGAAATACAACGGAGATAACAGACCCCCCTCAGAGTGAACAGTGGTTGCTGGGAAAAATCCCCAATCTTCAGTTTTCATCATTTAGACATAGATTAGCAGAACTCGATTAACTTAGTCTAAAACATTACATTTTTTGTTTGATCATTTGTTTATTTTTTCACTATAGGTGTGTATGCACTTGTCAGACAGAGAGAGAGGGAAGTGAGAAAGCACCCTTCAGAAGGGACTGACAAAGCACACTCCAGGGAAGGGGCCAAACTGCAATCCGTTCTCTTGGAATTTTAAGCATGCATGCACAAGCACTTGAAGTATTTTTCAAGCTATTATATTAGGGACTTGAACACGCAGTTGGCTGTGTGGAATCCAGCTGCCTTAATCACTATGCCACTGGTTGACCTTAAAACATTACATTTTAATTCATACAAAAATAAATGAATCCTACTCTCATTGGTGAGAAGAGGTCTACAATTGTTACTGGCATTAGAGACTAGCAAGTCAAAGAAACAATTACATTATCATTATTCAAATCTCTGCTGAGATACTCATCATGAATATTTTCCCGATCGATCCTGAAAGAGATACATTCATTTCTATAACTATTTTAACATCTGCCTCTTACATGTATTATTAAATTTTGAGCACATCCAAATCAACTTTTATTCAATGAGGTCATTGTGGATGAATTACATTAATTAAAGAATAAAATGACAGAAACAAAAAGTCAAATTTATCTCAAGAAGAGTTAATTGAATTAATTTTATAAGGAGGATGAAAATGCATTAAAATTGCATGTGCTTTTTTCAACTTGCTTATAGAAGTGGTGATAGACAACATTATTTTTATTCTCTTTCTGTTAGTTACTAATATGGGAGTCTTGTACAAAGCTTTTTCTGGTTGTTTTTCATTTTTATTTTTAAGCACAGTTGTCAAAGGTAGTTTTGAAGCCACCATTTCATGGCAAATACTTAGAAGCTATTCTATGTTATTTAATACTTTTTACATTATTAAGATATACACCTTTAATTTAAAATATATTTTTAATGTGAGGAATAAAATTAATATATTGCAATAATTTCTGTCTGTAATACCAGGTAGATTGTTATCAAGAGGACTGAATCGAAACAACCCAAATGGCCATGAACTGATGAATGGTTAGAAAAACTGTGGCACATATACTCAATGGAATACTATTCATCCATAATAAACAACAAAACTCTGGCTTTTGACAGGAAATGGATGAATATGGAAGACTTACTGCTGAGTGAAACAAGCCATGCTATGAAGGAGAGGCATTGTATGTCCCCACTTAATATATACCGAGTGTCTGCACTCTATGACTGAAACTAATTGTCTAAAGGATATCGAAATGCAGTATATAGATGTAAATACCAGATATAGTGTGTGTGAAAGAGGAGGGTCTGAGGAAGGACATTTGGGGGAGGGACAGGGAGGAAAAGCATTAATGGCACAAAGAGGTGTGGTATTATCTGTTGAAGACATTTCGTAGTTTTATCAACAGTACTAGGGAGAAATGTTCACCAGTTGAAATATCCATTTTGTAAGACAAATAATAATGTGATTGAATGTATGGAAGAAAATGAAATGAAAAAAAATAAATTAAAAAATATGGTAAAAAAAAACTGATGGCAGAGCAAAAAAAAAAGAGGACTGAATTATCTGTCTTTTTGTAAACCTAGACTACTGATCACATTTCTCAAGTTATTAGTTATTCCTATTTTACTTGTGTGTCCTTATTAGCATAGAAGCCCATTCAAGTATAGTTTATCTTAAAATTAAATAATTATCCTTGATCTATGACTCCTCAAGCATCCATAGCTATCTCTGGTTTCTAATGTCTGAGGAAGCAGCCTGGGCGTGGTGCCAGTGAAGCCTGCACCATTAGTTGATACGCAGCTTGACATGAACATATTTTTTTCAGCCTTGATTTCAGTTGTGTCTTTCTTTCTTTCTTTCTTTCTTTCTTTCTTTCTTTCTTTCTTTCTTTCTTTCTTTCTTTCTTTCTTTCTTTCTTTCTTTCTTTCTTTTTAGAGGTTCGCTATAGGGCACATGTGCTCACCAGAAAGACAGAGAGAGACAGAAAGTGA
>NW_006160225.1:1313837-1351969 GCF_000334495.1 Tupaia belangeri chinensis | reverse complement strand
CCCCCCCCCCCCCCCCCCGCCGCCCTGGGGTGATGGCCATGTTGTAATCCCTTCTACTAAATTCTCCTTTCGGGATCTTGGGCACACACGCAAACATGCCCCGCGTGAGTTTAAGCCACCAGGTCCAGGACTCAAACCGTGGTCGACTACATGGGAGTCCAGTGACAGCCATTATGCCAACTGCTGGTCCCCAATTGTGTATTTCATATTGCTTCTTATTTTTTTAAGTTTATTTTTTCCATCCTCAAGAGTGAAAGAGAAACAGAGGGACAGCACACCCAGCAGTGTCTTGGCACTGTAATACACTCCAGCTTCAGCCAGCACCAGGTGACGAGCAGGTGTGTGCCTGGTGTATTCGGAAATCTCTGGACACGAACCTGGAGCTTTCCTCTGTGTATCAGGCCCACACAGCGCCATGTTTATGCTGCGGACCAACCAGTCACTTCACTCTTCTTTCAACACTACCCTTGTCTTCACTGTGGTGAAACATATTTGATGATATATGTGGTATATAATATTTGACATGTGATAATGTCTAAATACTAAATTAAAACACAGTTGAGGGGATTGCAATTGCATGTGGTATTGCAAAAACTTGGCATGCATTGATTTCTGTGCATTTTTCAGTGTTACATTCCATTAAATGGTTTATTAGCAACAAGGGACGTCTGAGAACTGTCTCAACTGAGAGGAATGTACAGAGACATGTTTATTTTAAGACGTTAGTTAAAAACTAAGGTTATTTGAATAGTGTATCGGTCTACCCAATAACAATGTAGCATAACTGGTTCATTAATTGTGCCAAATGTATCTTACTAACATAAAATACAAATAGAGGGAGTTGCTGGGCGCTATATGGGGATTTTCATTCATTTCTTCATAATTTTTCTACAAGTCTAAAAATATTCTAAAAATTATATTTAAAAGTTTCTAAAAATCTAGAAAGCCAAATTTAGGGATTAGTAGCAAAACCAAGAAGCACAGAACATCCCAAACAAAATTACTCTCAAATCACTTTGTGTAAAATATAAAATGTGAATACATTAAAAATAATGGCAATTGGAGCTAGTAGGTGACACGGTGGGTAAGGAGCTGGATTCCCACATGGCCAACCTCCATTCAAGTCTTACATTTGGCAGCTTAAAAAATCACGCCGGGCACATGTGTGTACGTACCCAAAATCCCAAGGGGAGAATAGAGAGGAAAGGATTGTGGCATGGAGGCCAGCCTCCCTTGAAAGGGTGGTATTTCTCACTTTCCCTCTCAATTTCTCTCTCTCTCTCTGTCACCAGCGAGTACACATGGCCTATGGCAACAACCTTGAAAAAAAAATAGTATAATTTGCAATGTTAAGAGAAACTGTCAAAGAAAAAAATGGTTTTACTAAATATATTGAAATAACTAAACTAAAATTATATCCAATATTTGTAAAGAAATTAAACCAGAATTTGTAATTGATTCAAAAGCTTCTAATAATAAATAAAATTAAATATAAGAAAAATAAGCAAGTCAAAATAATACAAATAATTGAAGTAGAAAAAATGTTTAAGATGAGGGAGCAAATAATCAGATCAAAGAACTCATATGAAAATATAGAGGAGGCGTGTGTGCCTGCATGCCCAAGATCCTAAAGAGGAGAACGGAAGAGAAAGGATTGTGGTATGGCCATCCCACTGTGGAAGGGGGGATGATTTCTCATTTTCCCTCTCACTGCCTTTGTCTCTCTCTCTCTGGGCAGCACACATACCTTAAGGCAAAAAAATAAAAAAATCTAAACAAACAGAGAGAGAGAGAGAGTTTGAATGTTGGCTCAGTAGAAAACACAGAGCCCACAAGTTGACTCACATGGAAAGATCCAGGATCCACATTCAGAGACCTTCTTGAGCATGCCTGTCACATGTGTGTTCATGTTCTGGGGCTGGCAGAACGTAGGGATAGATCATGCACAGAGTCTCTGTTGGTTCTCTCTCTCTCTCTCTCTTTTACACATAAAAAGAATAAATTAATAAACTTTTAAAAATAAGTAAAATACTAGCTAATTTAGTAAAGCAAAAACAAAGCAAAAAGTATAAGAAATGGAATAGAATGCATAATGACGATGAGACAAAATTAATGAGTGTGGAGTCAGAGATATTGAGATGAATTACAAGCCACCACTGTCTGCGGTCGCCATAAATCCACTGCAAAGCCTCCTAGTGGGCTGGATCATGGCCATCCAAAGACATCAGAGCCTAAACCCTGGAACCTGTAATCTTACTTTATAAGAAAAGGGATTTTGCAGATGTGATTAAATCACGCATCCTGACATGGGGGATTATCCTGGATTATCTCTGTAGGTTGTGCATCAAATGGTAAGTGTCTTTATAAAACAGAGACAGGGAGATTGCCTACACATGGAAAAGGCACAGGAAATGTGACCGCAGAGGCAGAGATTTGAAAGAGGAACCACCCGCAAGTCAAGAAACGCCACCAGCAACTGGAAGGAGAAAGGAATGGGTTTCCCTATAGTCACGGTAGTCCTGCCGCCCTCTGGAGTAGTCAGAAATGGACTCAGATGTCTAAATCAGAACTGTGTGCAAAAAGAAAATTAATTCACCAAGTTTCATTTGTTATAGTATCTCATGAAACTCATTGTCTTAATGGTTTATCAAAACAATTCAAAAGAGTGAAAATTCTCCATATACAAATGAAAATAATTATGAACGATTGTCCCTATGTGTTTAGTCACCCAACCTTTGGTTCCAGTGTTGCTGCAGCTGTCGCTATGGGGGAAGTAGGCAGAGGGACGTTCCTGAACATTATACCTGGGGTCAGGCGGTGGTAGGTTGGGGTGTGCATCCCAGGACCTCTCTGGGCGTGCAGGGTGAGCACACGCATGCCCAGTCATGATACAGACGCGCTGAGACTGGGCTGGGTTGTTACATAGGGGACTCGTGTGGCTCTGTCAATCTCTCTCTGTCATGGGAAAAGAAATAAATAAGCGAAAAAGGGGAGGGGGGGACAAAAGGCACCATAGCAAATCCCAGCTCCTACCAAGAAGGCAGGAGAGATGAGGCAAAATGACAAGGTGAGGTAATGACAGAGGTGACCAAGCCTGTCCATGACCAAGCTGCAGACTGGGAGGAGAGCCAATTTGAAGAGCTCTGCAGCCTGCTCCTTACGCTGTTCATGCAAAGTTTGGAGAGTCAGGAAGAGCTGTCTAACTTCCACGTGATGCTCATATCAATGCGACTTTCCCGTGCCTTGTAGTCCTGCCCGAGCCTGGCCCCAAAGGCAGCGCTTCTGGCTCGGTGGGCGCAGGGATCACTGCTCTGCAGTCCTGATTTCGTGACAGGAGAAGGCTTAGGACGCTCGGCTCCTGGGGTGCGGCTCTGGCGCGGGGCGCTCGGGGCACTGACAGCTGATGCTAGGGCTTCTACATTGGAATTTACTTTTTATTTAGAGAGGAGTATTCAGCCCTGGATGGAATGGCTCTGACCTAGTGCTCTGAGCTGAAATCCTCATGTATCCCTACGCACAGGCACGCTAGTACCACTGGATTTGCTGACTCACAGAGGGTATATTGCATTAAAGTCTGGGCCTCCAGCAGAGTTCACTATTAATCGAGGCCCACCTAAAATTGCTAGACCAAGAGTCACTTGATAAATGGGTTGAAATATGTATCCAAACACAACACAGGATGCCCCAAAGCTGAAGTCACCTAGAAGAAAAAAATTAAAATACCTGCCTTGTTTCTTGGTATTAGGGCATGTAGATACAATGACTTGTACAGTGCTCTCATTATACAAATCCTGCCTGCCCGCCTTCCGTACCCCTCCCCAAGCCTCCACCATCCCCACCCCTACCCTCCCCCTGCACCTCAGCAAAATAGACACCCAAAAGTCATCTTGTTCATTTCTAAATAATAGTTGTCAGAGTTAGGGTTAATCAAACGACACTCTACTTTTTTTGATTTATTTTTTTTAAATTTTTTTCTCTTTAAATTTATTCATTTTTCACATTAATTCACTATACATCATTACAGCATACAGATGAATTTTCCATCAAAGACTGTATGTTCATTGAAAAAAAAAATGTAAGTTACCAGAAGAGAATATATGTGCCATGAAATATGTAGAATAAAATTGAAATAAGATCTTTTTAAGCTTTTTTTCTTTCATTTTATTTTTCAATTTGCCAGGAGGCATGTACATTTTCCAGAGAGAGAAAGAAAGAGATTCTGGAATGAAACTTCTGGAAAGATACTTTGAGACGTATCCTCCCAGCCTCTGTAGGAATGCAGGAGGGAAGGTTGGGGTGTGCATCCCAGGACCTCTCTGGGCGTGCAGGGTGAGCACACGCATGCCCAGTCATGATACAGACGCGCTGAGACTGGGCTGGGTTGTTACATAGGGGACTCGTGTGGCTCTGTCAATCTCTCTCTGTCATGGGAAAAGAAATAAATAAGCGAAAAAGGGGAGGGGGGGACAAAAGGCACCATAGCAAATCCCAGCTCCTACCAAGAAGGCAGGAGAGATGAGGCAAAATGACAAGGTGAGGTAATGACAGAGGTGACCAAGCCTGTCCATGACCAAGCTGCAGACTGGGAGGAGAGCCAATTTGAAGAGCTCTGCAGCCTGCTCCTTACGCTGTTCATGCAAAGTTTGGAGAGTCAGGAAGAGCTGTCTAACTTCCACGTGATGCTCATATCAATGCGACTTTCCCGTGCCTTGTAGTCCTGCCCGAGCCTGGCTCCAAAGGCAGCGCTTCTGGCTCGGTGTGCGCAGGGATCACTGCTCTGCAGTCCTGATTTCGTGACAGGAGAAGGCTTAGGACGCTCGGCTCCTGGGGTGCGGCTCTGGCGCGGGGCGCTCGGGGCACTGACAGCTGATGCTAGGGCTTCTACATTGGAATTTACTTTTTATTTAGAGAGGAGTATTCAGCCCTGGATGGAATGGCTCTGACCTAGTGCTCTGAGCTGAAATCCTCATGTATCCCTACGCACAGGCACGCTAGTACCACTGGATTTGCTGACTCACAGAGGGTATATTGCATTAAAGTCTGGGCCTCCAGCAGAGTTCACTATTAATCGAGGCCCACCTAAAATTGCTAGACCAAGAGTCACTTGATAAATGGGTTGAAATATGTATCCAAACACAACACAGGATTCCCCAAAGCTGAAGTCACCTAGAAGAAAAAAATTAAAATACCTGCCTTGTTTCTTGGTATTAGGGCATGTAGATACAATGACTTGTACAGTGCTCTCATTATACAAATCCTGCCTGCCCCCCTTCCGTACCCCTCCCTAAGCCTCCACCATCCCCACCCCTACCCTCCCCCTGCACCTCAGCAAAATAGACACCCAAAAGTCATCTTGTTCATTTCTAAATAATAGTTGTCAGAGTTAGGGTTAATCAAACGACACTCTACTTTTTTTGATTTATTTTTTTTAAATTTTTTTCTCTTTAAATTTATTCATTTTTCACATTAATTCACTATACATCATTACAGCATACAGATGAATTTTCCATCAAAGACTGTATGTTCATTGAAAAAAAAAATGTAAGTTACCAGAAGAGAATATATGTGCCATGAAATATGTAGAATAAAATTGAAATAAGATCTTTTTAAGCTTTTTTTCTTTCATTTTATTTTTCAATTTGCCAGGAGGCATGTACATTTTCCAGAGAGAGAAAGAAAGAGATTCTGGAATGAAACTTCTGGAAAGATACTTTGAGACGTATCCTCCCAGCCTCTGTAGGAAATGGTCATGCCACAGTCTCCTCTCTCCCTTTTTTCGGGATTTTGGGCAGACGCACACACACTCCTGGCAGGGGTTCAAAGCCACTGAGTTTGAGATTCCAACCACTCAGCCATGTGGGATCCAGATGCTTTCACCCCCCAGACCATGAGCTAGCTCTTTTCCAGTGGGATCTTTATTTCCATTTTGGGGATGTAAAAAGTGATCCTCGAAGAAAGTGTAAGAGAAGACACTTTAGGAGAGTTGTATACCTTTTGCAGAGTCATCATGGGAAACTAGTAAAAATGCCTATGAAAAAAAAATCAATGGTTTATGATGGATAAATGAGTGCTGGTTAAACCATGGAATTAAAGTGTTATTACAGTAAACAGTACCACTCTAAGGTTAAATTTAGGATCATTCAGTTCCATGTCACAGAACTCCAAATAATGTACAGCAAAAGAACATTCATCATTTACGAAACATCTGCGCTTCAGGTGACAGCGGGCAGCCTACCTCATTATTATGTATTATACCCCACGTAAGACTGAAATCTGTCCTAGCTTTGCAGTCGGAAACATCTCAGTCAATTCACTCTCTCACAGCTTATGTCTACAATTTACCTCTTATTCATGCAATTACTGGGGAATATTTGCAGAAGGAAGGAGGGAAGGAAGGAAGGAAGGAAGGAAGGAAGGAAGGAAGGAAGGAAAGAAGGGAAGGATGGCAGCTCAGTATTTAAATAGTTCCCACACTTGGTCTTAAAGTGTGTAAAGCGTGTCTAGTTATTTTAAGTGATGTCTGTTCGACATGGATTTCTCACCTCTTCCCATTTGCATTATTAACTTCTTAAAGCCCTTTAGGACTGAAGTTCACAAATATTTGTGGAGCAGTTAGCATGGGCTCTCAAGTCTGTTAAATGTAGAGCTTTCCTGATGAATAGCAGGCTCCCCCCTAATGAAAGAATCCTCCCGGGGTTGTCTTACTCAACACTGACTGCTGTTGGGTGATTATTTTCTGTGCTGTTGTTTACACTACATTAATGCAAACAAGATTATGTCTGCTATTTTACCAGCTGCTTTAAGTGATTGACTCATTAAACTTTTCAACAACTAATATCACCAGATTCTGAGATTATTCTCCACTGTTCGTTCTTAATTGCATCGCTCAACCATGACTCAGGGAATCTCTTGTTTCAAAATTTATATTCAAGGTTTTCCTAATCTTTATTAAATTTCAAGTGTTTTTTTTATTCACTATTATATATTTAAAGTATTTTTCATTCTAATTCTGTAAACCACCTACTTGTATGGTTTTAGCCTTTTCAGCATTCTGTTATCGTCCCCCTCAAATTAATAATGCATTAAATATTTTCATCAAATATTTTTAAAAGTTTCAAAATAGGCAAGAAATATAAACCTTTCATATTCCATTTGTACCTACATATCATACATACCTATTTGGAACATGTGCCAGGATACCTGAGAGTTGATATTAATGTCTGACTAATGTTCAGTCTTATAAACAATTTGAAAGTATAGATTTCACTATAGATATAAAATTAGAGTTGTTAAATAATTTTTAAAAGCATACACAAGGGATCAGCAGGTGGCTTAATGGTTATATCGCTGGATGCCCATGTAGTCAACTGTGGTTCAAGTCCAGGACCCCATAACTTAAAACTCACATCAGACGTGTGTGCATGCATGCCCAAGATCCAGAGGGAAGAATGGAGGAGAAGGGATTGTGGTATGGCCATCCTCCCTGGAGGAGTAACTTTTTGCTTTCTGTTTCTCCCCAGTGAGTGCATGTACACTATAGCAAAAATCTCTCAAAAAAAAGCATACACAAAGACTGTGCACAATTTATGAACTTTGCAACCATTAAAAGCTATATAATTTTTAATAGATTTCACTTTTATCTAAAGGGCCTTTTTTTCTACCCAGAAATTGTTAAATTATTATTGTAAAAAATAACACTTTTCTTCCCAAAATTTTTCCAAGAAATTCAGAAATGGCACTGCCAATACACTTAATTTTGTCAGGGACATTTAATCTATTATACATTTTCCTTTTTCTGGAGACTTTTAAAGATGAAAAGGCATAGGTGCTAAACTAATTTTAGGACTTCATTACATAATAGGATTAGGACCTCCTAAGTGGGAGAAAATGCTTATACTGATAAACACACTTTTAAAATGTTAATATTGTGATAGTTTGCAATTGAGAAGTCTTATCCCAAGGATTTAACAGAGTAAGTGAACTGATTATACAATTTTCTGGAAGCCTAGATAACACAGCTATCGAATGCATGGTACTAGCTGTCTCAGTGTAATATCTGCTACTGTCCTCCTATTAACAACTGTAGTTTATTCAGTTCAGTTCTTCATCACTTTCCTAATCAGATTTTATCATTATACAATTGGATTACCCAATTCTAAGAAGCTCTTTGAAGTTTTTACCATTTCATGCTGGCTTGCCTTTTTTTCTCAGTGATTTGAGGAATTTACTATTCTGTTTACAAGTATTTTACTATTTGCTGGTATTGAATATCTCATTTCCTAGGAGAGAAAATGGCTTTATTTCAGACATATTTTTAAAGATATTTTCACTGCATATATTATCTGGTGTTACCAGTAATTCTCTTTCAGTGATTTAAAGACAACATTTTATTCTTTTCTGGTTTCCTTTTACCCTTGATTAGTCACCTCATAGACATTTCAGTTTCCTTTCATTCAGGCTCTTGTTCTAATATTCTGTTCTATTCTTTCATTAATTTTGTTTCTCCCCAAAAACTTCAGTCTTCTTATTTTTTTCCACCTATCCTCCAAATTATAAATTCGCTCTTCATCTTTGTCTAAGATGGTTTTAATGTGATACTTGAGTTCTTCAGATAAGATTGGATTCATTGGTTTCAGAATTTTCGTCTGGTTATTTTGTATATTTTAAAGTTATCTGCCATTATTATCTATGTTTGTTGTTGTTCTTGACTAAAGAAAATAGAGTTATTTTAAAAATTTTTTTAATTTAATTTTATTATTATTATTATTATTTTAAATTTGCTATAGGGCACATGAGCTCATCAGAGAGAAACAGAGAGAGAGAAGAAAAGTGAGAAAGCAAGCTGACAAATCTAAGACTTGAGCCATGGTAAGCCATGTGGGAATCCAGTGCCTTAACCACCAGGTCTCCTGATGGGCCTCAAAATACAATATTTTAAGTCTGCATGATAATTTCATTATCTAGTTCTCCTTTTGGCTTATTATTAGTGAGATTTCTTTTCTCACACTTCTTTCATATTGCCTTTTATCTACATAACTTTGTATGCTCTTTTTTATTAATGTATTCTTTTTCTAGTTAATGCCACATTTTATATATACGTGTGTGTGTGTGTGTGTGTTTGTGTATTTGAGTCTAAAATTATGTTACCTTTTAAAAAATATTTATAAGATTGTTCCATAAATCTTCTCAGTCCCATTAGTTGAGATACTCTGAATTTAGCCCCAGTTCATGTGCCTCTGTAATGCAAACTTTTTTTTCCCTTTATCTACCGTTTTATGAATACTTGAATTTGAATAGGTATTTTGAACCCAAGAATAATGTCTGGCCACACAATTCTTTTTCCTTGACCATATATTGTAAATCAAATCATTATGATAAACTCTAAGAGTATTGCTTAAATTTTATTTATTCATTCATTTATTTTAACTTGACCAGAGAGAGAAGAGAGGGAAAGTGAGAAAGCAAGCCACCAGGTCCAGGACTTGAACCATGGTCGGCCATATGGGAGCGACCAGCGTCTTAACCACCACACCACCTGCTGGTCCCTGATAAACTAAGAGTCTTAAAACTCATTCTAGTCTATAGTTCTCTCAGTATGTAGAAGACATGCACAATTTTCATGAGGGGAACTTTTACAGAACTTTCCTTTCAATGTCTTCTGTCCAGACACTAGAAAGCTGACACCCCAAAAAATCTGGATTCAACTGCCTCAACCCTAGCACTAACTGATTCATGTTGGTCAGTGACAAGAAAAGATGTGGCACGTGGGGAATGCTTAAGTAATCAGTCAAAACTGGTTGTATACTGTATCTTTTCTAAGAATCCCCACATGAAGTAGACTACCTAAAAATTCAGTTCATTTTCTAGAGGATAGTCTTATGGAAGTCATTTGACAGCCAGTGACAGAACATTTTCATATAACTCTGAGCATGGAGCATCTTACAGCTATGACTGAAGTCTTTTGATAGATATGGAAGAAGCCAGGTGGACTCTTGGACCTCGCAAAAGTATCTTGCTCTTTTCATCTCAAAGCCCACATGAAATATTCTATCTTCTCAATTTTACTTGCCTTTGTTGAAATCAATAGTCTTCTGATTTTCTTTCAAAATTTATTTCAACAAGATTTGATTGTTTCCCTTCTACATTCACTCTTGGTTTTACATTTCAGAGCAGATTGCCTTAAGATATGGCATCTGGATTGATCATTGATCCTTCATTCACAGATCTTTTGGTTACTTACATTCTGCTTCATGTGGACATTCCCTCCTAACTGTTGTAGCTTTGCTGTGTCTTTCCTGTGGTTCAGCATCAGCCTCTAATACTCTTCTTCATTATCCAGAGTAAGGGCATCGTCGAAGAATTGAGGAGACTACGCCAATCCTCTAGTTTTTTCAAGGGGTTTTAATAAATGAACTATTAACTGCAAGAATGAATATTTAGTAGAAGGTACTGAATACCATTTAGACACTGAATTAGAATTTTGACACTGAATTAGAATGTTTTAGGAGGATCAAAGTACTTTCAGTTCAGACTTACACAGAAATTCAGCAGAGGAAAAGCCCTCAAGAAGTGATCTAGGGCCACCCTTCACCTGATGGTTAAGGTGTCTGCGTGGTTTGAGTCCCAGATGCAATGGCTTGTAAAATACTCTAGTCACATGTGGGCTGGGGAGGGCCAAGATCTCAAAAGGAGATATGAGGAGAAGTGATTATGATGTGACCATCCCTTGTGAAGGGCACTTTCTCACCACCCCTACAGCCCATGTCTCTCTCCAGGGTACCATGCATGCCTTGTAGAAAAAAGAAGAAGGAAGAGGAGGAGAAGGAAGATAAGGAAAAAGGAGGAAAAGGAAGAGGGAGAAAAAGAAAAGGAGAAGAAGAAGATAAAAAAAGGAGTTCAGGGCCAACCATGTAGCCTAGAAGTTTAGGGGCCAGATTCCACATGGTCAACTGCAATTCAAATCTCATATCTGGTGGCTTGTTGAAAAACATTCTGAGTGCATGTACATGCATCATCAAAATTCCAAAAAGATAGGAGAAATGGAAGAGAAGGGACTGCAGCATAACCATGCCATTGGAAGCGCCACTGGAAGGTGCATTCTCCCTCTCCTCTCTGTCTGTCTCTCTCTTGTGAGTACATACGCACCCTTAGCAATTAAAAAAATAATAAATAAAAAATAAAAATAAAGAAGAAGTGGTCCATACTACTTTTGGGGGGAGAAGAAAAATAAAGAACCCTGGAGTAAGGGAAACCTAGTCTAGGTAGTGATGTTCTCAGGGATACTTGCCAGACTCTGTAATAAGCCCTGACTCATTTGCAGGAATGTGATTACATCAAGATGGTATAAGGTCCTTAGGAACTGCATTTGAACCTCTACTTTACCCCATGAAAAATGCCCCTGCCATTCACTTACCTGAGGGCTTGCCTAGGGAAAGCATTTGGGTAGAGGTGAGCCAGGGGAGCATAGGCAGATACCATAGAGCTGGGGTCCTCAACCCCTGGGCTCTGGACTGGCACTGGCCCATGGCTTGTAGGTGGTCAGTTTGCAAGGCTGTACAGTGGAGGATGAGTAGCAGGCCAGTGAGTGAGTTTTCATCTGTGTTTTCAGGCACTCCCCATTGTTCAAATTGCTGCCCAGGCTCTGCCTCCTGTCGAGTAAGTGATGATGGTAGATTCTCATGGGAGCTCGAATCCTATTGTTGCGAGATTGTGTCACTTTATGTTGCAATGTGGCAGTGCTGGAAATGGGGTACATGGTGCACATGGTGTACTTGGGTTATTCCAAGGACTAACCCTGCCGGCACTCACCGTCAGAGGGATTCTTTCACAAAGCCAGTGCCTGGTGCCCAGAGAGCTGAGGATCATAGTCTGAGAGCCCACCTGAATGGCTGCAAAGACTGTCAACCTTTGGGCCGAGAACTGTCCTTCCTTCACGCAAGTATTGGGTTGTCAGAAAAGTCACGATGATCTTAAAAAGGTGAATCTTTTCTCCTGTGCTACTCATTACAGTACCACGTAGCTGCATGTGTCCTTTGAACCTAAAATGTGGCTAGTGAAATGGAAGAAATTAATGAGATTATAGAAACTGTCACGAGTTTCAAATGGAATAGGTATACAGTAGAAATGGGTGGTAATTCAAATTATAATTCTAAAATCATGTATGTTTCAAAGATGGAAAATCCAGTCTATAGGATGAGATGAGATAGTAATTTTTATATGCATTATTTTAATTTGAGATGACTCAGCCTCAAAGAGAGGCAACGTGTTGATTTCCATGCCAGATTCATAGGGCCAGCAAGATGTCGGAACTCAGCATTTGGAATCAGTGCTTCCCAAAGAAAGGATAGGAAACTGTACTTATAAACGCTTCATTTGGGAAATACACCATAGCCATGGGTACTACAATGGGATTTAAAGAACAAGAATTGTTTATATATATTTCACTATTTGCTAGACGTTGGTCTAAGTTATTTATCTATTTAGTCTCCAAGGCAGGTATGTTATTGCCCTTTCTTTATAGATGAGGAAACCAAGGTGTTAACAAATTCACTCAGGCTCCTAGACACAGTAAGGAAAGGAATGATGGAATAAGAGTTTAAGTGCAGGGAGTCAAACCGCCTTCTAAGAATCCACTCTTAACCACTGTTCTGTATAACCTCGCACATGTAAAAAGCTGGATAAAGTTTGGGTAAATAAAACAGTATTGCAAAGAGAGTGGTTTTAGTGTGGATAAAAGAGGACACAAAGCAGGGTAGTTGGAGTTTGTTTTCTCAGCACTATAAGAATTTAGGGCCACAAATGTTCAATGAGAATAAGAAAGTCTAAAAATAGTAGGTGCTAAAATTGTCAGTCTACATAATGAACTGATACATCGAAACATATTAATCAACTGATGGGGAAAGAGCTGTGTTATATTTATAGGATTAACTAGAATTAGTTTAGCAGTTAAGAAAAATGAGATAGCATACCCAAATGTTTACCTAAGTAGAAAATTAAATACAAAAATAATCAGTAAAATCAAACAAACAAACCAAACTATGCCTAGAAAACACCTTCAAGGACAAGTGTTACGCGTCATCAAACAAAAACAAGGCATTTCCATAATGTAAGCATCAGAGAAGCATTTATGTAATATGTTAGTAAATACTTTCTAACTACAGACACTAATATTTACAAGATTTCCTTTAAATTCATTCTGCTTAAATTAATTACCTTATACAGAAAAACAAAAAACAACAGTCAGATATTCTGTGCAAAACATTGGCATTGCGAAATCTAGTGAAGCAAAATAGTTCAGAAATCAACCAAATTTAAACTTTTTGTTTTTAGTCTTATCACAGGGAAAATGATCATTTCTAGTACTTAAGGCATATATTTTAATTTGTGAAGGAATAAACCAAGTAGATCTGTGGAAATAATTTGAGAATTTTTACTGGTATTTTACACAGTAGGTTATGTTCTAAAATCTTATATAATTCAGACCCTGTTTTAAAGTACTTGTCAAAAATGCCAACACCTGATTCATCATGGTGTTAATTATTCAAATTGTGATCTGCTTGTTTCTTTTTATGATAGATGAGGATTTCTTTTTACTGTATCCCAGACATCTGGTCTATAATGTAGGACACCCTGGATTATATTTAACTATTTTATTTTAGTAGGTACTCACTCCATTTATGCTTAATATGTGAATCTTAGCCTAGTTTCTCAGCTGTGGCTCCAAAGGTAGATTTTAGAACCTTTGAGGTGCTGTTTGGGCTCCTGGCTTTATCAGGTACTGTGAGAGTTCCCATCAGCCTTCCTGGCGGGGATGTAGCAGAGACTTCCCCGAGCCGGGCCATAGAGGGTCTCTATGTAAGGGATGATAGTGACAGTCTCAGGCCTTATGTCAGTTCACTAACCCTTTAGATTTTTTCTTTTAACTGTTGCTTTCATTTTCAGGATGTGTAGTTCTGCTTAAAGAGAAGCAAAAAAAAAAAAAAAAAAAAGATTAATTTATACAATCTTGTCCAGCTCACAAATTCTTGGTAATATAAATATCAACAGTAAATTTTACATGACCTAATGGTACATGAAGATTTATTTCTCTTTTAAATGATTATTTTCTTTAACTATTTATTTATTTATTTATTTATTTTAATTTGACCAGAGAGTGAGAGAGAGAGAGCAAGGGAGAAAGTAAGCTGCTAGGTCCCAAACTGCAGCCCACCATGTGCGAGTCTAGAGACCTTAACCACTATGCCACCTGGTACCAGAAGATTTCTTTTTTTCTTTCTTTTTTTTTTTTTTTTTCAATGATACGTTTTTTAATTAGGTTCTTGGCAAAAAATTTAGAACCTCAATTTGTGAGGATAAACTCCAAGCATAAGGGCAAACATGTATCGCAGGTAGCCCTGGAGCTGAGGAACTGCTTTGATTTTTGGAAAATTTGCAAATCCACAGCTTTCTGATCAATCTTGCACTGCTCTGAGAGCTCGTATTTCTCCTTCTCTGTGTCAAAGATCTCACCTTCTTCGTGTCTGGGCTTCCGCAGTTTCTTTTTCTTGAAGTAAGCATCGGTAAGGTGCTTTGGGGTTTTTACTTTGCTAATATCAATTTTTGTGGAGGTGGCAATGACAAGTTTCTGGTGTGTTCTAGGCAGTGGAACACGACTGAGAACCAGTGGTCCAGTTCCAAGTAGCAAGCCACTGCTCAGCTGCTTCAGGAAAACCATTCTCTTGCCTCTGTGGCGTCCAGTGAGGATGATCAGAATGGTCCTGGGAGTGATGCTAGCTCACAGCTTTCTCACTTGCTGACTGGAGGGTTTTTTGCCGTGGCTCAATAGCACATCTTCAGTAAGATAATACTTAGGCATTTTGCGCAGTTTAACCACCCGGGTACCACCATTCTTGTCTCCACCAGCTGGTTTTGTGACTGTTGCAAGAAACTTCTCCTCCTTTTTCTTTTTGATCTTAGATTTAGTGGCCGAGTATTTCTTCTTGTACATGGCCTTCCTGGAATCCATGGCAGATCGGGAGTATCTGCCGATGCCCCGGACTAAGACAGGGTTTCTCCTTCTTGGTCTTTTTAGCCTTGGGGTCACCCTTTTTAACCTTGCCACTGGCATCAGCCTTTTTGGCTTCAGGTTTCTTCTCCTTAGTATCCTGCTTTGCAGCTTTTCCACTTGTCATCTTGTATAGTGGGAAAGAGCTTGAAGATTTCTTAAACAAGATTAAACAAGGGGCCAAATTTAAATAATAGATTGATTACCTAGATTAATTGAATGCAAGTAAAATGAAGAATTTCTGTGTTCAGAAACCCCAGGCAGACAGTCAACAAGGAAAATCACATTCATGATAGCGAATACAGATAATTGGCAACATTTCTTTTATTGACTAAATGCTGCTTCTGGTCCTTAACTCTTTTTCAACTATTGATTAATGTACGTCTGGGCTGGTCCCTGCATTGTCTATGTCATGCAAGAATCACCTCTCAGTTTAACCAGAAACCTCTCTCCCTACCTGCCCACCTTCCATATTGAATTAGGTTCCTTGTCCTCCATCATCCCCCAGGTGATGTCTGATCGCTCTGGTCTGCCTCCAGTAAGAATTCTGTTAGGTGTCTTTAGCCAGAACCTGCTTTCTTCTGCATAGCTGTTCCTCCACTGACCTTCTCCCCTGCCCCATCCCTGTTCGGGTGCCACATGTGCGGTCCCTGTTCAGGCGCCAGGTGTCCCAACCCAGGGGGACAGCCAAACAGGTTTCCTGAGTGAAGGAGTGAGAGCCGGGACAAGCGGCGTAGTGTTACAAGACGGAGATGACAGTGTCATCCGTTTATTGTGGGCAGCACGGTACAGCACAGAGACGACGCAGTGTCACAGCTCTTCAGGGTCATCCAGAGACGTAGTGTTACAGCTCTTCAGGGTCGTGTCGTCTACTATAAGCAGCACAGAGACGATGCAGTGTCACAGCTCTTAAGGGTCGCGTCATCTACCGTGAGCAGCACGGAGACGACGCAGTGTCACAACTCTTCAGGGTCGTCTGGAGACTGCGAGGTGTTTCAACTCTTCAGGCTCTTCAGTTGTCGTCTTCCTGGTCGTCGTTGTCTTCCTGGCCGTTGTCGTCTTCCTGGTCGTCTGGCTACTGTGGGCCAGGCATCGTGGTTATATACATACTGGTGGGTTGTAAACGGTGGGCCGTGATTGGTTGCTTTTGGACCAATCATGAGGTGCCAGATATGCAAATTTGAGGGATTCTAGTGGCCAATCAGAGCAAGGTTTCGAAGGTCAGGTTTTTTGAAGGGAACCAATCATGGTAATTGTTTGCTCCCTGAGAAACCTTGGCAGACTTGCCAGGGTGCAGCCTCCCACACTCCCCAATCCTGCTCATAGGCTGTGAGTTCTCACTTGCCTGTGCTGTGTCTTTTCTTTTTGTTTTTGTTTTGTTTAAAGAATTATTTGCTTAACTTTATTTATTATTATTATTTTGTAATTGCTGCAGTGCATGTGTGGTCACAAGAGAGGGAGAAAGAGAGAGAAAGTGAGAAAGCAAGCCACTGGATCCGGAACTCAAATTGCTGTTGAAGGAGTCCAGTGCCTTAACCACCATGCCTCCTGTCAGCCCCCAACCTGTGCTGCTTTGAGTTGTGCCTGATCTCTTCCCCACCTCCAAATCCCGAGGGAAGGATCCCTATTCCTATTGTGACAGTTTCCCCCTTGAATAAAGTCGGCCTGACCACTTGTCATAATTATTGTGAATGCTGTTTTTTCTAAGCATGTATTTGGCAAAGAATTCATATCTAGCATATATAATAAACTGTACCAATCAAGATGGGAAAATCCAAGAAAAGACTGGGTAGGAAACCTGACAAAAATGAAAAAGCAGTATAAAATTAGATAGCAAAATGGACAGGAAGCAAAAGGACACTTGGTCTGTATGATTAGTTCCACAGATAGGCAAATTAAAAAACTACAGTGAACTGCCTTTAAAAACCCAGAGTAAAAGATAAAACTTTAAAAAAACTGGAATTCCCAGTCAGATTGAAAATAAATAAGCTTTAAGCTCTGCTAAGGGTAACATCACTTTGAAATGTTTGGCTATTTTAAAGCAGTTTCTCAGGACTGATGAAAGTACACATCCTTTTCCTCTGCAAACCAGCAATTCTATCCCAGGTACACCTGTGAGGCAAAGAGGTGAGTAAGTTCAAAGAAAGTTAAAAAAAAAAAAACAAAAGAAGCAAAAGATCAACTAAAGAATGTTTTTAGCCGCTTTGTTTACAACTGACAAGAAGCTAAAAAGAACCCAGATGTGCATGAGTGGAAAGGATAATTTGTAATATACTCAAATAAAAGAATAGAGCAATTAAATAAAACAAAATTGATATATGCCATCATATGAATGAATTTCATAGCAATAATGACTACAGGAAGTCAGGCACAAGAGGATATATGATTCAGTTTTTGTAAAATAAAAGTAAAATAAAATATAATCCAATGCAAAGAAAGTAACAAACATAGTTCTTTTGATGATGGGCTTTGTATAAGAAATAGAACATTGGAGACTTCCTGTATCTTAAAACTTTTATTTTTGTTTTGTTTTGTTTTTATGTTTTTCCAATAGAATACCTAACCTTGCCAGAGAAAGACAAAGCGAGAGAGAGAAAGTGAGAAATTACCCCCTTGAGGGGGATGGTAAAGCCACAATTCCTTTTCTTCCATTTTTCCCCTGGGACTTTGGGAACATGTGCCCATGCATACAGAGTGATTTTCAGGCCACCAGGTCTGGGACTTGAACTGTGGAGGACCATGTGAGAGTCCAGCGCCTTAACCACCTCATCACCTGCAGCCTCAAAAGTTTCAATATTCTATGTCAGAAAAAAAAAAAAAGTGTATGTAGGTAAATACTTTATTCAGAGGAAAAAAAATATGTATATAAAGATAAACATGTAACTTAAACATATATTATCGATTTTTACACTTCTATATTTTGTACTCTCAGGGATGGACTTCATGATATATATTATGCTCAATCATTTTGTAAAAATTGCGAGATAGTTAACTTTTTCTCAACTTTATTTTAAAAGAAGATGATTGCTATTCTTTCAAAATTAAATATATTCTAAGCCAGCCGGTGATTTGGAGGTTAAGGCACTCTATCCTTTATGGCCAACTGCTCTGTTTCAGTCCCGGAGCAGTGACTGGAAAATCAAGCTGAGCGTATGTGTCCAAATCCTGAGAGGAGACTGGAGGAAAAGAGGCTGGAGTGTGACCATCCTCCAGGGGGACGATTTCTCATTCTCCTTCTCTCTCTGGCAAACACCCTACAGAAAAAACTTAAATAAATAAATACATAAATAAATAAACAAACAAACAAACCAAAGTTACATATAAACATTCGTTCATTGTAATTTATGTGTTTCAATCATTTCAGTTGTTACAGATTCACATCACAATAGCTTATGCAATGTGCAAGACTACATGGGCAATTCCACAAGGGTATCAGCACATTAATATAGCTAACTGCAATGCTGTTTAAATTGTGGACACTGAAAAATGCTTTTATTTCATCCAAAGTATGAAGTATATTTTTTCTAGTAATCGAGTGAATTTTTTCAATATTGCGTTATTTTTAAGTTGACCATACATAGTGTGTGTGTGTGCTCTCTGGAGAGAGAGAGAGAAAGAAAAAGAGGGAAAGTAAGAAATCATTGCTTTCAGAGGGGATGGCCATGCTACAATCCCTTCTCCTTCATTCTCCTCTCTGGGTTTAAGGCACACACACGTGTGCCCAGCATGTTTTTCAAGCCACTGGGTTTGGGATTTCACCTCCTCAATCAGCCATGTGGGATTTATCCACCTTAACATCTACACCACCTGCCGGCCCAAGTGTGCTTATTTAATAAAGTAAAAAGTTTATTAAGTGAAACATATAATAAAATTTATTTAAAAATGTACTTTATTAAATAAGAACTTTGATAATATTTATTTTTTAAAAATGTACTTAGTTAAATACACACACTTGGGCCAGCAGGCAGTGCAGAGGTTGGCAGATAGTTAAGTTATCTACCGCCTGTCGACCTTTCTTCATGCCGGGGTGACCTTTGCTATTTGCCTATATGTCTTGAGTACACAAATATTACCAACGAATTTAATATAATTTAAAATTATATAGCTTTTAAAAGTAACATGTAACACTGGAGAAAAAGAATCACACATGTTAAAATATCAGTACAATTTACTTAATTAGCAATATAAATAGAAGACATAAGAATTAAATATTTCAAATTATAGGGAACCAGCAGTTAGCCTAATGGCTATGTCGCTGGACTCCCACGTAGTCGACCGCGGTTCACGTCCTGGACCCGGTGGCTTAAAACTCACGCCGGGCGCATGTGCGTGCGTGCCCAAGATCCCGAGAGGAGAATGGAGGAGAAGGGATTGCGGCGTGACCATCCCCCCTGGGGGGTGATTTCTCACTTTCTGTCTCTATGTCTCTCTCTGTCTGTCTGGCGAGCGCACACGCCCTACAGTGAAAATCTCTCCAAAAAAAAAAAAATCATATACCAGTGTTTTCATGAGTATATGGAATTTTAATCATAGAAGATAAACTTAGCATATACTATCACTATATAGTTAACTGGTACCTTTAGAAACTTGTTGGTCTCTTTTTTTTTTTAAAGAAAGAATTTTGCTATAGGGTATGTGTGGTCACCAGAGACACAGGGAGAGACAGAAAGTGAGAAATCGCCCTCCAGAAGGATGACTATGTCACAATCCCTTCTTTCCCATTCTCCTCTTGGGCTTATGGGCAAGCACACAATACACCCAGCATGAGTTTTAAGCTGCTAGGTCTGGGACTCGAACCACAGTCAACTGCACAGGAGTCCAGTAACGTAACCATTATGCCATCTGCTAGTCTATTCTTGATCTTTTTAATGTTCAATTAAGTTGATCTTCCTCCTTCTTCGATCTTCCTCCTTCTTCCTAATTTTTTTTTCCTTCTTCTTTCCTTTTTGTCTAAGTTTTGACTTGTGTATAAAGTTGCTTATATGTAACATTTATGTTACTTTATTTAATTTATTATAGGGCATATGTGCTCACTGGCGAGAGACAGAAAGAAAATGAGAAAACACTCCTCAGAAGGGATGTTGATCCCACAACCCCTTGTCCACTTTCTGCTAGGGATTTTAGGCACACTCGCACACATGCCCATTATCTCTCAAAATGCCAACATGGACTTGAACAGTGGACGATGTGGGATCCAATCACTCTAACCACCATGCCGCAAGGTGGCTCGATTTTCCTGTAAATTTAAATATCGAGTAATGCCTTCACATGTTTTAAAATTTCCCATGGATGTTAGCTGTGCTTCATTCAGTCATGCTTTATGACTATAAATCAAAAGCCAACTCTTTCTAGATGACCCTTGCTTTATCAAAAGTAACTCCATTCTAGAAACATGGTGATGACCAGACCGTCCCCTAAGCTGAAATAGTCTACAAAACCAGTAGATTGTGTGTAAGTTATTTACCGATTATTTAATATATCAAATATTACTGGGTCAGGATGTGCATTAGTGTGATAGATTTTGAAGAATTGTTCTCTAGTTTTTAATTGTGTTCACGCTGGGGAAAGATAGGGCTACTCTGTATCCTTTCGTCTCATCCCGGTCATTTGCTAAGATTACAATCATCATGTATCGATTTTATCTGTCACTAATTTAAATGGTATTGAATAAAGAAAACAAGCATATTAAAGTTTGATGAAGGCTGTATAAATCAGCGTTCTCCAGAGAAAGGAAGCATGGTGTTCGTGCCTAGAGTCCTGAGAGGAAAACAGAGAAGGAACTGTGGTTGCAGCCTCTCTCTGGGTGACGTTTCCCCACTTTCCCTCTCTCTTTCTTCTCTGTCTCTCTCCAGTAAGTGCGCACTGTCATATGGAAAACTTTTTTAAAACCTTTAATTCCGCAATTTAATTATTGCTCAGGATGACTATATTAAATACACTATTATAGGATTCAGTTTTATCATTGTCCAGGAGCATTGAAAAATACATTTTCGCATTCTAATTGAAAATAATTGTAAAATGTTAAAGCATTGTAACTGCCCATTTATCCTTCATGTATGTGAAACAATTCACAAAGTACTTTAAATATTTAATTTCATTTCATCTTTGGCTTAACTGTCTGACTTAGGTATTTTAATTTTTATTATAGTAAGAAATACAAGACTAATAAAGGTTTTTATATCATTTATACTTACATAATGTATGCAATAAATTTGTTATATAACATACATGCTAAGAACATAACTTTTCAAAAAATAGTATTATGTCATTTTAAAAACCCTGTAAGAAAATAAATCAAAATAATCAAAATACTCAATTAGGTGAAATTAAATTTCTAGAATAAGACAACACAATGTTGAAAGCATTTATATCACTAATATAGTAACTTATACATTATTTAAGAGTTGATTATTGAATTTTTTTTGGAGAGATTTTTGCTATAGGGAGTGTGAACTTGCCAGAGAGACAGAAAGTGGGAAATATCCCCCCCCCAGGGGGTTGGCCACACCACAATCCCTTCTCCTTCATTCTCCTCCTGAGATCTTGGGCACAGATGCACATGCACCTGAGGTGAGTTTCAAGCCACCAGGTCCAGGACTCAAAACGCAGTCAACTACACAGGAATCCAGTGTCTTAACCAGTACACCACCCGCTGGCCCTAATTATTGCATTCCTTATGGAAAATGCATTAATTATGAACTTGCAAATATACATGTATTATGTATGTATTTGTATGTGTGAAAGTGATCAATAAACACCATTGAGTTTAATAAGATTTTGACCACAGGGCAGGTGCCATCAGGTCTAGCAAGCTCTTTAGATGCTAAATTAATAGTCAACAATCTAATCTGACCTAATTTAATTATTACTTTATTTTTAATCAATTTAAATTAAAATCCATTACATGATCAAATAATTCATAGAAGTAAACTATTTGTAGTTTTAATTTATAACCCAACTTCTATTTTTAAATAAGACAGAGTAGCCTCAGAATGGATGTTTCTGTGCGTATATGTGTGTGTGGTTTTGTTGTTTTTTGGATGGTTCTCGGGATGTAGCTCTTCTTCTGGATCAGCCTCCCCTCCAGCTGGGACAGCAAGTAGCACTGCATTGACTTTTTAGGATGAGCTGAGAATTGAACCTCAAACCTCTGTGGCCTTCGCCTGCTGAGCGGTAGTATCCAACCAGCACACATGATCAGAGCCAAGTAAGGAGAGATGTTCAACAGACAGTATTATAATATATGTATTGAAAAGAAGCAAGAGAACCGTCTTGAATTGTTCAGTAGGTAGGGTCAGCAACAAAATTCTTTGAATTATTTCTCTTCCAAAATATTTATTTTGCATGCCTTTCTTCTAGTCATTAAAACTTCATTAGTCCATATTAATATTTTCCAAGCTTTCAGACAAGAAAATCCCAGGGATTTAAAATTAATTAAATAAATGCCACTGAGTGCTCAAGTGGTTAACTGCCTAGACATTATTCTCTTTACAGTTCTTTATGCTTTGAAGTTTTGCCTTGCTGTCAGTCACTAAGTGTTTTCCAAACCTTCCTGCCCATGAATATGGAAATGTACATTATGGAAATTAGCTTTTTCTTTCTTTCTTTTTTTTTTTTTTTTGGGAGGGGTTTTGCTTTAGGGGGGATGGGCTGCGCTCGCCAGAGAGAGACATAGAGACAGAATGCGAGAAATCACCCCCTGGGGGGATGGTCACGCCGCAATCCCTTCTCCTCCATTCTCCTCTCGGGATCTTGGGTGCACACGCACTTTCTTTCTTTCTTTTTTTTTTTTTTTGGAGAGGTTTTAGCTATAGTGCGCATGCGCTTGCCAGAGAGAGAGACAGAGAGACAGAGAGACAGAAAGCAAGAAGTCACCCCCCAGGGGGATGGCCACACCACAATTCCTTCTCCTCCGTTCTCCTCTGAGGATCTTGGGCACGCACACACAAGCGCCCGGCATGAGTTTTAAGCCACCGGGTCCAGGACGTGAACTGTGGTCGACTACATGGAGTCCAGTGACATAGCCATTATGCTAACTGCTGGTCCCATTAGCTTTTTCTTTTGACAGGCTGACTCAGGGATTCATGTTTTGATATACTAAGCACCATTACGATGAGATTTTCAATGATGGTTGAATACAGTTACTCCCCACTTGACAAATCAAATCAACTGACAAATAAATGGCCAACCTAGTCTATTACTCTTTAGCTAAAATAATTTCATTAACGAATTTAAGAGATCGTCACCTTATGGGACCATATTCCAGATAGCGACAATTTGTTTTGACGGTTGGTAGTATCTTCCAATCTATTATTCTTATTTAAGAAGTATTTGTCTATGTTGACATCATATCAGAAGCTATCCATGTTCACACAATCACATTATTTATCCCTAAATTTTGGTCTTTTTCTTTACACAAACGAATGAATTTTCTCTATAGATTTATTTAAATATTCGCTCCTGTTACAATTTTGTAGCTTACTTACATTTGAATTTTGTTCATTGAGATCAGATGTATTATATTTTAATGTTGGGATGAGCCTGGATATTGCTTTCCTCTTAACTGTACTAAAGACATTAGGTAATCCTTAACCCTAGCCCCATTATTAAAATCATACTTTTGTGTAATAAATTACCATGTATTTCTGAGTCTGGTTTGCACTTCTTTTTACTTTGATTTGTCATTCAATTTCTGCAAACGCGCGACATGCAAGATATTATGTATAAATATCTGGTAAAGAAAATGTCACTCTGTCAAATTGAAGTATTTGTCTAGCCTCTTCTTACGTTTTCATTGCCTAGAAGAGTTGTGGCCATATTTTCCTCAACTTTAAAAAGATCCCATAATAGTTTTAATTAAAGTCTTTTTGAATTTATAGTTTAATGGAGAGAGATGAAATCTTTACAGCACTGAGTTTTCCAAGCCTAAACAATATTGCTTTCCCTTTAGGTATTCTTAAATCCTGAAATGGGTTTTATAATTGTTCAAATGCAGGACCTGAACCTTTATTTTCTATTTATTCCTAGATTATTCATTTTTATTGTCTTCTGAATCTTATTTTCTGAAGTGTTAGATTTTTCTACTCAGACCTCCAATTAAGGAGCTCTGAAAGTGTTGTTAAATGTAGTAGGGATTTGTGAGGGAAATCACTGAATCTTGAAAGCCGATTATAACGGTCTTTCCTTACGTTTCTCAGCTGCCATTGAAATGAACAATTTTGGAGTTCACCACTCTTTCTTAGTCCCTCAAATGTTTTCCAACTGGAATTATGATTTGAAGGCTTAAATTAAGTCATAACTCACACAGCTGCTGGCCTCTGAGTCACTGTGTCAAAAAGAAGAAAGAACGCCGCTGAAGTGACGCATTCATAACCTGTCCTTCATTCCCTTCCAGCATCATCGACATTATTTGCTTTCTGTTTTGTCGCTTCTACCTATTTCAGGCATTTTCAAGAAGGCAGTAGATAATCTGTGAGCTTGCAATGCTGAACGGAAGTGAAATGAAAAATTTGTCCTTACAGAATTATCCCTGGGCTCATATACCAAGGCCTTTAATTCATAAGCTTCAACTACAGATGCAGGAATTTCATTAAAAAATATTTTTTAATATCCCTATGCTGAAACTCCCTAACTTTGACTAAAGCTAACATTCTCCTTTGCAAGATGCAGAGTCATTGCTTGGTGTTTCAGCCTGTTACCCCAATGAGTCTGCTCCTCCTTCCAAAGATGTGGATGCGCTGACTCTTGTACAGTGACTGTTACTTTGTGTGTGAGATGAAGTGAAAGCTCTGGAAATGGGTTTTCTGGAATTATCCTGGGTTATCAGAATGTGCTTGATGTGATCAGAATGATACAGGAGGGTCACAAGGGAAGTGAGAGTTAGAATAGATGATGGCGTAGGGGTCAGTAGGTGGCGTGGTAGTTGAGGCACTGAACTCCCGCATGGCCGACCACAGTTCAAGTCTGGGACCTCGTGGTTCCTTTCTAACTTTCTATCTCTTTCTCTCTGGTGAGTGCATATGCCCTAAAGCAAATTAAAAATACAATAATAAATCAATTAAAACAAAAAAGAAAAGGTGGTGTGACGATGGCAGTAGAGTTGGGTGTGATGCACTGGAAAGAGACAGGAAGTAAGGAAGCAAGATGGCCTCCAGAAGGTGGAAAAGACAAGGAAACATTGTTTGCCCTTAGAGCTCTGTAAGAAATTACCCGGTCAAGACTTTGACATTAGCCCACTGAAAACAATTTCAGGTTGATGGCCTTGCAAAGGGTCACAGAGTAAGTCTGTGTTAAGGCACAATGTTTGTGCAATTTATTTACAGCAGCAGTAAGAAACTAATAGTTTGATTACAAAATTTAGTCATCAATAAGGTGAAGATGGCAAAAGCATTATTAATACTTCAAGCATTGTGATTCCAGAAATCACAAAACTACAATCTAAATTGCTGATGTCTATTGCAAACAACTGTCTTACGCTTTTCTCTTCTGTCTGGACCACTAAACTCTCTCTTATATGTATACACCTCTACTGTTACATAATGCACTTTTTTTTTCTTTCCTTTTATTTTTTAAGAGAGATTTTTACTATATGGTGCATGCACTTGCCTGAGATAGAGACACAGACAGAAAACGAGAAATAACCCCCAGGTGGGATTGCCACATCATAATTCCTTCCCCTTTATTGTCCACTTGAGATTTTGGGCACGCACATACCCATGCCCAGTGTGAGTTTCAAGCTGCCATGTCCAGGACTTGAACCAAGGTCAACCATGTGGGAGTCTAGTGCTTTAACTACTATACCATCTGCTAGCCCCAATGCTTTTAAATAAATCATTCATGTAATTGTATTTATTATTATTATTATTATTTAATGAACAGAGAGACGAGAAAGAAAGAAAGTGATAAAAGCAAGCGCCAGGTCAAGGACTGAAACTGCATTGGCCATTTGGGAGTCCAGCATCTCAACCACCATGCCACCTGCTGGTCCCACATAATGTAGTTTTATTTCCTATAGGGCTGATCAGGCTTGTTGGAAGTCTCTTGTAATTTTGCACTCCGCCACATCATTCCACTCAAATCTCCAGGCACTATCATTCTGTAACTCCCAGTGAGAGTCTAGTAGGAAACCCACTCATGTACATTCAAACAAAATGAAACAAATTGTACTTACAGTAAACATTTAAAATAACCGAAGGAAAAAAATGATCAATTAAAATTATTTTTAAATGGACCAACCTGAAGGTCATACAAATATTTCATTTGTGCTTTAGAAACATTTTTGTTTTTTTTTCCTTCTTTTTTTTTTTTTGAGAGATTTTTGTTATAGGCCACAAGCCCTTGCCAGAGAGACAGAGAAGCAGAGAGACAGAAAGTGAAAAATCATCCCCCAGTGGGGATGACCATGCCATACTCTCTTCTCCTTTGTTCTCCTCTTGGGATTTTTGAGCACACATGCACATACACCTGGCATGAGTTTCAAGCTGCTGGGTCTAGGTCTTGAACCATAGTCGACCATATGTGACTCCAGAGCCTTAACCACTATGCCACCTGCTGGTCTCATTTTTGCTTTCCTTTTAATATTAATAGCTACAATTCTATTGGAATTGGTTCTTGCATGTGATTTGAAATATAAGCAAAGAAACTTTTAAATAAGGCTACCCATTTTACAGAGTAACTCTTTTTGCAACAAAATCAATAACCCACTACACTGCAATACCAAATGTTATATTTTCTCAAAGTTACACAACGGTCTCTCAGCACACACTGCCTCCTTCAAGAGATAAATTATTTTCATTAATCTGGAATCTTTTTGGGTCTATCCCTGACTTGAACCTTTTCTTCCATCTCCCATAAGTAAATTCTTTGCTTAATTTTGTGGTTCTTCAATTTTTCTTTAGGATTGATCATATTTTTTTTTCTGAAGCAACATTATGCTTTTCAGAATACCTAACATAATGAATGCTGAGAGCAGAGTTTTACGAGTATTTTTAAAAATAACTCTCAATGAAAATGTATGCAAAATACATAAAATACATATTTAAGCATTCCCTTAATTAAAATGGTATTACAATGATAATATGTTATTCACCTATCCTTATAGAGCTTAAACTAGCTTCAGAGGCATATATTATTTTTTCAAGATCATTTAATGGCTAGTAATTATCATCTTAATAATTTAAAATGGTAGCATAAATGTCATATTAAGAAGGAAATTATAGTTAAATCAATAATAAAATTTTCTTTTCTGTGCTATCTTGCAAATGTAGCAATGAATTTTCCCTGAGTCTGCTCTTGAATACTTTTTAAATGTAAAAATGTTCAAAAATCTCCTCCTCAAGGGGATGGAGTTTTTAAATTCACTGTCGAGTTTTGACCTCTGACTTGCTTTGGTGAATGGGACAGCAGTCAACATGGCGAAAGCAGTGGCTTGAACTACTCTCATCTGTGGAGGCCTGCTCTCTCTCCGTGCTCCTAAGATTCGCAGAGACACTGGAGGGCACATTCGGAACTTCCCAGGGGAGCAGCCCCCACCTGTGTGGAAGGGTTCCAGCTTAAACCACTGAGTCGCTGAATCCCGAAATACGTAAATGGCTATTTTTGTTAAGAATTATAATATTTAACTTTATTTATTTATTTTAATTTGACCAGAGAGGTAAGCATGAGAGAGAGAAAGCCAGCCACCAGGTCTGGGACATGAACTGTGCTTGGCCATGCGGGAGCCCAGCACTCTTAACCACAACGCCACCTGCCAGCCCCTGTCGGTAGCTATTTTAAGTCATGAACTTAAACACTTTTTTTTTATTCTGAAAAATATAGCTGGAACAATATTCCCACATGTATAGGCCATTTATCCTATAAACCTGCTTCCTGCAAAATACTAGAATATTTGGTAAAATATATCAATACATATACTTGTAATATGTGACTGAAGGACCCCTGGCTCAGAGCGGCGATAGGAAATGGAACAGGTCAGAGATCTTGCAGAGCACCCTGGGCGTGCATGTGTCTTCACAGCTGCCTGAACGTGGGGGTGGACCGAGGGGTCAGGATCCTGCTGGGAATGTGTTTCTTTCTCTCTCCACCCACTTTCTCTCTTTTTCTCTCACCTATGGAAGAAATAAATAATATACGTATAAATTATATATATGATTGAACTCGCAAGAAAGGAAAGGAAATCATGAAAGACAAAAATGTAGGATGAAAACAAATAGAAAAAAAAAAAAAAAAGTCCAAGACTAGCAGTTGCTACAAGGAGATGTGAGTATCTTAAGGAATTTACGTATTATTAATTTTTTTTTTTATTTTTATGGAAGACAATATAAAAACAGACTTTAGCATGCAGTATGGAGAATTCCGTTGTGCAGAGTGACCAGCATAAAACAGATACCCAGAGATTTACACCTTCGTGAAAAGGTAACCAGATTGAAATTCTCCCTTGAGTGTTCCTCAGGGGCACCTCTAAGAATTAATAGCTCCAACTACTTTTTGCATAAGATGTGAGTTGGATTCCATATCATGATACAAGGAAGTTTAAAGTTAGATAGGAATTTAAAGCAGTGCCAGGTGGCTTCATGCCCTCTGTGTCTGACAGGAGTATACAGAATTCTCTATCAATAAATCCACCCTTGAAGCACTTATAATATTTAACACGAAAGAACTATGGATAGAAATTCTCCAACAAACTATGAAAAAATAAAGTCAGTGTGGCTAAGAGTCTGAACAAACCACGGAAGCAGAACAATGAGGAATTCCTCGATAGGAACTGTCTGTTGTAAAAGTTATTTATGTTTATCATAATTATAAATAAAGAGAATGAAGCAAAGAAGAAGACATGAAAAACTGAACTCGGAATGAAATAACTTAATTTAAAACCGCGTACCAGATAAATTTCCTTTTAATAATGGTAGTAAAATAAATATATTTTGGGGCCAGCAGATGCACGGTAGTTAAGGTGCTGGACCCTCCCACATGGCCAACTATGATGTGAATCCTGGACCCAGTGACTTGAAACTCACACCAGGCACATGTGCGTATGTGCCCAATATCCTGAGAGGAGAATGGAGGGGAAGGGATTGTTGCATGGTCATCCCTCTGGGCGGTGACTTCTCACTTTCTATTTTTCTCTCTCTCTCTGCTTCTCTCTGGTAAATACCTGTGTCCCATGACAAAAACCTAAAAAAAAAAAAATATATATAAATTTTTTTTCTTCGAAAAGTATCACAGAAATTAACTTCCCAAATGCCATCTCTAAAGAAAATTTTAAATAATATATTTCAAAAGAAAGAAAAATTTAGAAGAAAAAATTAATACACAAGAAGAAATGTGGCTATAGACTATGATAAGCAATTAGGCAGCTCTGAAGACAGACTGACCTGCATTAACTATTAATATGAGTGTATAATTTATGGGGTTAAGGAAAGAACAAACTAACTAATTGAACAAGAGCATTTAAGATAGAAGGGCTCTGAATTATAGAAATTTAAGAGTCCTGCATAGATTAGGACAATAAAGATCATGATTAAAATTAAATGTTATGAGTAATTCATAACATATTTATGTTTGCAATAATTCCTAAAATAAATAGAGAAAATTTAAATTTTAGTAAAAATAGGGAAGAAAACAGAAATAAATATTGTTGAAAATAGTAGAATAGAGTAATTTGAGAGAAATAAATATAAACTTATCAGTTATCAAAAAATGTCGATGTTGGGACCAGCAGTTAGTGTAATGGCTATGTCGCTGAACTCCCATGTAGCCGACCGTGGTTCGAGTCCCGGACCCGGTAGCTTAAACTCACGCTGGGCGCCTGTGTGTGTGCATGCCCAAGATTCCAAGAGAAGAATGTAGGAGAAGGGATTGCGGCGTGACCATCTCCCCTGGGGGTTGATTTCTTGCTTTCTGTCTCTCTGTCTCTCTCTGGCTGTCTGGCGAGCACACGCGCCCTATATCAAAAACCTCTCCAAAAAAAAATAAATAAATAAAAGTCAATGTTTAAAGTTTTATTCACAGAGAAAGAGTAAAGAAAAGACTAGAGAAGATTTCGTGTTAAGTGAAGCAAGTCAGACTATGAAAGAGAGACATCGTATGCCCCCACTTAACACACACTTAACGTCTGCACTCTATGGCAGAAATTGAGAAGACTGGAAGGTTGAAAGCATGGAGAACAACTGTGAATACCAGACAGTGTGGGAGCAGGGTGGGCAATGCGGGCTGGAGGGAATCAAGGGGAAAAAAGGCAAAACATCCAATCAACGCAAAAACGGAAAATTACCTGTCAATAATGTGTACGGTTACATCTTTGAGTGGTCTCATATGCAGTGTATTAATGATGAGAAGGTTCATTTTGTATGCTGTAAAGCACACTAATTACATGCAAAAAAAATCAGAAAAAATTATAAAAATATAGCTACACATGAGCTATTAAGAGACACATTTAAACTATAAACAACTACGAATTAAAAGTTTTATAAAGAAATAGACTAAAAAGGTTGCTATATTTTCAGGAAAGCTTCAATTAACCAGGAGCGTATGGAGTTATCTCAAATGTTTATGCAAATAATGCCTTTAAAAATATATACAGAAGAAAAAGAAACAGGGAAAATGGATTCGAGGTATTAATGCATATTTCTCAGAAAGTAATAGATGAGCACATACAAAATTAATAGGGAACTTGCCCTGTAATGTAGTAAACCACTGAACACTGGGAGCTGGATCCTACATGGTTGACCAGGGTTCAAATCCTGGTCCTGGTGACTAGAAAATACCCAGACAAACATATGTGCCTGTCCCAAATCATGGTAGGATGAAGAATGGAGAAAAAAGATTGCACTGTGACAACGCCTGGTTTGGGGGATACTCTCTCTCTGGTGAGCACATGTCCTCTGGCAATAATAATAAATAAACAGCAACAAGATTTAGTTATTTATTTATGTATTTATTTGGAGAAGTTTGTTTGCTAAAGGGCGCATGTGCTCACCAGATAGACAGAGAAAGACAGAGACAGAAAGTGAGAAATCACCCCCCAGGGGGGATGGCCACACCACAATCCCTTCTCCTCCATTCTCCTCTCGGGATCTTGGGCACGCATGCACATACGCCCGGTGTGACTTTAAGCCATCGGGTCCAGGACTCAAACCGCAGTCGACTACGTGGGAGTCCAGCGACATAGTCATTACGCTAACTGCTGGTCCCCAAGATTTAGTTTTTAAAGCCCAAGTCTTCAAAGACAGCAGATGTTGTGGAGGTTAAGGGGGTTACACAGAGGCTTGAAAAGTAGACCCGGTGTATGTGCATGCATGGTCAATATCCTGAGAGAAGAATGGAGGAGAAGGAATTGTGATAGGGCCAGCCCCACCTAGCAAAGTCTTTTTGCAGTTTCCCTGTTTCTCTTTCTCTATCTGTCTGTCTCTGGCTAATGCATGAATCTTATAGCAAAGTAAATAAACATATTAATTAATTAGTTAAATAATGAAAACACAAATTTTATTTTATAGACACTGAGATGTTTAATATTTTAATAATAAAATATAGTTTAAAAACACAATCTAATGAATAAATTCACAACACAATATTTAACAAAGAGAGGGCATATTTCTCAGAGTTCTAACAGAAAGTGGATCCTACAAGAAACTTCCAATGAGTGCACCATAAATTGTGCATTACAAATTTGCAATTTTTGGTATCCTATTGCTTTTATTTACTATAATGCAGTTTCATTACAAGCCAAAAACCACAGCCATAAAAAGAACACTAAAAAGAAAGTTTTACTGAAGTTGTTGACATTTTAAAATGTACCATCAAAATACTGCAGTTTTAGACGACAGATATCATACGTCAATTTGAAGATAGTTATAGATGAATACATTATTACATAATAATATTATAAATAATGCAGCTTAATATATACATGGAAATATGTACGTTTAAATCATTAACTGGTAAAAATGCTTTAAAAATGAATTAGTAAACTTAAAACCTCAAAACGTGAGGAAGATAGTATCAGAATAACTCCTAAGAAAGTCAAACAGATATGATAAACATAAAAGCAGGTGTTAATAAACAAAATATAAAGTTAGATGAGATCAACATACCTGGAAGCTACATATATACTTCTGTAATGTCCATATGCTTTTATATTTTATTTAGTATATATGAAATATTTTATAATTACATTTAGATTTTTGACATAGGCTATGTGAGCTCACCAAAAATTACAGAGAGAGAGAGAGAGAATGAAAAATCACCCCCTTGGGGGCATGGTCATGTTCCAATCTCTTGTCTTCCATTCTTTTCTTGGGATTTTGAACATACACGTACACACTGGGTCCAGGGCTCAAACTACAATTAGCCATGTGGAAGTCCAGTGCCTTAACCACCATGCCACCTGCAGGCCACATAATTGTTTGTTTTGAAAATGCTCCTGAATATAATTTGGTGCAGTTGTAAAATAACAACATAAACATAAGATTTATTGCCAGGTTCATAGATAAATTTTCCTACAGTAATACTAAGAATAATATTTTAAAAAGTCAATGAATAAACTAGCTATTTACATCAACATGAGTGAATCTTTAAGAAAAGCATTTAAACATTTGTTTAAATAACAAAGCAAAGCCCTGAAGATTACTTATAAGTGTGATGCACTTGAAAACATGTTGAAAATAACTACAATTTTAAAATTATGTTGTGTAGGGCAGTATACAAATATTGGGTATTGAAAGAAGTCGTAACACATTTTCACACACACACAAAAACATCGTGACTTATCCCACGATCCAGTAGAATCCAGTAGTTACAGAAAGGAAACAGCAGTGGTATTTACATGACCTAGTTGAGTTGAAGAGAAAGAATCGTTTCAAGTTTGTTGTTAGAGTACAATAATAAAACAATTCTTTTCAGGAAAAAACTAAAACAAAAACCCAGAAACAACAGCAAAGAAATAAAGAGATGGCCTGAACCCATCTGTGGGTAAACAGCAGAAAAGTAAGGAAACAGGTACAGACATACACGACATACACACTTAAGGGATACAAATACGAGAAGCACAGATATGAATATAAATTTAATAAGCACACATAAACTTAATATGCAGTTGGGAAAAGAAGTAATAATGTGAAGGCATTTGCAATTAATTAGGCCTTGAGAAATATGCAGACCAGGGGCTGAGCTATGCTTGCCATGACCTATGACTTTTAGGGAATTCGGAATAAGGTCCACAGACTGCAGCCTCTTGGCCCATAAAGTAACTTACATATTCTAGATTTTGATGGATGGCAGTCATGGAATCCTAATTAGGCTTGTGCTAAAGAAAATTGTTAACCAATGTAAGTCCTGGAGAGGAGAATGAAAGAATGAGGAGTTTCCGAGGCCAGCAGGCGGCACAGTGGTACAGATGTTGGACTCCCACATGGTTGACTGCAGTGCTAGTCCAGGACCTGGCTCACTTTCTCTCTCTCTCTCTCTCTCTCTCTCTCTCTGTCTCTCTCTCTCTCTCTGTCTTTCTCTGGTGAGTGCACATACCCTGTAGTAAATTAAACAAATAATAATTATAATGAATAAATATTTTTTTTAAAAAAAGAAAAAGGATGAGGGGATTTGAGTGAACCTGGTATCAGACAAGAGTAGGCATCTCCGTTACCCCACACCCTCATCTGAAGCAATTGCTCAGGGATATTTCGCAAGGATTCACAGACCCGGTACTGCAGTACCAGTTCCCTGTTACCACAGACGGCATATGTTCATCGGAACGCCACCTCCTGCCGTGTTACTAAAACATGTGAGAAGGAAAGCAAAATTAACCAGTAGAGTGAATATATTAGCCATTTATTAGAAGTCAGCTGGCTTAGCATGGTAGCTAAGGTGGCTGGATCCCACATGACTACTGTGTAGTTCAAGTCCCAGTCCCGGTGTCCTGAAAAGCATGCCAAGGGCATACAGGTGTGTGGGCACTCCCCTAGAGGAGGAGGGATTGCCGAGTGGCCATCTCTCCGGGGGTGCTATCTCACTCTCCTTCTGTCTCTCTCCCTCCCTAGTGAGTGCACATGCCTTTGAGTAGATTAAAAACGAAAACAATACAAAAAAAAAAAGCATTTGAGCAGTAATATTCCTCTTCACTTAATTTCCTAAAGACATATATATGTATATGTATATATATATATATGTATTTAAATTTTAAAAATAAAATTTGAGAAGCATTGTGAATATTGTGACTATATTTGACCTTGTACTTCACAAAGTTTCTCCCTCTCTCTCTCTGTTATCCCCCTCTTCAAATTCTTCCTATAGGCCTGTGTATTTGGTGGAAAGAGACAGAAGCCAAGTGAGAGAGAGTAAGAGAGAACCCCCGCCCCGCCGCATGGGGATTTTCCTTTGCCACAATCCCTTCTCCTCCACTCTCTCAGAACACTGGTGTGTTTTACAAGCCTCCAGGTCCAGGATTCCAACCACTGAGTTGGTTATGTGGGATCCAGAGCCTTAACCACAACACCACCTGCTGGCCCTTGTAAATACTTAGGTTTAAAGTATTTGTATTCTCCATTGCCATAGTAAAGCAGTAAGCTTGTTGTTTGTTTGTTCTCTATTGGGTCATCAGGAAGATTAGGATTTTTCTGCATAGAAGAATACAACACGACTTTCCTGATGACCTAATATTATATAACATTACAAGTTTTCCTGAAATGTTTACGAGCAGCTTAGTGCTTTGAAATCACTGGGAAAGAAAGCTTGAGCTGATTTGCCTCCACAGAGGCCTGTTTTGTTTTCGTTCCTCATTGGTAAAGAATTGATATATTTTGTTATCAAAACCTCCACGGTGTAAATTTTCCAAAATGTAAAACCCATAATGCAGATATTTTATTGTCTTCCAAGTTTTATATATGAAAAACAGAAACCAGTTCCCCACTGCCCAGATGATATTTCTAAATTAAATAAAAATAAAATCCTGTGGAACTAAAAAAAAAAAAATAAAGTGTGTGTGTGTGTGTGTGTGTGTGTGTGTGTAATTTTATATTATTTATCTTTTAGAATACCTATCTTCTTCCAGAAATAGAAATGCTAATGCATTCTCTTCCCATTTGAGTTTGGGGATTGTGGATTTGAGGGCCGCCTATGACTAAAGTCGCTAGACCATTTATACAAAATGTAGTGTCTTCCTAAGTTTCTGAGAAACGTGTCGTACGTGTGACTGTCTCCGGAAAGAGGAATGAGCACCAAATCTACAGACCACAGATCATGCGTTCAGTCTGCGTGCTCCCGGCCTGTGCATTAATTCATGGAGTTCAACTTAGTTTTTATTTTCGAACACGTTATTTCTTTCATGAGAGTGAAAGACACAGAGAGAGGAAGAGAAAGACAAGCCTGTTCACACGTGCAGGTCAGCAGGGATCCAAACCCTCTGACTTCCTATGCACCCACCTAACGTGAGCAGAGAACCAGCTGGTCCAGGGCTTTCGTGAGCCATGCGATCTCTATGAGCTCAAAAGTGGAGCAAATGCTCCTTTATTTCATGTCATATAAGACTGAAGTATCACTGAATTCATGACTTGTAGTTTAGTGCACTATCTGCATATACATTCCTCATTCATCTCATTCATCTTAATTTGTTATTAATATATTGTTACTACGGGTGATAACTGGTGTTTGATCTTACACAAATATATCCGTCTATCTACCTATCTACCCACTCATCCTTAAAATCCCACCTGGGGGTTGATTTCTCACTTGCTGTCTCTCTGTCTCTCTCTGTCTTTCTGGGAAGCACTCATGCCCTATAGCAGAAGCCTCTCAAAAAAAAAAAAAGAATATATATATATAACACTACAAACCCTTCTTCTCCATTCTCCTTTTGGGATTTTGGACACACGTCCACTCATACCCAGCATGATTTTCAAGTCACCAAGTCTGGAATTTGAACCAGTCAGCCATGCAGAAGTCCAGCATCTTCACCAGCACCCACTGGCCCTAGCATCCCTTCTTGACACGAACACACAACATGCCCACAGGAGAGGTCCACTATGTGCCAATATCCATTTATAATACTAAGAGGGATGAATGGAGAAAGACAGAATTGACACTGTGAACGAAGGGCATGTCAAAGGTTACTATACTGTTACAATGTCATTGTATGTTTTCAAACAAACAAGTAACAACTGGGAATGACGGTACTTCCAGACTAAGGCCTTTGACCCCAATATTTAGATCCATTCACCTCCTTAATCATATGCACTTGCTTATTAGTGGTCTTTGCTTATTAGTGGTCTTTGCTTTTTAGTCCAATAAGTAAATTAAAGCTATGATCTGAGGGCCAGAATGTGGCAGAGTGAGTGGTAAAATGCAAAGCTCTGCGAGGAGGCATACATGGCAGGTTCCAGGTGCCTGGGCAGAGACCCCTCTGAGTCCTCCTTCTGCCCACTAGCTGGGACTGGCTGACGATGGGCATGGGTCCCGATGTCAGGACCCTGCTGGGAGTACTGTCTTTCTTTCTCTTGTTCTCCTTCATGAAAACATAGATAAATAAACTTAACTTTTTTTTGGAAAGCTATGACTCCAATAACATCTTCCATTAATTAAAAATAACTGGCAATGCAGAAGCCTGCCTTTGATCCATGGGTCATGATCGTGTAAGGTGACAAATAATCATGTCTTAGTGGTGGCTGTGCTGTGAGGGTTCATTCCAGCAGGCTTCCAGTCAGTCTGACCCATCCCTGAGGGCAGGAAGGAGCTGACCACACTGGCTCTGGGACAAGCAGTGACGGTCTTTCTTGTAACCATCATCTCAAAGACCTGGAGGACATTTGTCCCCAGTTGCTGGCATTGTTTAGTGATGTCACTTAAACAGAAGATTTGACCTGGCTCCCATGAGACAGCTGGTCCCCTTGTCCCAGAGTCTTGCTGTCATGGCTGATGGGAGAGCAGAAATACCCTTGCGTAACCAGTAACCTGGAAAAACACACAGAAGAAGCTCCTTTTCTGGTCATCATAGTTTCCAGGTGAGCCCAGCCCACATCTATTGTGTCTTTTTTTCACCCCGAAGGGAAAATTAAAACAAAATACGTATTTAAAACTACCGTTTTGCTAATAATATTGGGCTAATACCGTATGTGATTAAAAACAATCCAGCTAGTCTAATTTCCCTTGAATCTTCTTTCTTTTCTTTTGTATGTTCCTCAACCTTTTCTCCCTTAAAATGAGGTTTTCAGATTAAGTACATAAAAATGGGATAATATAAAAACATCTGTCACTAACACAGTCTCTTAAAATTGCTATATTTACCTCATTTAAAAATGTTTTAACATCTAATATGGGTAAATATCTGTGGAGGTACAATACAATTTTTTGGTACAAGAATACAGTGTGTAAGGATTACATCAGGAGGACATCAAATTAAGTAAAATAACCCAGGTATAGGCAGAGAAATGCAGTTGGGTGGTTAGGAGCAGGAGTGGTGAAGGATGTCCACGGAATTGCAAACTTTGTAACATCATCAAACTCAAAGTAACCGCTGACCTCTGGAGAGACAGGAAACAAAACATGAGAAAAGGGGAAGTACCAAGCTGGAGATGTCGGGACACATATTTTGAGTAAACTAAGGATCTAAAACAGGACAAAAGAGGACTCAGGGGAAGGGGGAACGGGAGGGACCAGCAGGTGGCATAGTGGGTAAGATGCTGGTCTCCAGATGGCTAACCACTGTTCGAGTCCCAAACGCAGTGGCTTGATAATCACTCCCAGCACGTGTGTGTGCATGCCCCAAATCCCAAGAGGAAAATGAAGGAGAAAGGATTGCAACATGGCCTCTCCCTCTCCAGGGGGTGATTTCTTACTTTTCCTCTCCTCACTGTCTCTCTCCATCTCACTCTCTCTGGCAAGTGCACACACCCTAACATGCCCTATGGCAAACACCTAAAAAATAAATACTAAAATAAAAAAATAAGGGACCCTGGGAAAAAGACAGGGCTTGATTCCCTCCCTTACTGACTGGGTCTGCCTATGGGACATTTGTCTCTCAGTCAGCCTTCACTCGGTGGTCTGTTTCCTTGTCTTTCAGTTCTTTGCTGCAGTAGGAAAACACTGACTGCCTGCTTCTCAACCT
>NW_006160225.1:1301171-1311428 GCF_000334495.1 Tupaia belangeri chinensis | reverse complement strand
AAAGCTATGACTCCAATAACATCTTCCATTAATTAAAAATAACTGGCAATGCAGAAGCCTGCCTTTGATCCATGGGTCATGATCGTGTAAGGTGACAAATAATCATGTCTTAGTGGTGGCTGTGCTGTGAGGGTTCATTCCAGCAGGCTTCCAGTCAGTCTGACCCATCCCTGAGGGCAGGAAGGAGCTGACCACACTGGCTCTGGGACAAGCAGTGACGGTCTTTCTTGTAACCATCATCTCAAAGACCTGGAGGACATTTGTCCCCAGTTGCTGGCATTGTTTAGTGATGTCACTTAAACAGAAGATTTGACCTGGCTCCCATGAGACAGCTGGTCCCCTTGTCCCAGAGTCTTGCTGTCATGGCTGATGGGAGAGCAGAAATACCCTTGCGTAACCAGTAACCTGGAAAAACACACAGAAGAAGCTCCTTTTCTGGTCATCATAGTTTCCAGGTGAGCCCAGCCCACATCTATTGTGTCTTTTTTTCACCCCGAAGGGAAAATTAAAACAAAATACGTATTTAAAACTACCGTTTTGCTAATAATATTGGGCTAATACCGTATGTGATTAAAAACAATCCAGCTAGTCTAATTTCCCTTGAATCTTCTTTCTTTTCTTTTGTATGTTCCTCAACCTTTTCTCCCTTAAAATGAGGTTTTCAGATTAAGTACATAAAAATGGGATAATATAAAAACATCTGTCACTAACACAGTCTCTTAAAATTGCTATATTTACCTCATTTAAAAATGTTTTAACATCTAATATGGGTAAATATCTGTGGAGGTACAATACAATTTTTTGGTACAAGAATACAGTGTGTAAGGATTACATCAGGAGGACATCAAATTAAGTAAAATAACCCAGGTATAGGCAGAGAAATGCAGTTGGGTGGTTAGGAGCAGGAGTGGTGAAGGATGTCCACGGAATTGCAAACTTTGTAACATCATCAAACTCAAAGTAACCGCTGACCTCTGGAGAGACAGGAAACAAAACATGAGAAAAGGGGAAGTACCAAGCTGGAGATGTCGGGACACATATTTTGAGTAAACTAAGGATCTAAAACAGGACAAAAGAGGACTCAGGGGAAGGGGGAACGGGAGGGACCAGCAGGTGGCATAGTGGGTAAGATGCTGGTCTCCAGATGGCTAACCACTGTTCGAGTCCCAAACGCAGTGGCTTGATAATCACTCCCAGCACGTGTGTGTGCATGCCCCAAATCCCAAGAGGAAAATGAAGGAGAAAGGATTGCAACATGGCCTCTCCCTCTCCAGGGGGTGATTTCTTACTTTTCCTCTCCTCACTGTCTCTCTCCATCTCACTCTCTCTGGCAAGTGCACACACCCTAACATGCCCTATGGCAAACACCTAAAAAATAAATACTAAAATAAAAAAATAAGGGACCCTGGGAAAAAGACAGGGCTTGATTCCCTCCCTTACTGACTGGGTCTGCCTATGGGACATTTGTCTCTCAGTCAGCCTTCACTCGGTGGTCTGTTTCCTTGTCTTTCAGTTCTTTGCTGCAGTAGGAAAACACTGACTGCCTGCTTCTCAACCTAACTTTCCCACATGTCCTCCCTAAGATGCACAAATTGAGGGAAAAAGAAAATGACCTCAGAGAGGTTAGAGAGATGAAGAATGGCAGCTAGACCCAGGATTGGGAAGAGTTGGTACTAGGAAGAAGATAATTAAAAGAAACAAAGTAGCAGTTGGATAAAGGAAAAAGCATTTTAATATTACTAAATACCTGGTAGCAATTTGTTGTATATTTCAAAGTAATTATATAACAGGGAGGATTTGTTAATGTTTCCACAGAAGTTAGAGGAAGAATGTGCTCATCACAATCTGCCATTTCTCTTTGTCTATTTTAATATTTTCTCTTTATTCATGATAGGGTACCTGTGCACATGTGCGAGAGAAGTAGAGAGAAGGGAGAGCCCTCCACAGGCTCCAGCCATGCCACGATCCCCGTCCTCCAGCCCATCAGCTCTTGGGCGATGGCATGTGTGCCCAGCATGTTTCAGGCCAGTCGGGCCCAAGATTCCAGCCGCATTCACCACTGGGGACCTGGCACCTTCAGCAGTGCGTTACAGTCATGCCAAGGCGCCAGCCCCCCACAGCTGCCGTTTCTGGTCTTAGAAAGTACATCTTGCCAAAACTCTTACGGAGCAGGCCCATAGGAGGACATATCTGATATGACCAGACCCCTTGCCCTATGACAGCCTTCATCTGAGATGCAGATCCTTATTTTAATGTATTTGCTATGTTGTAGTTTTCCTAGAATAAGCTGCCCTTTGTAAAAATACAAACCTTGCTTAATAGCCATATTTAGTGTCATAACAAAACCTGCGGGCAGGAAAAGCAATTTAATGAACATGAAAATATATTGAATTAACATACTGGAATTTATGATTTTATAATTCTGGAAAGAATGGATTCTTTTTCATAAAATTTATCCTATACATTTGGATTTTGTGGTAATAGCACCAATAAAAATCACAGTAAGTCTGGCCATGGTGGCACCTAAAATGGTGCGTCCCTCAGGCTGGGATCACATGGGTGTCCTGCATCAATTCCTGGTCCGACCTAAGGCAGGGGGCAGTGACATGCACGGGCATTTCCAGTTCGTGGGGAGACTGAGGCAGGAGGATTGCAAGCTTTAAGCTGCCCTAAGCACTATAGCAAAACCTTGTCTCAAAAGGAGCCAAACATGGTGTGGTGTCTGTGTGGTTCCAGCAAGGAGACTGAGGGAAGACAGTCATGTCACAGTGAGACACAGCTGTCAAAAAGCTAAAACCAAAAGACAAAATCAAATAAAAACAATAAAAGAAGTTGCAAGTTATATATACTATAAGTTGGGGCCATGGATGGGTGGGTAAGACCAATAGCTCAAATCCCACATGACCAACAACATTTTGAGTCCTGGACCCAGAGACTTGAGAAACACCCTGAACACATGTGCATATGTGCCCCAAGCCCTAAAAGGAAGGAGGAGTGGAGGAGGAGGGGTTGCTATATGATCGTTCCATATAGGGGGTGCTTTCTCCTTGCCCTCTTTTCCTCTGTCTCTTTCTGGCAAGCATACACACCCTGTAATAAAACCAAATATACATACATATGTACACACACACACACACGACTGAATAAAGAATCAGTTCAAAAAGGGACCAGCAGATGATGGAATGGCAACATTGTTGGACTCCCACATAGTTGACTGTGGTTTGAAACCTGGACCAGGTGGCTTAAAACTGATGCCAGGTGCATATGTGTGGGTATGCAAAATCCCAAGAGAAGAATAGAGGAGAAGGGATTGTAGCATGGCCATCCCTCCATAGGGGGTTGATTTCTCACTTTCTGTATCTTTCTCTGTCTCTTCAGAGAGTACATGCACCCTATATTGAAAATCTCTCTCAAAAAATAAAAAAAAATCAATTCAAAATTGTTATTGCATTTTCACATGGGACCTGGCATCTTACAAGACACACCAGGCTCATACGCCTCTGCCCCAAATCCTGACTGGATGGAGAGATGGAGGGAAGTGGGTAGTGGCATGGCCATGCCTGGTTGGGGAGGGCTTTTTCTCACTCTGGTGAGCATCCATACGCTCTGGTCATTTTTTAAAAAGTCAACAAAGTAAGAATTAATAACATTGCCTTAATAAAATTTCTTCTAGAAAGCACTTTTTCACAAAAGCATATCATTACTGTTGAAATTTCAGGAACTTTCTTGTCTAGACCACAAATTTGACATCTTTTGTTCAAACTAATGTTAAATTGTAGATCATTTCCAAAAACAGCATCAAAAAGTATCACAACTTGGCTAGTCTCTCATATTGTAGCAAGTAAGATATCCCTTTTATTCTTTTCAAATAACCTTTTAAAAGTTTTATTTAATTGTATGTATTATTATGACTATTTTTTAAATGTGATGAGAAAGAGGGAGAGAGGAAGAAAGAGAAAGGGAGAAAGCCAACTCCCAGGTAGGGAACTTGAACTGCGGTTGGCCATGTGGGCGTCTAGCACTTCAACCACCATGCCACCTACTGGCTTCTTTTTTCAAATAATCTTGATGTACTTTTTTCTGTTCTTCTTCTTTTTCCTTTTTAAGTGTATAAAGCTATTTTGACTCATGCTTCTCTGACATTTCATGTATGTATTTATTTATTTATTTATTTTTGCCATAGGGCACATGTGCTCGCTGGAGAGACAGAGTAAGACAGAGCGACAGAAAGTGAGCAGTCACTCCCTGGGGGGGATGGCCACACCACAATCCCTTCTCCTCCATTGTCCTCTCATGTACTTGCATCTGGCATGAGTTTTAAGCTGCCGGGTCCTGGACTTGAACCATGGTCGACTACATGGAAGACCAGCGATGTAACCATTACACCATCTCTTGGTCCAGCCTCTCTAACATTTTTATAACAGACAAAAATAACCTTTTTTGGTGCTTAATTCTGATATCAATTGTTATTTAATTAATTAAAACACTTTAATGGTATCAGAATAAACATAGATCATTATATTAATTTGTGCAAAATATTTGCCACTCCCTAAGATTGGTGGAATACTACTCTAATAATCATATCCTGTTTTGTTGCTGCTCCATATCTTTGTTTTTAATTACTCCGAATCTGTGTTGTGTGCCTTGTGCTCCTCATTCTCTAATAGGCCACAAACCTGGCAATGCTGGTAAACTGTCAGTTCTTGTAAGAAATACAGACTAGTGACTTCCTAGGTTAAAAATGATGAAACCAATGATGAAAACGTTGAGAGGATTTTATACTCAGTAGAATGATTATTCCTAAACTACTAGACTTTCCACTATAGTCATTAAAATCATTTCAGTTCAAGATTATCTTTTCCACCAGTATTCTTCCTACATGCATGTGTTATCCATGTATATTAATAAATTACCAGCTACTGAGAACTTGGAATGTACCTGGAGGTACATTATATTTAGAGGAAATTGAGATTTCCTTTAAATATAAAATATACATCAGATCTTAAAGACTGTAGGAGAAAAAACGACTGTAAAATATGTCAGGGATTTAAAAAATTATTATTTATTTAATTTCATTTATTTATTATCATTGTTAGTAGTAATAGTATTCTAAATTTGCTATAGGGCACATGTACGAGAGAGAGAGAGAGAGAGAAAGACAAAGCAAGCAGCAGGTCTGGGACTTGAACCAAGGTTGGCCATGTGAAAATCCAATGTCCAACCATCATGCCATCTGCTGGCCCCCCTCAGGGATGTTTTATAGATGATTTGTTAACAGACAATATTTTAGGAATAGCAGGCTTAAAAAATCATTGGATTCCTTCTATCCTTTTTTTACATTTTATCCAATTCATTTTTAAAAATATGACTACTGGGACCAGCAATTAGCATAATGGCTTTGTCACTGGACTCCTATGTAGTCGACCGCGGTTTGTGTCCTGGACCCGATGGCTTAAAACTCACGCCAGGCACGTGTGCGTATCCAAGATCCTGAGAGGAGAATGGAGAAGAAGGGATTGCGGCATGGCTAATATATATATATATATATATATTTGTCTACTACAATATTTTCAAAATACATAGATTGTTGAATAACTCAACAATTTAATATAAAATTGTTGCTATAAGTAGTTTTGCTTTGCAAGAAAACAAGTTTTATTTATAAAAGAGAAAGTGCTGTTATTAGGTTTACATTAAATTTCCATACTTCCTATATGTTTCTGTACATAAGAAAATAATCCTAGTGTTTTTTCCTCTAAAGATTAAGACCTTCATTTGCATTGGTGTTTTTAACATCTATAAAGCAAAGCTTCATTTTTTGACCCATGAGTTTAGAAGCGTTGGATCCTAATCTAGAATTGCATAGAGAAAAATCACACTGCAATTAAGGTTATAAAAGTTATGCCTCTGTAATATTGAGCTGTATTCCTGAAGGAGAATAGCTATTCATCTACGTTCTTAGAAAAACAAGACATCAATCAACAGAGTAGCTCAAACATTCACTTGTTGAATAAATAGTAATTGAAAAGGGAATTGTAGAGAAGATACTTGAGCAACTGGAAGCCTTCAGTAACCTCTTTCAGATTTCTAAAGAGAAGGCGAGGTATTTGCTATAATAACATCCTTCGGAGACTAAAACCCCAATGACGACACAGTAGAAACCAAGTGGAAAATAATTTTTAGTAAAACAAAACCTCTCATAAAAGGAAGAAAAAAGAAAATCCAAGTACGTAAGCTAAAATACTTTTTTACAATTTTTTTCTGTTTTCCTATCTATACAATGAGAGATCTAGTCTGTCAAAATAATTTTATTTACCATATACTGTTTTTCATACTGTCACTGCAATAAATTAAAGCAAAGTCAGTTACTTAAAACAGCACAAAGGTATTATTATCTTAAAGTTCTAACAGTTGGAAGACTGTCTTCAGTCAGTTTCGCTAGATTAAAATCAAGGTGTTGCTTGGGACCAGCAGATGGCATAACAGTTATGTTACTGGACTCCCAGGTAGTCGACCGCTGTTCGAGTCTTAGACCAGGTAGCTTAAAACTCATACCGAGCACATGTGTGTGCATGCCCCAAATTCCAAAAGGAGAATACAGGGGAAGGAATTGTGGTGTGGCCATCTCCCTTGGGAGGGGCTGTGTGTGATTTCCTGCTTTCTGTCTCTCTGTCTTTCTGGTAAAAGCACATGCCCAGTAGGAATTTTTTTTAAAAAAAGAAAAGAAATCAGGCTGTTTCATTTGTTGCTTGTAGGGAGGAATTCATATCATCTTTTCCAGATTCTAACAGTTGTCCACGTTCATATAACTAACTCTGACCATCTCCACTCCATCTTTAAGGAGCCCTGGGATTACCTGGGGTCACCAGAATAATCTCATCTTCAGATCATGAACTTACTCATGTCTGCAAAGCCCCTTTTACTGTGTAGTTATTCACCATCCTACTACATTATCTGACTAAACCTTCTTATTATCAAATCATCATGAAATATTTTGGCAATTATGACTATAAAGTAATGATATAACAGGAAACAAAAAAAATTAACCCTTTTTTCCCTTTATTTCTTTTTTAAGTTGTAAATAGGTTAACTGGTACAGTAGCTTCTGAAATGAATGTAATCCTTAACTTATAGCCATTAAGTCTCTTTGCTAGGAAGAGAAAACGTAAGTGACCTGTTTAGACAGTGGTCACAAGAGTGCAACCAGACTGAGGTCCCAGAATTAAGAGATGACGATGTTTGTCCAAGAGACACAACGGAACAGGTTAAGTTGGGAAGGTTGTCGTAATGCTCATTTCACGCAATAGTAACTCGCCAATGTTTCGACTGTTTTGTTAGACAGTATCCCTTAAAGAAAGGATGCTGTAGCTTCCCTTAATCTATCCATGTATGTCACAACTCTGATTTTAGAAGCTTCAGTGTCACCACCAGAACAAAAAAAAGGGTCATGAATGTCATGTGAAATGAAAAGGTTCACAGAAGAATTCGGGGAAAGTTGTGACGTCAGGAGTGACTGATCTAGCTAAATTCCTGGTCTAGGTAACAATGCATAGCTGAGAAGTGAAGCAGTATAGAGTGTGCTGGAAGTTCCTGTTCTGGGAGTTGGTGGTGACCTCAGCTCTCAGCCCCTCCTGGTGCTCGAACACAGCTCAGTTCACTGTTTCGCCCTCTTTTCTTTGCCTCTCCATTACCCACAGAAATGGCAGCCAGATTTTAGCCAGTAATGGCAGCCATCAACATTGTCAACTCATGAAAGAACACTTATTGTATAAAGTGGTTAATTATGATGGCTTTTTGGTTAATGCTCAATTATCTTATGTACTAAAGCTAAATGGCAATAAAAACCTGAAGTCAAAATGGGTGGCAAACTTAAGTTTGCTTGATTTTTGTAAATTTATTTAACAACATCTATGTGCATGGGCATGCACACATTAGACACCTCGTTACATAACACCACAACTAAAAAGGAGCTTCTACTTCATTCTTCCCCATTGGTAATAGTCTGGTCACTAGTATAAACATAACTGACTAATATACAGGCTATGCAGTGGGAGTGAGGGTTCCCATGGTGCTCCTGGATGTTCGTGGTTTGAACATTTTGTCTACACCAAGGCAGAAAAGGGGAGGTGAGAGGTCACAGGCCTTCTCTTCTTGCTCAGATATGCAGTAAGAGAGCAATAGGGAGAGAGAGATCTTAGATGATGTGTGCAGGCCAGCAGGTGGTGTGGTGGTTAAGGTGCTGAACTCCCACATGGCTGACTGTGGTTCAAATCCCAAACCTGCAGTTTGTTTTCTCAGGTTCCCTATCTTTTTCTTTCTGTCTCTGATAAGCACACATGCCCTATAGCAAATTTAAAATAATAGTAATAGAGACCAGCAGATGGTGTAATGGTTACATTACTGGACTCCCATGTCCTATGGTTCAAGTCCTGGACCAGGTGGCTTAAAACTCACGTTGGGGGACCAGCAGTTAGCGTAATGGCTATGTCGCTGGACTCCCACGTAGTCGACTGTGGTTCACTTCCTGGACCCGGTGGCTTAAAACCCACGCTGGGCGCGTGTGCGTGCATGCCCAAGATCCCAAGAAAAGAATTGAGGAGAAGGGATTGTGGCGTGGCCATCCCCCCTGGGGGGTGATTTCTCGCTTTCTGTCTCTCTGTCTCTCTCTGTCTGTCTGGCGAGCGCACGTGCCCTATAGCGAAAACCTCTCCAAAAAAAATAAACTCACGTTGGTTGTATGTGCATGTATGCCCAAAATCCCAAAAGGAGAATGGCGAAGAAGGGATTGTAGTGTGGCTATTCCCCCTGGAGTTGGGGTGACAACTTGCTTTCTGTCTCTTTGTCTTTCTCTGTCTCTATGGCGAGCACATGCACCCTGTAGCAAAAAATTTCTCTAAAAAAAAGTAATAATAATAACAATAATAGAGATGTGAGCAATTGTAGTAGATAGAATTGGGGCTTCCAAGAGATCACAAGTCCTAAACTCTGGTGACTTTTAGACATAAGATCATTGCAGATGTAGCCAAGTTAAGAAGACATCTCCCTGGATGAATGGTGTCTTACCACTGACCACTAACTTCATCTTACGGGTTAACTAACCAGCGACTGGTATTCTTGTGAGAAGAGGGAAATTGAAACACAGATACACACAGGGAGAAGCAGAAATCAAAGTTACATGGCCACAAACAAAGAGATAACAAGAACTTCCTCAGTCCACCAGAAGCTAGAGAAAAAGCATGGATTGGATCCACCTTCTGAACCACCCAGAAGGATTGTGCTCCATCAATACCATGATTTTTGACTTTTGGTGTCCCGTAGTGTGAGAGAATGAATGTCCGCTGTTTAAAAGATATAGTAAAAAAGATTTAAGAAAAAGATACAGATTAGGAAAAAGATTAAAAAAAGATATAGATTTAGGAGGTGTTAACTTTTTTTAAAGAATCGCTTTATTTCATGTTATTTATTTATTTTAAATTTGACCAAATAGAGAGAAAGAAAGAAAGAGAAAGAGAGAGAGAAAGTGAGAAAGCAAGCCGCCAGGCCTGGGACTCGAATCACCTTCAGCCATGTGGGAATCCAGTGCCTTTAACCACCATGCCACCTACCAGCCCCAGGAAGCATACGATGATGACTAAATTGGGTCCTGTATGGACAAGGAAACCTTCCTTTAGCAATTGTTTCATTTAAACGGGGCTTCATTTGTGGAGGCCTCCTTTACTTTAATGGACTTCATTAACTTTTTTTTCTGGGTATGACAAAGTTCCATTTGATTCAACTTTGCTAAGCCAACTTTTATTTAAATTTACTGTTCATTGGGCCAGAACTTCTCTTCCCATGGGGAAATGTTTAGGACGATGGCTGTAACAACCTTGATGAGCAGGCGACACAGACACAGTGAATGATTATGGCAACGCCTGCATGTCTTCAACTTGATGTGCAACGCCTCTAAGAGTTGGAATACATCATTTAAATTTAGTGTAAGTCTCCAGGTATGACTGCAACTTGAGACTTGGTAATTATGAAGGCCTTGGAACGTTGCCAATTGTCACTTCCTTTTTTAAATGATTATTTTAAGAAGTTTTTTGCTATAGGGCGTGTGCGCTCTCCAGATAGAGAGAGACAGAGAGATAGAAAGTGAGAAATCACCCCCCAGGGGGGATGGCCACACCGCAATCCCTTCTCCATTTTCCTCTTGGGATCTTGGGCATGCACGCACATGTACCCGGTGTGAGTTTTAAGCCACCGGGTCCAGGACGC
>NW_006160225.1:1277788-1296240 GCF_000334495.1 Tupaia belangeri chinensis | reverse complement strand
CGAAGAAGGGATTGTAGTGTGGCTATTCCCCCTGGAGTTGGGGTGACAACTTGCTTTCTGTCTCTTTGTCTTTCTCTGTCTCTATGGCGAGCACATGCACCCTGTAGCAAAAAATTTCTCTAAAAAAAAGTAATAATAATAACAATAATAGAGATGTGAGCAATTGTAGTAGATAGAATTGGGGCTTCCAAGAGATCACAAGTCCTAAACTCTGGTGACTTTTAGACATAAGATCATTGCAGATGTAGCCAAGTTAAGAAGACATCTCCCTGGATGAATGGTGTCTTACCACTGACCACTAACTTCATCTTACGGGTTAACTAACCAGCGACTGGTATTCTTGTGAGAAGAGGGAAATTGAAACACAGATACACACAGGGAGAAGCAGAAATCAAAGTTACATGGCCACAAACAAAGAGATAACAAGAACTTCCTCAGTCCACCAGAAGCTAGAGAAAAAGCATGGATTGGATCCACCTTCTGAACCACCCAGAAGGATTGTGCTCCATCAATACCATGATTTTTGACTTTTGGTGTCCCGTAGTGTGAGAGAATGAATGTCCGCTGTTTAAAAGATATAGTAAAAAAGATTTAAGAAAAAGATATAGATTAGGAAAAAGATTTTAAAAAGATATAGATTTAGGAGGTGTTAACTTTTTTTAAAGAATCGCTTTATTTCATGTTATTTATTTATTTTAAATTTGACCAAATAGAGAGAAAGAAAGAAAGAGAAAGAGAGAGAGAGAAAGTGAGAAAGCAAGCCGCCAGGCCTGGGACTCGAATCACCTTCAGCCATGTGGGAATCCAGTGCCTTTAACCACCATGCCACCTACCAGCCCCAGGAAGCATACGATGATGACTAAATTGGGTCCTGTATGGACAAGGAAACCTTCCTTTAGCAATTGTTTCATTTAAACGGGGCTTCATTTGTGGAGGCCTCCTTTACTTTAATGGACTTCATTAACTTTTTTTTCTGGGTATGACAAAGTTCCATTTGATTCAACTTTGCTAAGCCAACTTTTATTTAAATTTACTGTTCATTGGGCCAGAACTTCTCTTCCCATGGGGAAATGTTTAGGACGATGGCTGTAACAACCTTGATGAGCAGGCGACACAGACACAGTGAATGATTATGGCAACGCCTGCATGTCTTCAACTTGATGTGCAACGCCTCTAAGAGTTGGAATACATCATTTAAATTTAGTGTAAGTCTCCAGGTATGACTGCAACTTGAGACTTGGTAATTATGAAGGCCTTGGAACGTTGCCAATTGTCACTTCCTTTTTTAAATGATTATTTTAAGAAGTTTTTTGCTATAGGGCGTGTGCGCTCTCCAGATAGAGAGAGACAGAGAGATAGAAAGTGAGAAATCACCCCCCAGGGGGGATGGCCACACCGCAATCCCTTCTCCATTTTCCTCTTGGGATCTTGGGCATGCACGCACATGTACCCGGTGTGAGTTTTAAGCCACCGGGTCCAGGACGCGAACTGCAGTCGACTACGTGGGAGTCCAACGACATAGCCATTACACTAACTGCTGATCCCAATTGTCACTTCTTACGGTACATCGAACTTAACCAGCACTCGCATAGTAAAGGTGTCCACGCCAATTGAAACTTCTCTAAACTTATCTTTTTCATTTTCTTTTTATAAAGAGATTTTTGCTACAGGGCATATGTGCTAACCGGAGAGACAGAGAGACAGAAAGCAAGAAATCCCCATCTGAAGGATGGCCACACTGCAATCTCTTCTTCTCCACTCTCCTCTCGGGATTTTGGGCATGCATGCACACTCAGCAGGAGTTTTAAATCACAGGGTCTAGGACTCAAACCTCAGTCGACTACATGGGAGTCCAGCAACATAACCATTATGCCATCTTCTACTCTCTAAACATTTTATTGTATATATTAAAAAAAAAAAGTAAATTTTGGATTTCTACTGGGATGAAATTGCAGATGTGTGTTTTATTTGCCTTTTTTTTTTGAGAGGTATTTTGCTATAGGGTATGTGTGCTCACCAGAAATACAGAGAGAGACAGAGACAGGAAGCCAGAAATCACCCTCCTGGGGTGGGGAGGGATGGCCATGCCGCAATCCATTCTCCTCCATTCTCCTCTTAGGATCTTGAGCACACATGTGCACATACATGCGCCCGGCATGAGTTCAAGCCGATGGGTCCAGGACTTGAACCGCAGTTGACTACATGGGAGACCAGTGACGTAGCCATTACACCAACTGCTGGTTCTCTTTTCTTTTTCAAAAAGTTTGATTCATTTGTTTCTTCCATGAGGGAGCTTGCACACTTGAGGGAGAGAGAGCAAAATTGACAACACCCCAGTGGAGTCCTCCCAGCTTCAGTCGACCCAGAGCACAGGCATGTGCCTGTCGGGCTTGTTCACGGAGGTCTCCGGCCATGAACCTGGAACCTTTCGATGTGGGCCAGCCTTGCAGAGCATCACATTTTACTGCTGAGCCTCATCACTACTGTGGCACAGCCTGGCCCATGAGTGTCATGTTTTTGTTTTCTCACTCTAAAGAAAGATTGTTCCCTTTATTTTCTTGTTCTCTTGGTCACACTCTTGGTCTCTCTCTCCATGTGATTGCACCACAGGAGCAAGATCAATCTTTCACTCAAAATTTGGTCTGAATGTCAATATGGATGACCCCAGGCCAGCCAGTGGCATGGTGGGTGATTAAGGGGTTTGATCCCACATGGCGGATGGTACAGTTCAAGTCCCTGACCCAACAATCTGAAAAGCATGCTGGGCATGTGTGCAAGCATGGCCAAAATCCTGAGAAGAGTGTAGAGGGGAAGAGATTGCAGCATCCTCATTCCCCTCGGGGGAAGGGGTGCTTTCTCACTTGTTCTCTGTCTCTGTCTCTCTCAGCAAGCTCATGCGCCCCACAACAAAAACCAAAACCAAAACACATACACACACACACACGTACATGCACACAAAAGACTGATAGACACACCTTGGCACCAAGAGGGCATGCAAAGGCTTGCTCAGCTCATAATGTGTAAGTCTCCTAAGCTCATCTGCAAGTGAGTGACAGAAAAGGCGAGCAGGTGGCTTGGGGCTCACTGAAGTGAGAGGCCTGCTGAGGCTTCTTGGACAGCTGTGGTTTGAACTTCTCACCAATCTCATGGGAGCGGGAGGGCTTTCCACCTTGCTTATTGGCTGGCCCAGATGTGGAGTGGAAGGCAGAGGGATAGGGCTTGAAAGCTGTTGTCAATAAAACATCAAACATGGAATAAGAATTTTATGATAATTCACCACCACAGGCATTGATACTGTTTTTAAGGATTTGTCTAAAAGTAAGGGAAAACCCATTACCTGCCATTGAACTAGACTTTTTTTTTATTATGTAAGGTTTTCTTTTTTTGAATTATTTAAGTTTATTTATCATTTATTTATTTTCATTTGATCAGAGAGGGATAGAGTGGGAGAGAAAGAGAGAGGAAGTAATTTGACCAGAGAGAGATAGAGTGTGAGAGAAAGAGAGAGAGGAAGTGAGAGAGAAGCAAGCCACTAGGTCTGGGGTTTGAACCTTAGTCAGCCATGTGGGAGTCCAGCGCCTTTGCCACCTGTAAAGTTTTCTTTTATTTAAAGATCATTCACAAATATCACATCCATAGATTTACTTTCTGTCATGTAGCTGAATGTGGTTAAGTGTTTGGAATTCCATCTACATTCAAAAGTCAACTGGACTGCCCAGAAGTTTAGATGAATTTGTTTTGTTCTTTATCTTTTCCTCATTAAAGATGTAAGGAGGTCACCTGAAAGCATCGGGCTTGATTACAACCACATAGTGCATGTAGTTTCCCACGTCGGTCTGGCGGTCGTTTCGTTTCGCTCTTTTTTTTTTTTTTTTTTTTTTTTTGAGAGGTTTTTGCTGTAGGGTGCGTGCGTTTGCCAGACAGAGAGACAGAGACAAAAAGCAAGAAATCACCCCACCCCACCCCCAGGGAGGATGGCCACGCCGCAATCCTTTCTCCTCCATTCTCCTCTCGGGATCTTGGGCACGCACGCACACATGCCCGGCGTGAGTTTTAAGCCACCGGTTTCAGGACGCGAACCGTGGTCAACTACATGGGAGTCCAGTGACATGGCCATTATGCTAACTGCTGGTCCCTAGTGCATATCTCTCTTAAGGACTGATGCTCCACAAATGGTTATTTCAGAAGCAGAGAAGTTGGCAGGTAGAAGAAGGGAAGGGAGGAGAGTTCTGTAAACTGCTGAGACCTTGTGACCAAGAAAAAGCAAGAGAAGCCGAGGCTGGCAGCTAGTGATAGGCTACTATCTAAGCGCACTGTGCCGCATCTGTCACCCTGGAGAAGGTCTCCTCCCTGGGCTCCAGCTGCCAGCTGACCCCAAACTGCTCCCAGAAGGACAGGCAGGGGCTCTGGGGCTACAGAATTCTCCATTTGCTCACACAGAGGTGTTCCAGCTCAAAAGTTACTTATCGCTTAATCCCCCACTCCTAGGTAAATGCTAAATAAACACTACAGGGGAACGAAGAGCTCTGTCCCCAAGAAGAGGCAGCAAACCTGGACATCTTCAGTCATCTACAGTTACCCTGAGGTTCCTGACAACTCTGCATCGTACAGATCTTCAACTGATCAAGTGAAATTGAATAAAGTGCCGGATCCCGGGCCGTTTTCGCTATGAGTTTGAGCGACCGGGGGATCTCTTTGTTACTCACACAAGGCAGAGGAGCAGGACACACCCAGGGGCCTGGGGAAGGCAAGGTCCACGCTCTAAACCTAGTCCTCCCCCCAGTCCCAGCAACACCGCCCCTCTAACCCCAGGCACCTCAGCCCAGCAAGAAAGGAACGAGCGGGCAGTCCGCTGCCCCTGCCAGAGAGGAGCCTCCACACTCAGCCCAGGAGCGAAAGTCTTTGGAGAGTGATCCCCAAAGGCATGGCCACCAGGGGACTCCAGAGCATTCCGTTGTCGCTCCCGTGTGGACTCTACCTTCTGCCCTCTCCTCTTCCTGCAGCTTTACTGTCTGAAACAGGAGCCCATCCTGCGGTGTGAGGAACCCAGACAGTTCTTCCGAGAAACAGGAGTGGGAGCAATCTGCAAGGATCACGTTATGTATATCCATCACAGCTGCATACAAATAAGAGGCTCTTCTTGGTCAGTGACTTTTGTTCTCGTGTGTGTGTGTGTGTGTGTGTGTGTGTGTGTGTGTGTGTTTTCTTCCCTTGCAAGTCACAGCAATACAGAACTCAACATGCAAGTCAGAAGAAAAGTGCCAAGAAAATCAAAAGAACCACCTGGAGTCGAGCCACGGTGACTGAAGGAAAAAGAACCAGGGAAGAGAAGGAAGCAGTACCTCAACCCACACAATCCCACAGGGTTCCTCCAGGAGACCCTAGTGCTGTCAGGAAAATAAAGAACCAGGGAGGAGATGGAAGCAGCACCTCAACCCACACCATCCCACACGGTTCCTGCAGGAGACCCGAGTGCTGTCAGGGAAACAAGGAGCAAGAAGGGAAAGGGGCAGAAGGAAAAAGAAGGGGTGGTAGGGAAATAAAGAAAGCAAGAAAAAGAAAAGAAAAAGCACCAGCCAGGCACTGGATAGATCCAGCCACGCCAAGGGACCAAGCCACTTGTTCAGAGCTGACATGTATGCACAAACTCTGAGTCTCCACTGCGAGGAGGACTGTGTCAGGTCCAGGAATGGCGAATGCAGCACTGTGACTGGGCGCTCCCTGGTTTTGGTCCTCTCTAACTTCCTCCGCACCCGGTTTCTTTCCCACCGCAGGCTCGTTCTTGCTCCTTCTGAACTAGTGGCGCTCTGGGCTTGGCTCCCCCGAGGACAGCAGAATTGGGACTGCCTACTGGATTGAGGGGCATTACAACTTGGAGGTTTGAGGAGTCGTGGTCTCTGTGCTTGGTTCTCTTCTGCTGGTTCTCTGAAGTCCGTGTTGGAGCCATGAAAGGGAGGTCCATCTCTGAAACGCCTGCCCTTGGAGGAGGGCCTGTTTGCCTGTCATGTGGGCGACTGTCCCCTGCCTCCCAGGAAGTCATCTCTGAGGCCTTCTGCAGCCGCAGAAGCTGTTGTAGGCCTGATCATCGTAGGTCCTGCCCTTTGCCATCCCTGCAAGGAGACTTTTAAAATATGAAACCAAAATACCACTTAATCATTAGGTCTGTGTATCTAGGAGTCCTTGGCCATCAGGATAATGGAGGAGAAGGGATTGCGGCGTGATCATCCCCCCTGGGGGGGGTGATTTCTCGCTTTCTGTCTCTCTATCTTTCTCTCTGTCTGTCTGGTGAGTGCATGCGCCCTAAAGTGAAAACCTCTCAAAAAATTAATTAATTAATTAATTAATTAATTAATTTTAAAAAAGAAATGATTAGATTGTAGAGTCCTGGCACAGTCATCAAGTTTGCTGCTCCACAACAGGGACTGGGCAGAGAGCAACACATGAAAAGCTGCCCTGATAGACAACTTAAAATCCAAACCTAAGGGAACCAGCAGTTAGCGTAATGGCTATGTCGCTGGACTCCCACGTAGTCGACCGCGGTTCGTGTCCTGGACCCGGTGGCTTAAAACTCACGCCGGGTGTGTGTGCGTGCGTGCCCAAGAGCCCGGGAGGAGAATGGAGGAGAAGGGATTGCGGCGTGACCATCCCCCCTGGGGGGTGATTTCTCGCTTTCTGTCTCTATGTCTCTCTCTGTCTGTCTGGCGAGCGCACGCGCCCTATAGTGAAAAAAAAAAAAAAAAACCTCTAAAAAAAAAAATCCAAACCTAACAACCAACTAACAAAACCAACAAACACAAATACATGCAGTTGAAATAACTAGGCATAGAGGCATAACATTTTTTAAGCCTTATTTAAAAAAAAAATGCAGAACATTTCCCAAGTCCCACAAACATAGATGAACTCACAAGAAACAAACAAAAAGCAAGAAAACTCAACTACCTAGGTTTACCTCATCTACTATTTTGAACATTCCTCTTTCAAAATACTACCATGTAGCTCACTTACATTTCAATAGAAGTGTAATATATAGGGGTCAGCAGGTGGCACAGTGGTTAGGGACCTGGGCTTGCACAGGGCCAACCACCGTTCGAGTCTTAAATGGGACAGCTTGAAAAATCATGCCAGGTAGGTGTCCATGTGTGCCCAGAATCTTGAAAGAGAATATAGGAGAGAGGATTGCAGCATGGCCATCCCTCCTGAGGAGTCATTTCTCACTTTCCCTCTCTCACCCTCTCTCTCTCGTCTCTCTGGAAAGCACACACACCCTATGGCAAAGAAATAAAAAAATGAAAAGTGCACTATATAAAGAAAGGTATATACATCTTTAAAAATTATTTTACTACTTTAACTACATGGTTTCTATCTCAATAGATATAGGTGATGTTTTATGAAGTATCTGAAATGATAATAGATTTTACAGCATGGCTTCTGTATCAATACATATAGATTTGTCTCACACATAGCTTTTGCAAATCATTTTATTCCCTTTCAGTCAGATGATCATTAGTCCTCCTAAGTGACTTTTTAAAAGAATTACTTATTTAATTTTATTTATCAGTGTTATTATGCACTTATTTAATTTTATTTATCATTGTTATTATGTTTTAATTTGCTACAGGACATGCACACTCATCAGAGAGAGACAGAGGGAGAATGTGATAAAGCAAGCCACCAGGTCTGGGACTCAAACCATAGCCAGCCATGTGGGAGCCCAGCACCCCAACTACTATGCCACCTGCTGGCTCCCGTAAGAGATCTTTTACTTAAACTATTTTTTTTTTCTGTAAAGTACTTGCTCTTGCTGGAGAGAGACAGGTAGAAGAGAGAGAGAAAGTACAATCCCTTCTCCTCCATTCTTCTCTCAGGATTTGGGCACTCTGGCATGTTTTCCAACTGCTGGGTCCAGGACTCGTACTACGCAATGGTCCAAGTAGAATCCAGCTACCTTAACCTCTCTGCCACCACGGGCCCTAAACATTTCATTTTTAAAGAATTTAAAATTCACATGCAGTTGTAAACAATATTTAGAACTATCCTTCAAATTGGTATAGTATTCTCCAGAAGCAAGATATGGTCAAGCTAGAATACTGTATCACAAGTAGGACTTTGACATTTCTACAGTCAAAAGAGAGTGTTTTCATCACCATAAGGATTCATTCCATTTTATGTAACTGGATAAAGATGACTGTGACAGGTTAAAGATGTATTTATTTTTAATTCTTAGAGGATTCTCTAAAATACGTAAAGAGGTATAGCTAATGTCAATAGAGGAAATAAGCCAGAATCTTTCTTTATTTTAAATCACTGGATTAACCCAAAAGCAGGACAGAAAGACCAGAGAAGGAGAATTAGACAAATTACAAACAATGAAACAGAACTCAATCAACTATTTACATTAATTTTGTTAACTATCAATGATTTCCTTATTTTATTTCAAATAAAAAGCACGGACAGATTTGATAAAATACTAAGAATTAAGTGTATCCTGTCTGAGTTATACTTTGAATTTAAAGGACAAGACTGATAAAATGGGGCCACAGGTGGTGCCATGGCTGAGGTGGCTGGAGCCTACATGGCCGACTGTGCAGTCCGAGTCCCAAACTGCAACTATTAGGGATCAAGGAAGACATTATTACCAGAGATGATAAAAGGTTAAATATTAAGAAGATATAAATTCCTATTAATTTATATAATAGCAATGCTTCCAAACAACTCTAGAAATCCCTACAAAACATAAGTAATACAGGGGAACCAGCAGTTAGCATAATGGCTATGTCGCTGGACTCCCATGTAGTCGACCGCGGTTTGTGTCCTGGACCCGGTGGCTTAAAACTCACGCCGGGTGCGTATGCGTGTGTGCCCGAGATCCTGAGAGGAGAATGGAGGAGAAGGGATTGTGGCGTGACCATCCCCCCTGGGGGGTGATTTCTTGCTTTCTGTCTCTGTGTCTCTCTCTGTCTGTCTGGCGAGCGCACGTGCCCTACAGTGAAAATCTCTCCAAAAAAAAAAAAAAACATAAGTAATACAGTTAAATCCAAACGCACAATTAGGTATTTTAACAAACATCTCCCTGAATTAATAACTAGGTAATAGTAAGATTATAGAGCCAAACACATCATATCCATGACCTTGATCATATTGGCTTCTTTTTTTTTTTTTCCCTGCTATAGGGTGTGTGCACTCGTCAGAAAGACAGAGACGTAGAGACAGAAAGTGAAAAATCACTCCCAGGGGAGGTGGCCATGCCACAATCCCTTCTCCTCCATTCTCCTCTCGAGATCTTGGGCACGCACGCACACGTGCCCGGCGTGAGTTTAAAGCCACCGGGTTCAGGACATGAACCACGGTCGACTATGTGGAGTCCAGCAACATAGCCATTACGCTAACTGCTGGTCCCCAATCATATTGACTTCTATAGAGCCTTAAACACAATAATTATACATACATGTTCCTTTCAAGTACACACAGAGTACTCACCAAAATAAACCATATACGTAAGTCTCAATAATTTTAAAGGCAGAACTATTAGTATACTCTCTGAGAGTATTAAATTAATAACTGTCCCATATGTTTGTCAGACAGTTTAAAAACATTTGTGAGGACCAGAAGATGGTATAATGGTTACATCGCTGGAATCCCACATAATTGACCACGGTTTGAGTCTCAGACCCAAAGGCTTAAAACTCATGCTGGGTGTGTGTGCAGGCGTGCCCAAAATCCTGAGAGGAGAATGGAGGAGAAGGGACTGTGGCATAGCCATCCCCCATCGGGAGTGATTTCCCGCTGTTTCTCTGTTTATCTCTCTGAGGAGTGCATGCACACTATAGCAAAAATCACTCTTAAACACACACACACACACACACACAATTCGTTTTGGGTCCAGTGGGTGGAATCATGGTTAAGATGCTGGACTCCCACATAGCAGACCATCTTTTGAGTCTCGCATTTGGTGGCTTGCTTTCTAACACACTCTCTCTCTCTCTCTCTCTCATATCTCTCTTTCTCTCTCTCTCATCTCCCTCCCTTTCTCTCTCTCTGGTAAGCATTCATGTCCTAGAGCAAATTAAAGTAATAGAAATAATAATAAAGAAAATAACTAATTTTTTTTTAGAAAACCTCATTTGTAAAAGGTCAAGAAAGTAATCACGAATCATAAAATGTTTTAAATGAATTATGAAATGATAGCATATCTACATTTGTGGAACGTAGCTAAAGTGGTGACTGGAGTAAAGCCTATAGATACGAAAGCTTACATATATTAAAAAAGAAAAAGAGGTCTGACTGGAACATGGTGGTTGAGGGAGACGGACGCTACATGGCTGACCACACAGTTTGAGTTTCAGCTTCGGTGACAGGGAACACACCGGGTACAGGCGCATGGGTGCCCAGAATCCTGGCTGCATGGAGAGGTGGAAAAGGGGTATGGGGGGGGGTTGTGGCATGGCCACGCCCGGTAGAAGGTGCTTTCTCCCTCTCCCTCTATTTCTATCTCCCTGGTGGGTACACACATATGCTAGTAATAATAAATAAATAAATAAATAAATAAATGAACAAAAGAGGAAAGTAACAAGGAAAAAAATAAACTCTTTGATTGGTTTATTTTGTGTCTTTTTTTTTAAGAATTATTTTTATTTAACTTTAATTGTTTATTTATTTTATTTTAATTTTTCCAAAGAAGGACAAAGTGAGAGAGAGAGAGGGAAAGTGAGAAAGCAAGCCACCAGGTCTGGGACTTGAACTATGGTTGACCAAGTAGGAGTCCAGAGCCCTTAACCACCATGCCACCTGCCAGGCTCAAGTCTTTGTTTTTTCAGAAATTAGAAAGCTACTTAAATCCAATGTTATTAGAAAGGAGAAAATAACAAAAAGGTCAGGAAAAACAATGAAAGAGAAAATATAATAATAACAGTAAAAATTAGCACAGCAGAAATTTGATTCTTTAAATAGATATACTTTAAGAACAAACTGAAAGAAAGAAAACACAAAATTTACCTAGATTGAAAATGAGAAAAGACTGTACCACCTACCCTCCAGGGCAGCTGCCAGGGCACAGCGGTAACGCAAGGCTCTACGAAGCTGGGAAGTTCCTGGGTTTTCACCCACGTCGCTCACTTACACCAGGGGTGCCTGCCCAGACCTGAGCTCAGGCTGTCTGAGGCTGGGGTGGATCATGGCGTGAAGATCTGGTAGGGGTGCCTCTTTCTCTCTCTCTCTCTCTCTCTGAATTAATTAATTTTTTAAAAATGCTTATCATCCCACAGATAATAAAAGGTAATAAAATAACATCAACAATTCAATGCCCCTAAATTTGGGAATCTCTTTGAAAAGACACATCACAGCTGGTACAGGTGTCCATTCTATAAACAAACTTGCAATCAGAACATTGCCACAAAAATAAAACCCCACATACTTTAAGTCCGTATGGATTACATAGTAAAATCCAAGTATGCTCATGAGTGAGTTCTATCAGATATTTATGAAAAAAAAAATGATAGTACTTCATGTTCTTCAAAACATAGAGGAGAAAAACATCTCCACTCATTTAATGAGGCCAGCCTAACACTGACATGAGACTAACGACACTATGGGTTGACCATCTCCCAAAATGGTATGCGGACTCCTAATCTGCATCTGTGAACATGCAATTACTTGGAATAGGGTCTCTGCAGATGTAATCCTGTTGAAATAAGGCCAATGAATTAGAGTGGACCTTTATCCAACAGGACCAGTGTCCTCAGAGGAGGGAGGAAGATGCAGACACGGGTAGAGAACACGCCGCTGCAGAGGTGGAGATTGCAAGGCTGCGCCTGCAAGTCATGGAGCCCAGGGAGCGAGGACGAACCAGCAACTAGAAAGAGACAAGGAGGGACTCCTCCAGAGTTTCAGAGAGAGTGTGCTTTGATGACACCTCCACATGTGCATTCACCAGGGAGAGAAAAAAAGAGTGAGCAGGCTCCAGCTATGAGGAATGATCACACTTCAAATCTTTCTCCCCCATCTCAACCTCCTTTCTGGGTTCTGGGCATGCACAGAATGTTCATCATGCCACAGGCTTCTGGACTTGAACCACGCAGTCAACCACGTGGGATCCAGCCACATTAATCACCATTTTAAGTTACTCGCTTACGGTAACTTGCTATGCCAGTCCTAGAAAATAAATGCACAGAACAACCCGTCACAATAAACGAAATAAACCATGACAGTAGATGTAATATTTCTAAAAACAGGCAAAACAATAAATCCAGAGATGTATGAAAATAAATATAGCATACTATTAAATAAGATTTTTGTAGCAATGTAAGATTGATTTAGCAATTTAAAAAAAACATTCATGTAATTCACTTTTTTGAGTCTGAAAAAGCAAACAATGTGGTATCTTAATATATGCGCCGAAGTCATTTAGCAAAGTTCAGTATCTATTTATGATTGAAACCTCTCAGAAAATTATAGTAAAAGGACACTTCAGTATGACAAAAGCCTTCTAGAAACCAGTGACGGTAGTGCCACATTCACAGGTAAAAGATCGTGGGGTCTATTCTCAGCACTTCTGAGCAAGGCACTGAAGACCCTTCATTGAGTCCTTCTCTACTTCTCTTCCTTCCTTTCTGCATCACTGTGCTTTCTTAGAAGGATAGTTTTCAATGCATTACAAGGCAGTTCTACTGGTGACAAATCTCTGCTTTTATTTGCCTGAAAAGTCTGCACTTTTGAAGGATTAGTTAACTGGCGTTGCTTTATAGTTTTCTTCCAACATTTTAAATATTTTACTTCATTCTTTTCTTGCCTGCATGGTTTCTGAAGAGAACCCTGATATAATTCTTACATTATTCCTCTAACGGTAAGGTTATATAAATACCTTTCTCCTACCCTTTGGTATGGTTGCAGGATATTCAGAGAGAGAAACAGGACACTGAGGATTTCTGCAGGAAAACAGCAAATGATGAGATCCAACACTGGCTCAGCAGGTTCACATCCAAAGGCTGAGCCCCCAATTTCCAGGGGCCCTTCCGTTTAGTTTCTTTGTCCCCTTATATGGTTATTCACATTTTCACTTACTTCTGATTGGGTGACTTATCTAATAAGGTTGTTATAGAATTATGCAGATATGCACTAGCACACACAGGGGTATAGGAAGTTACAGAGTTGCTAAATTGCTGAATGGACAGGGTTATAAGGTCACCACAGGCTGCACATACATACTTAAATTCCAAGTATGTCCCATTACTTCTTTAGTTGTGGAAGCCCCACCTACCAATGTATCTTTCAAGACTTTTCTTTGTCCTTTGTTTTCCACATAAAAAAATATGAAATACCTTGGTATAGTTTTTTTCTGTATTTATCATACTTAGTGTTATCTGAAATTCTTGGATATGTGGTTTGGTATCTATCATTAAGTAGGGAAAATTATCTGTCATTATTATTTCAAATATTTCTTCTGGCTTTTTCTTTATTTTTTCTCTGTCTGATACACTCAATATACATATATTACACCATTTATAATTTTCTGCAGTTCTGAAATTCTGTTTCATTTTAATTTCTCTTTATAGGATTCTGTTGACAAACCTTTAAGCCCATTAAGTCTTTTCATGACTGGGTCTAGTCTGTTGTAAGCTATCAAAAGCCTTCTTTAAACTGTAACTGTGTTTTCAGTATTCCATATAAACTGCAACAGTGTTTTCAATATTTTTCATATTTATGGTTCTCCCTTAGTGCAACAGTATTTCTGCTTACATTCCCCATCTCTTCTAGCATGCTGCCCACTTTTTCCTTTAAAACTATTAACATATTGGGACCAGCAGGTGGCGTGGTGGTCAAGGCACTGGACACTCCCACATGTCTGAGTCCTAGACCTGGTAGCTTGCTTTCTCACTTTCCTTCTCTTTCTCTGTATGTCTCTCTCTAGTCAAATTAAATGAATGGATAAATAAAATTAAATCAATTCTTTTAGAAAATGATTAACATATTAATAATGGAGCTTTATAATTCCCTGTTATCCTAATCCTACAATCTCTTCTTCATATGAATCTGGTGTGGATACTTGCTTTGCTTTTTCAGATTATGAGTTTTCTTGCCTTGCAGCGCATCTCATCATTTTCTGTTGAATGTCATACATGTTGTATGAAGTAACAGGAACTGAGGTAAGCAGTCTTTCAGTGCGCAGTTCTAAATTTAATGAACTAGGAGTAGTCAGCATTTAATGGTGGTTGTAGTTCTAAATATCATAAGCTTCAATTTCCTCTAGTGTTCTTGTTTTCTTCTTCCCCGTTGTCTTTGAGATTTCCTGGAAACTTTCTTCAATGGCCTGAGTCTTGCAGCTTTCTTAGCTCGGATTCACTGTTGTTACCCTGGAGCTGTCCTGCTGATGTGGTGGTAATGTTCTAGGCAGGAGCAATGTTCTGCAGTCTTCTGACTAAAGCTCTTGTTTTCGTTGTTGTTTTCCAATGGACAGAGTCCCTTCGCAAGAATTGTTAAGGGTTTATTTTTTCACATTTTTTGGTAAGACCGAAAGGCAAGAAGGGGCTAGAGTTTGCTAATTAACCTTCCTCCAGGCGGATAAAATTTTGATAAGTTGTTTCCTGTAAGTGCTGGCCTTTGCTGCAGACAACACAACAAAGGATAGAAAGCTCTCAGCCTGTTTCAGTTGGTTGTTTTCCCCTGGGAATATTTCAAAGCGGTGGCATTTTATTTCCTCTTCTTAAAGCAGGAGCCAATTTTCCTCTGATCAGGGTAAAAACCTAGTGGAAGTCCTGAAGTTCAAAACTCTGGAAAAAGTGAAATTGATTCTCAGGTTAAAAAAAAAAAAAAAAGTGCCCCTTGAATTTTTTTCTTGCCACACTGGCTCCAGGACAGCAATTCTCTTCCTAGTCTCTGCTTCCTGTGAATCATGAGGTTCTTCTGTATTTGCCTTTTTCTCCGGTTTTCTGGACAGTGGTTTATCTGTGATCTCAGTTCTCTGATGGGTATAAGAATGATTGTGGCAGGCTTTCTATTTTTTCCAGTTGATTTAAGTGTATTTCATAACTGCTCATCAAAGCATTTTATGATAGCTGCTTTAAATCTTTGTCAAAATAATTCTAATGTCTCTGTCATCTTGATGTTCACAACACTTTATTTTTTCCATTCAGGTTGAGATATTCTAATTCTTGGTATAGCACCTTATTATTATTATTATTTTTGTTATCAGGATATTTTGAGTATTATGCCTATTATTATTATTATTTTTTGTATCAGGATAGTTTGAGTATTAAGTCCTGACGCTCTGGATCTTATTTTAATTTTCTGTTGTAGCTAGATCCCTTAACCATGTCCAGGCAAGGGACCACCTTCTCATAGCTGGTGATGACAGAGGTCCAGGTGTCAGAGGCTCAGAAGCCCAGGTCCAGGTCTCTGTTTATTTTGAGAAGTAAGGGGTGTGCATTTTGTTACTTTGTGTAGTCAGTGATGGGATTCCCTTCCTTACACCGTGTGTTCATTGATACCTTCCTGGTTATGAGGGTAGGAAGGTGTAGATCCAAGTGGTCATCACTAACACTGCAGAGGAGTGGCCTTATCGCCATCTGATGATGGTGAACTCATTGACTCTACCTTTTGTCTCTCTGACTTCACTCCAGGGGGGAGGGACAAGGGTACTGGCAAGACCCCATGCAGCCCCCTTTATAAACACCTCAGCAAGCCATCAGGAGATATATGGGGCCCGGGGGGTGGGGGTCCAAGGACCTCACTGATGTATTCATTATTGAGTCCTGATGTATCTAACCAGTCTGACTTCTTTCAAGAACTTATGTTTTACATATAATGCCTGCATTTTTCAGTTGCATTCCTCAAGATGCACAGAGAAAATTTATCTACTGCATCTTCTTGGAAGTGTAATTTTAACAAATTTCATATGGGACCAGCAGTTGGAATAGTGGCTATGTCACTGGACTCCCATGTAGTCGACCACTGTTTGAGTCTCGAACTCAGTGGCTTAAACTCACACCAGACACATGCACGTGCGTGCTCAAGATCCCAAGAGGAGAATGGAGGAAAAGGGATAACAACGTGGCCATACCCCCGGGGGGTGATTTTTAGCTTTCTATCTCTCTTTTTGGTTAGTGCATGCACTCTATAGCAAAAACCCCTCAAAAATTTTTTTTTCATAACATAAATTATTTTAAAATTTCAGACTTCTTTAAAGAATAATATGAATGACATCCACAAATCTACCAATCATCTTTATGACTATTTTTTAAGAGATTTTTGCTACCGGGTGCATGCACCCACTGGAGAGACAGGGAGAAATGGAGATAAAAAGTGAAAATCACCTGCTGGGGGATTGCCATGCTACAATCCCTTTTCCTCCATTGCCCTCTCAGGATCTTGGGCAGGCTCACACACTTGCCCAATGTGTCTCAAGCCATGGGGTCCAAGATTCAAACCATGTTTGGCCATGTGGGAACCCAGTGCCTTAACCACCATGCCACTGGCTGGTCTTTGCAACTGTTAACATGAAGCCATATTTACTTGAAGCCCATGTTTTATTTTGTATTATAAATAAAACATTAAACATATAGTTGAATGCTATTGGATATAGTCCTAGTTCATTCTTTTTATGTTGCTAAACAGGAATAATGCATGTGCAGGTGTTTCAAAATGAGTCAAGGTATTTTTGGCATCTGACTCTGATGGCTAGAAAGTCCAAAGGCACAGAGTTGGCCTCAGGTCAGCCCCAGAGCTGCATAATATGACGACAGAGACAAAGAGTAAGGTGGGCATGAGCAGTGAGAGAGGAAGCAGATTTCTCATTTCCTCTGTGTTCATCTCACGCCCACAGTCATCTGAGTGGTTCCCTCCCATTAGGCTCCACCTCTTAAAGGTCTTACCACATCCCAAAGCCATTACACTGGGCACCAAGCTTCCAGAATATGAGCCCTTTAGGTACAAACCATTATCCAAATCACAGCAGGTACCATTCTATGATTTTCTCTTCAACTCACAGAGATAACACACTTAATCATTCCTTTGTACAGTTACTGTGTGTTTCTGTATGTTTACATATTCAAATACATGCTACATTATTATTTTGACATAGTTTAAATATGTATGAATCATATAATGCATATATTTTGCAAGATAGAGTTATTTTTGATAAATATATACTTGTGAGACTTATGTATAGTGAAAATTAGTAGTTAGTTATTTAAATTAATATTTTTGATCTGCTAAATATCTAAGCTAAATAGTATTTTATTTTTTAATATCGTGTACAACTGCCTTTTTATTTATTTCTTTTTTAAGTTTCCTTTATTTTTAGTTAGTCTTAACTGAGGTTTGCTCATTCATTATTTGTGAGGGTATGCAGCCTGGCAGTATGAAGCAGTTATCTGCATGCCTTGTTAATTACTCACTTGAGCCAGCTGACACATGCTTTAGATACCAGGGGCTCTATGGAAATACTCTGAGGGAACAGCAAACATCATGACCCTGACTAGGCCATGCGATGCCTATTCTATATAATGTTTATGGCTTACACATTATCCTCATTGATGTGTACTCAGACAGCCTTCCTCAGAGTTGCAGAAGAACAGCATAAGTAATCTGGCTTGACCTATGATGCATTAGCAGGATCACACATGATATTAACAAGGTTGAAAAACATATACACTAAAGTACTTATCTCTAACTGTAGAATTTCAACTGCATCCTTGAAGGCTTGCAAAACAGTTCACTGTGCCTGGTAAAATGTATAACAAGGAAGCTCGGCATGACTGAGCAGCACAGCTTGTCTGCTCACCTGCACATCCACCTCTGCATCTTTCTCCTTTCTCTAACTTTATCCTTCACAGGGCCAAGTTCCGAGGGCGGACACTGACAATCATTAAATGTTAGCTTATTATTTTTTTGTCTTCATAGTTTTTATCTGCTCTTTTCTACTTTCTTTCATTTATTTGGTATCGTATTACAATTACCTTCCTCTTACTCTCCCTTTTCTGTTGAAGTCTTCTGCTGACATAGTTCCTTTCCCCTATTATATTTTCTCACACATTCTATATGGCTTTATAATTTGAATAAATAAATAGAAATGTGAGAATTTGATTGCCATAAATTGTCAAATTTATTATCTCCGATCCACACACATTTAGTCATCCGATTCTTTAGATAGAGCTCACGTCTTCTAATTGTTTCATGGAACTCAATCTCTGAAGTCTTCAACCTAAACTTCTAGTTTTATAATGCACAAATTAAAAAGTTCACATCTACTATGCAAACCAATTTCTAGACCTTTGGGGGAGACAAATTTGCAATGTGACCATGATCATTGCCTGTCTGAAATGTATGGGTTAATGCGATAAGATATGACATGAGAAACCATTTTGAAGAGTGATATGGGGAACCAGCAGTTCGCGTAATGGCTGTGTCACTGGACTCCCACGTAGTCGACCGCGGTTCGTGTCCCCGGCCCGGGGGCCTTA
>NW_006160225.1:1270919-1277621 GCF_000334495.1 Tupaia belangeri chinensis | reverse complement strand
AGCACACCCGCCCTAAAGGGAAAAAATCTAAAAAAAAAAAAAAAAAAAAATGATATGAAAGAGTTCAAGGTGCCAAATAAACTTACAAAAGAGGGAGCGAGGAAAGAAAGAAAATTCTTTTTGAGGAAGTTGTACTAATACTAAACCTAAACAGCTGGCCAGAAAAAAGAGAAATTGGGTAAGAATCTCAAATGATAGAATGAGAAAGTTTCATTTTTCAGTCAAGTGTGAGATGCAGGATGTTCAAGGGACTAGGTGATAAGCAGTCTTTTGATGTGCTGATGCTAATGAGATTATGGGTTTATATAGGGTAGAAAATAGTGCAGAATCATATAGAGCATTTTAATTTTTTAAGATGAAAATAATGTGTCTTGTTAAGACAATAATGGGATGAACAAAATTTAAGCTATGCTTTTATTAGTTGGCTTAGATGTTGTTGACCTTACCTTGGAAGATAGAAAATGGAAGTGGAATTAAAAAACATACAAAACCTTTACTACATAAGATCTGATGATTGATTAAATGTGAAATGTGAGCAAGAGGAGACAATAGGAATGGGTACGATTTTGCTATTTAAAGAGTGCGTGTTAGTGTAATTTTTTGAGATGGAGAACAAAAAAGGTTGGAAGACAGTAAGAGTGTAGGCAATGAATACCTCCAAACTGTATTATGATGATGTACATTTCTTTAAGCCATATAGAAATAAAGAACCAGTAGCATGTTGATAATTTGGGTAAAGAGACTAAAAGACAAACATAATATAAAACTAGAAGTTAATACTCATAAAGGTAAAGATAGTTTTTGAAGATACAGAAAAAAATAACAATACCATGAAGAGAAGTAGGCATAGATCAGACTTCTGATCTGCTGGCTCTTTTCCCTCGGGTATGAACCATTTTCATGAATAACCTCAATTCCGTGCACTTTAGAGCTTCCCTAGAAATGGGCTGGGCCAGTTTACGTGGGATGGACACCAGATGAGCCACTAGAGACTCACAACAATGTGGGATGGGAATCTTGTCAGTTGCTCCACTGTGAAGTTAATTTTATTAAAAGCTAATAATGATGAAATTAAAACAGTATAGCAGAAAAGCATGAAAATATGTGAAACAGACAAGAGTAAAAGTTCTCTGAAAATAAAGACATGTATAAGACACAGAGCGTGAGTGGAAGACATGTAATTAGACTAATCTACTTATGATAATAGTAACTAACATTTATCAAAAACTTTCTATATGCTAAACATCACATATACAAGTAGCAACGTCATTACAATTTTCAATAATGCTTCTACATTTTGTATAAAAGTAATGAATAATTTGGCCAAAGAAATAACAAATTAACAAACCATCTTTGGCTTTTGATTACAGTAAATTCATTAAAATTTATCTAACTTTCATCCCTGAAAATGTCTACAAATCAAGGTATTTACAATATTTTCACCACAACAAGGAATATTGAATAAGGTGTATTTTTGTTTATTCATATATTGAAAAGATTGGGTCAGGACTAGCATTTGGCATAATGGCTATGTTGCTGGACTCCCATGTGGTTGAACAGGACCAGCAGTTGGCATAATGACTATGTTGCTGGACTCCCATGTAGTCGACTGTGGTTTGAGTCCTGGACCCGGTGGCTTAAACTCACGCTGGGTGAGAGTGCATGCGTGTTCAAGATCCCGAGAAGAGAATGGAGGAGAATAGCCATCCCCCTGGGGTGATTTCTTGCTTTCTGTCTCTCTGTCTCTCTCGGTCTCTCTGGTGAGTGCATGTGCCTTATAGAAAAACCTCTCAAAGAAAAAAAAAAGGTCGTTGGGAAAATCATGACATATTTTTGCATAGAAAAACATAGAAACAATATGTCATAACTTTCCCAATGACCTAATAGTTGAGCTAAGATTTTACATGACTAATCATAAATAAAATCTATTTTATTTAACCCCAAAATACCTTACATTTTCCCAGTATTATCATTAGCATAGAGATTAAACAAGCATAATAAGGTAAAAAATATCCTGTATCTTAGTTCTTACAAAGTCAAATTAAGAGCCAGGTGATTGGCAGAACATATAGGGGCAAGAGAATGGTAGAATTTATATATTGTAGTTGTAGTTAGTGATGATTTTGAAACTTTGTTTCCTTTTGAAAGTGATGCCAAGTTATTGTAAAGTTCTCCAGAGACCATTTTATAACAAGAACTCTTGTATTTACCTATAAAAATCCAGTGTCAGCTATGTAATCTCTTGTACTAAACATCAGAGAAACTAGATGTGCTGTCAGGCAGTATTTGTGGTGCTAAGAATGAATGGATGAAAGTCTCTTGGGCCTCTTTTTTGTCAGTTATTTTCAGGTCTTGTTCTTATTTTTATTTTTATTTTTTTTTTAGCTGTATCTTACAGTACTGTAAGTCCATTCATTTTGTAAAAGCATTTGTGGAAGCTAACTTGTTAAACTACCACTCAACTTTGATAAACAAGAGTACTTTTTAAAATAATGTTTCACAATAGCCTTTTATTTCAAAATATGATACACTTTGTCAATTTTTAAATAATAGTGACATGTAGGCTTGGGTTTAGGACTGACTTAAAATACTCAATGACAGTATATTATTATTTGGTGGTACATAGATGCCCATAATTTTCTGAGCTATTATAATCAGTCATACTTGTTAAAGGGAAAGGGAAACATCTTTTGATCAAATAAAGCATTAAAATACATGGTCGTTGCTGAGTGAAGCAAGTCAGGCCATGAAAGAGAGACATTGTATGTCTCCACTTAACACATACCGACTGTCTGCACTCTATGGCAGAGACTGAAAGACTGCAGAACATAGAAGTATTAAAAATTGTCATGGACAATAGAGACAACAAAGTGGAAAGAGAGTGTGGGAGGGAAAGAGCATAGAAAATAAAATTTGGGGAAAAAATAGAGATGTAAGATATTTGTGGGACATAGATATGGTTTATCTGTTGATAAGGATTGTATAGTATTCTCAACTGGGCTGGACTGAGGTTTATATCATGCTAGGGAAAGTCTCTTCACAATCTAAATGATTATAGTGATTAAATGTATAAATAATAATAATAATAATCCCTCAATAAAAAAAACTCTCTCTTAAAATTAAAAAAAAGAACATGGAAAATGAAATTCAAGTATCACTTTTTTGGTGCAAAAAATTTGAAATTCATGCATAGTTTTTTATAATATGCATTTTATTAACTTCTTAAAGACTTCTCATATGATAATGAATGCGTTTTTCATAGGAAATATGCACTGATAGTTAAACTTACTCTCAAATGGTTCATACAAAATAACATTCATAATGTAAATATGTGCATATAGATAGAATGATAAAACAGATTAATAAAATAAGATGAGTAAAGGGTAAAAATATAAAATAAAATAAAATAAAAAAATAAAATAAAAAAAAAATAAATAAAATAAAAATAAAATGACTGGCCCTTTTTCTTGAGCCCACACTTTTCCCCTTATCCTTATACATAAGAAAATCAGAAAATTAAGGGTAAAAGAAAAAATGAGAGAGAAAAAAGAAAGAACATTAACAGAATGGAATGAGACAATTTCTGTAACTGGAAAGAAATTTCTCCCTTTCTTTTTCCAGACATACATGGAATGGCCCATCCGTGGAGGTGCAGGTGAAGATATGTTCTCTGCTCCGGCTGCTAGAGACACCAGTTGGGAGACAATCTTTCCAAAAATGAATGTGGTTTTTCAAGACTGAGGCTTGAAAAAGAGCCCTGCCAAGCTTACTGAAACGGTCATTGCTTGGGAAGCTACGGAGAACACACTGCTCCTTGGAGAGGAAGAGCTGCTTTGCACCATGGGCTCATAGTCTGGGGTCGCAGAACCTAGGCACCCTTCTCTCAGTTAAGGAGAGGTCAGCCCATACATGCACTGCCTTCTGTAAGCTCTGAATCGCAGGACACCAGGGTCCCTGTGCTGCATGGTAGGTGAACATTAGTTTCTCCCTGTGTGTGGCAGTGTCGGGATTCCAGAAACAAGCATGAACACCAACTGTGAGTAGGAAACCTGTTTTCTGAACTAGAGATTACATATCTTCTGTAAACACAGACACAGATGTACTGAATAGCCATGCTCCCCGAAGCTCCATACATGGTTCCAGTACTTTCTGTATTGTCTGGTTTATTTCTTATAATCCTCAAGGCTTCATCACCTGTATTTCTTATTCTGGGTCTTATTCTGGGTCTTATTCTTATTCTATTTCTTATTCTGGGTCCATTGTGACACCCAGCTTTTTCTTTTTTTAAATAATTATCTTATTTAACTTTTTATTTATTTATTTAAATTTGACCAGAGAGGGACAGAGTGAGAGAGAAAGAGAGAGCAAGGGAAAGTAATAAAGCAAGCCACCAGGTCCGGAACTCGAACCGTCGTTGGCCATGTGTGAGTCCAGCGATTTTAACCACCACACAACCTGCCAGCTCCAGTGACACCTGCTTTTAAGATCCCTGTTGCTGGGCCCAGCTGATGATGTAGTGGTTATAGTGCTGGACTCCCACATGCTCAACTGCAGTTCGAGTCCTGGACTGGTGTCTTGAAAATCATGCCAAGCATGTGTGTGTGTACATGCCCAAAATCCCAGGAGGAGAATGCAGAAGGGATTGTGGTATGGCCGTTTCCTTGGGGGTTGATTTCTCACTTTCCTTCTCATTGTCGCTCTCTGGTAGCTCACACACCCTATGGCAAAAACCTAATAAATAGCTAACTAAATAAAAGGAAAAAAACCCTTGTCATTACTTGCGTCCAGCCCAATCCGGTGCTTCTTTATCATCCCTATGACTCCTTCTTCCATCACCCAGGGCACTGATTCTCTACCTTGATTTCAGGTACCTAATATGCAGTACTTGCAAGACCTTATTATTATACCAGACTTATTGCTACTGGTTGTATGACCAGGACAGGCACTTAGGCCCTCTGAATCTCAAGTGTACTGACTCTAACGCAGAGACGGCATCCTGCTGCTCTCAGCACATTCTAAAGCACACATGGAGCTCAGATAAGATCTTCTCTATAGAAGTGCATGTAAACCCTAGAACACACCACTAAGATTTTCTTATGATAATTAATGTCATCAACCAAGCTTACAAATAGTTGCTAAAAGCTGAATTCCCATGCACTAATTTTTCTTCAGTCGTATCACAAGAATAACCTTATAACTCATAGATGAAGTGTGGACCAATAGTGTAATAGGGCCTTCAACAGGGTTGGTTTGAAAAAAAAAAACAACGAAAAAAAACAAGGTGTTTTAAAAATACTTGAGAAGTTCTGGGACCAGCAGTTAGCATAATGGCTATGTCGCTGGACTCCCATGTAGTCGACCATGGTTCTAGTCCCAGACCCAGTGACTTAAACTCATGCCAGGGCGCATGTGCATGCGTGCCCAAGATCCCGAGAGGAGAATGAAGAAGGGATTGCGGTGTGGTCATCACCCCTGGGGGGGAATTTCTTGCTTTCTGTCTCTCTGTCTCCCTCTGTCTTTCTGGGGGGTGCACGTGCCCTACGGCAAAAACCTCTCCAAAAAAAAAGAAAGAACATGGTAATTTCTTACATTTCCTTTTATTAGTTCCTTTATTTGTGTGTGTATTTTTTAAATGTATATAATAAATATATGTAATTTGCAAATGACTAAGATTGCTCAAAATTTTTCTTACTTAAGGTGTTCTAGTTATAAAAATATTTACAGATTACAGTCATTTAAAGAACCACAAAGAGTTGATATGCATGGTGTAAGACATTGCTATTGCAAATATATGCTAAAAACAAAATGCCTTAATGTATGTGTATTTGAGGCCAGCAAGTGGCATGGTGGTTAAGGCACTGGACTCCCACATGGGAGATCAGGGTTCAATTTCCAGACCTGGTGGTTTGTTTTCTCACTTTCTCTCATTCCATCTCTCTGTTTCTCTTTCTGGTGAGTACACGAGCCCTATAGCAACTTCAAAAATAATAATAATAAAGAAAATAAATCTTTAAAAATATCTGTATTCAATGAGAGATACTGCTCATCTTAGAAACATATTTAAGAAGATAAAAGATAAGGCATGAAGAATTATACTCAAGAATGTTCATTTCTAAGCTACTTATAAAACTTTGAGAAAAAGGAAAGTAAAATACTCAACTAAAAGGAAATGGATAAGTAAACAGTGTTTAATACGTAGGCAACTGCAGTACACAGCTTAATGAGCTAAAATACAATTTTAATTTACATTTTAGTAGTTATTATAAATAATATTTATGAGCATATAAGATTACTTCAAAAATAATTCAGTGAAATGTAAAAATTTTATTAGAGGGCACATGAGCTTGCTAGAGAGAGAGAGAAAGTGCAAAAGTACTCCCCAGGGAGGAGGTCATGCTGCAATCCCTCCATTTCTCCTCTCAAGATGGGCATGTGCACACAAGTGCTTGGCATAGTTATCAAGCCGCCGAGTCTGGGACTTGAACTGTGTGGTCAGCCACGTGGGATCTAGCCACCTTCACATCACCAGCTGGCTTGTTACTTTGTTTTTCAAGTCATAAAATTATGAATTGTTCCCGCTCTCGATGTGCTATGGCATTAAAAGATTTCTCAAAATGTTATTTATTGGACAAATACCTAGTCTTTCAGAATCTCTCAAAGAGTGCAAGCCCCAGTTAAAATACTTGCCTGATTATTGTAGTC
>NW_006160225.1:1260223-1270888 GCF_000334495.1 Tupaia belangeri chinensis | reverse complement strand
CCCTACACGCTACTACTCCAGTGCTGGTGTATCTCTGGAACATTTCCTAAATAAACTGATCTCGAATCTTTGTCTCAGGCTCAGCTTTTGGAAAAATACAAACTAGATAACGTATTAAAATTATGATGTATAAAGATATTATATCCAAGGACTATTTCAAATTTTTTTCTCTAATACAGATTCTTCTCAGTCAATTTTACACAAGAAGGTATTATTTATACGAATATTGATGCTTCTATCCATCCTCTATGTGAGTATTTCTCAAATCTCATTTTCTGGTCGTAATCTCCTTTTTGAGATTTAACCTCATGTTTTATTTTCAACTGGCCACCCCTGCTTTTACCTACTTCCCACATGCATCTCCAACACAACAAACCTTAAATGAATTCTTATCTCCGTTTTATCATTAAGATGTTTCCCTCCTCTTAAATCCTCTAACTCTCTGAAATGGTATGGCTTTTACTAAAATACATTCCGTCTTTAGTTTGCAGTCATATTTATGGAATTCTTGCGTCAACTTATACAGATGGCTTAGGGAGTAGTGCCGAATATGCTATTTCCAGTGTCTTTTTCAGATGCAATGGGGGCTAGAAGGTATTTCACAGGGGAGGCTATTTTAGCAAACAACTCTCTGGTTGTTAGAGTTCCCAGGATCTACTCACCACCAGAGCACCATTATGCTCCTCTGACGCACATAGAACCCTGTGTATTACTGAGCCTTGTACACAACGCAGACCATGTTGATGAGAGAAGAGGTTTCTGGAGGTTTCATCATGGCTGAACTCCCTAACCAGATAGTCTGCTTTTGCCCTGAGTGCACATTCGATTTCTATTGCTTTTTTTTTTTTTTTTGGAGAGGTTTTTGCTATAGGACGCGTGCGCTCGCCAGGCAGACAGAGACAGACAGAGAGACAGAAAGCGAGAAATCACCCCCCAGGGGGCATGGCCACGCCACAATCCCTTCTCCTCCATTCTCCTCTCGGGATCTTGGGCACACACGCACATGTGCCCGGCGTGAATTTTAAGCCACCGGGCCTGGGACGTGAACCGCGGTCGACTATGTGGGAATCCAGCGACATAGCCATTACCGTAACTGCTGGTCCCAGTTTCTATTGCTTTTATCTCTCTCCGTGGAGCTCCATGGTGCCCTCTCCATCCTAATTAATAAATCTCTTCTGCACATGTATCTGGTAGCTGTTCTCTGGCTGTTGTCAATCTTTTAGGAAATTCCTCTTTTTGAGTAATAAATGATTTGCTTAAATGTTTGAGCTAGTCTTTCTTTTACATGTTACTTCTTTCTTTCATAAGAAGAAAGAGAGAGAGAGAGAGACCCTTGAATAGGTTTTGATACCACCACCCTCTCCCCAGCTGGGAAGCCATCTTAGACTATAGGCATGCCCAGCATATTCAAGTAGACCCAGCACAGAAATCCAGTCCCTTCCCCCATGGTGTCCAGTGTTGTGCAGCAGTGTCCATACTGCCTGTGTCACCACAGCGGAGTGACTAGGTATTTCTTTTTTTAATTTACTTCCTTTTAATTTTCTCTGCATTTTAAATGTGAAGTAAACATTGAAATATATGCCTAACCTTGTGATGAGACAACGGCACAGTGGTAAAACGCAATGCTCTAGCAAACAATCCCACATGGGAAGGTTCAAGTTAAATCCAGAAACTTCCCTGAGTACTCCAAGCACACATTTATGATGATCCAGGCCTGACTGAAGCCGGCGATGATGATGATGTCAGGGTTCATTTAGGAGTATGCGTGTTCTCACTCTCTTTCTTTAGCTCCTAGAAGAAATATATATATATATATACACACACATATGCCTACTCCGCCAACTTCAAATTAGAAATTCATCATATGCCTTATGGAATTTAATGTCAATCACATTAACCAGAGAACTAGTAGACTTAAAACACCCTTTTCCCCCACATTTTAAATTCAAAAAACATTTTATTTCACACACACACATAAATTCTCGACCATACTGAAATCCATTTCCTCTCCATTTCTGTTACACTGTCTGCTAAGGTTAAAATAATGGTTTGTGACACAGTGGTTTACATTTTGGGGTCTGATCCACAATATAATGGTATCGGGAGTTGTGAGAGGCTTGGTGGATGGTGTTTGGTTCATGGGGGCTTTGCTTATAGATAAATGCTGTCTCCTCGGAGAAGTGAGTTCTCGCTCTGTGAGAAAGAGGAGGCTGAGGAAAGAAGATCTGCCTTCAGTGTGGGTGGGTACCATTGAATCAGCTGAGAATATGGAAGGGACAAACAGCAGAAGCAGGGAATTCTATTTCTCTTTCGTGTCTCTGCATAGTCCTGCAGTTAAATGCTGGCCCCATGACCTTGAACTCTCCAGTTGCCAGAATTATGAGCCAAATTAACCTCTCTTTTTTATAAACCACACAGCCTTAGGTATTTCTATTTAGCAACACAGTAATGGACAAATGACTGTCATAGTCTAATCATGTCTTGTCATATCTCATCAAAATTATTGGATTATGGGACCAGCAGTTGGTGTAATGGCTATGTTGCTGGACTCCCATGTAGTCAACCATGGCTCAAGTCCTGGACCCAGTGGCTTAAACTCACGCTCGGCGTGTGTATGTGTGTGCCCAAGATCCCGAGAGAAAATCACCCTGGGGGATGATTTCTTGCTTTCTGTCTCTCTGCTCTCTCTCTGTCTTTCTGGTGAGCACATGCATCCTATAGACACACACATAAATTCTCGACCATACTGAAATCCATTTCCTCTCCATTTCTGTTACACTGTCTGCTAAGGTTAAAATAATGGTTTGTGACACAGTGGTTTACATTTTGGGGTCTGATCCACAATATAATGGTATCGGGAGTTGTGAGAGGCTTGGTGGATGGTGTTTGGTTCATGGGGGCTTTGCTTATAGATAAATGCTGTCTCCTCGGAGAAGTGAGTTCTCGCTCTGTGAGAAAGAGGAGGCTGAGGAAAGAAGATCTGCCTTCAGTGTGGGTGGGTACCATTGAATCAGCTGAGAATATGGAAGGGACAAACAGCAGAAGCAGGGAATTCTATTTCTCTTTCGTGTCTCTGCATAGTCCTGCAGTTAAATGCTGGCCCCATGACCTTGAACTCTCCAGTTGCCAGAATTATGAGCCAAATTAACCTCTCTTTTTTATAAACCACACAGCCTTAGGTATTTCTATTTAGCAACACAGTAATGGACAAATGACTGTCATAGTCTAATCATGTCTTGTCATATCTCATCAAAATTATTGGATTATGGGACCAGCAGTTGGTGTAATGGCTATGTTGCTGGACTCCCATGTAGTCAACCATGGCTCAAGTCCTGGACCCAGTGGCTTAAACTCACGCTCGGCGTGTGTATGTGTGTGCCCAAGATCCCGAGAGAAAATCACCCTGGGGGATGATTTCTTGCTTTCTGTCTCTCTGCTCTCTCTCTGTCTTTCTGGTGAGCACATGCATCCTATAGCAAAAACCTCTCCAAATAATAATAATAATTGCATTACATTAGAACTAGTTTTCCTTCTACAATTTTATTCACCTCTTCTATATCCTGTACATTGCAATAAGAGTGACCAACCTAAATGTGATTTCCTCTATTTAAAATTTTTTGATGACTGCTTACAAACTGCTCTTCAAAGTTGACCCACAAACCATATAACTAAGAATCACCTTGCTGACTTGCTAAGCTGTAAATTCCTGGACTCCACCTCAGATTTACATTAAAATGTCTGAGTAGATCTTTGAAATCTATATTTGAAATAGACAATATAGGCAATTCTTACCCATATTAAAGTTATAAAACCCCCGGTAAATCTCTTTATACTTAGTGTGACATAATGCCTATCCATGAATTGCTCCCTATGACCATATCAGACTGTAATTTGTATTACAGTATTATCTAAGAGCTTATGGTCACCCCATAACCAATCTATGTCACCCACAATCACTCAAATCACTGCCTGGAGTGCTCCTTCCCCATCCTCACCTGACCAGTTCCTACCCTGCCTCCATAATGCAGTCCATACTTCCATGCTGGGTCTTTTTTTTTTTTTAAGAGATTTTTGCAATAGAGTATGTGAATTTGCCAGAGAGAAAGAGAGAGAGAAAGTGAGAAATCACCCCCAAAGAGAGATGGCCATGTCACAATCCCTCTTCCTCCATTCTCCTCTCAGAATCTTGGACACACACGTACACATGCCTGGCCTGAGGTTTAAGCCACCAGGTGTGGGACTTGAATGACAGTTGACTACATGGGATTCCAGCAATGTAACCCTTACGCTGTGTGCTAGTCCCTTAGGTGGGGTCATTTAAGGCCAGAGGAAGTGTTCTTACTGACTTCAAAACATCATTTTAATGATTACAAAATTTTACTGGGTATATCCATTTATGCAATTTTATTATATACATGTGCACGATTTTACTATATGCTTTGCAAATCTGTATAAATATTTTATACACACACACACACACACACACACACAATCTTTATGTGTTTTGTAACGTTGTTCTGGCTCATTAGACTCTACTTTCTCATAGAATTTCCTTTTTAAATTCACAGTACTGAGCCCATTTTTAGGTAAAGTTTGCACTTGATAACTATTTGTAAACCAATCTTTTGCACTAAGTAGCCCATTACCACATTTTAATGAATGTAGGCCCCTACAAAAATTCAAATCCGAATGGAAGAATGTAGTCAAATTACTTGATTTTTTCTTTACATTTTGTAGCCTGCAAGCAAAGCAAACTAATCACTGTGTGACTTTCCAGCATTAAATATTGACTTCGGTTCCTGGAACTGCACAGTCATCACCTGAGTGTGCTTATCGTTAGGTAATTCACAGTTTAATTACAAGTATTTGATCTTACAAGAGGCCATGAATACGTGAAGTTTATTTGTAAGAACTGTTCAACCTGCCCCCCAATTTCACATTTATATACTTTTAGAAGACCTGTCAAGTTCTAAATGGATTATATCTTTACTGCACTTATTTGTTCATATTTAGCATAAATATTTCTCTAAAACTTTTCATTGCAATTATTTGTTCTTATTTTTTCATAAACTTTAGGAAGTATGTGTTTCCATATTATTATAATAAAGGACACAATGCGTTATATGTAGCTGTCCTAATCTTCATGTTGACTATGTCTACTAAAATATTCTGATTGGTCATCCATTTCTTACTATGTGACATGGAAGATAAAACTTGGATCTACAATGAAAATGCAAACTGTAGACTGAAACCTGATTATAAAGGTTGACAGATACCTTAGCTAATGTTCACATTTTATTGGATACTGAAAAATTGTATTTTTATATACCTATGGGGGACAAAGTAATGTTTCAGTATAAGCATACAATGTGTTCAGATCAAGCTAATTAACCAAAACATCACATCACATGCTTATTCATTTCTCTCGTCCATGCATTCTTGAACCAGCCAGGTGGTGTGGTGGTTCAGGTAGCTGGATCCCTCATGACTAACTGTGTGGTTTGAGTCTTGGACTCAGTGGTTTGAAAAATATGCCAGGCATATGTGCGTGTCTCTGTCCAAGGTCCTGAGAGCAGAATGGAGTAGAAGGCTCTGCAGTGTGGTCATCCTCCCTGGGGGTGCTTTCCCACTTTCTCTGTCGCTTTGTGAGTGCATGTACCCTATAACAATTTTTTAAAATATTCACTTCATGGAAAATACATATTGTTAAAAAAATATGGATGGAGTTAAAAAAATTTGTGCCAACATACATTGATACTTTATTTCTATTTTCATAAAAAGTTTTGCCATAGGGCACGTGCACTCGCCAGACACAGACAGTGATAGGGAACGTGAGAAATTATCCCATGGGGCGCTAGCCATTTTGCAATTCCTTCTCCTTCATTCTCCTTCTGGGAGTTTGGGTATGTATGCACATGCGCCCAGCTAAGTTTCAAGTTGCCAGGCCTGGAACTCAAACTGAAGCTAGCAATATGGGAGTCCAGTGCCTAAATCTGGTAGTCTTAATTTCACTTCATGTTTTTACAAACTTTTTAAAACAATTAGTTTATTTAATTTTAATTTATTATTACTTTTTTGAAGAAGATGTTGCTATAGGACCGCGTGCGATTGCCAGAAAGACAGAGAGAGACAGAAAGTGAGAAATCACCCCCCGGGGGGATGGTCATGCCACAATCCCTTCTCCTCCATTCTCCTCTTGGGATCTTGAGCACACCTGCACACACACCCATGTGAGTTTAAGCCACCGGGTCCAGGACTTGAACAGCAGTCGACTACATAGGAGTCCAGCAACATAGCCAATACGCTAACTGCTAGTCTCAATTATTATTATTTTTTAAATTTCAACAGAGAGAGAGAAAGTGAGAAAGGAAGCCACTAGGTCTGGGAATTGAACCATGGTCAGTCATGCGAGAGTTCAGTGCCTCAACCACCACACCACCTCTTTACAGACTTTTTGAAGCCCTTTTGTTTATACCACATTTTGTTAATACATCTACTGAGTGACAGACTTCGAGGCATTATGTAACTTGGTTACTGTGAATAATGTGCAATAGAAATGAGAGTGCAGTTCTCTTTTGGCATACTGATATCAGTTCCTCTAGACATATACCCAGAAATAAGGTTGCTGGATAATGTGGCAGTTTTAAATTCATTTTTGTGAGGAACTTCCATACACTTTTCATATCAGCTGTTCTAATTTACATTACCACGTGTGAGGATTACCTTTTCTCCATAGCTTCACAGTAGACACACCAACAATGGAAAAGAATAGAGAGACCAAAAATGAACCCAAGCATTTACTGTCAAGTTTTTTTATTTGTTTAATTTCTTTTTAAGGTTTTTGCCGTAGGGTATATGCACTCACTGGATTGAGAGAGAGAGAGAGAGACAGTGAAAGGGAAAGTGAAAAATCACCCCAAGGAGAGGCTCTCCTTCTTCTCCACTCTCTCCATTCTCCTCCTGGGGCCTTGGACATGCACGCACATATGCCCAGAGTGATTTTCACACTGCTAGGCCCATGATTTGAACTGCAGTCAGCCATGTGAGAGTTCAGCGCCTTCACCACTATGCCACGTGCTGGTCCCAAATGTTTAATTTTTAATTTCAAAACTTTTCCGTGAGCATTCATAAAACACTTAAATTTGATCCCCTCATTAGCAGTATCTCTGTGCCATGAAGCTCTTGTGAAAAAAGGTGTAAAGTTTAGAGTAAAAGTGAAAAGAAGTCAAAGTATCTTCTCCAAAAGCAGATAAGGGAGAGGAAATCAATAAAATAAATCATAGCTTTCATTTTATAAAAAATAATAGTTTGAATAATCTATAAATCTTAATGCTTACAAAGGCAAGAAATACACTTAAAATGGTCTTTTTAACACACATTCATTTGTGCAATGTAGTTATGGTCAGAAAAACAAGCAACTAAAATGATATTTCATTAATGGTCTACATTTTCCTCTCAGCAAATTCCACATGAAATTTAACCAATTTACAAATAAAAATAAAATTTTAGCTGCAAACAAGTTCGGACTAGTTGTAGTTAGTAACTGAATATCAAATTAGCTTGTATTTAACATATTGTACCAAAATTTCAAATGTAGCTCAATGATATGCACTAATATCAATACTGGATTTTTTTAAAAAATGTGCTTTAAGGCACATGACTCACTAGAGAGAGAGACAAAGAGAGAATGAGAAAGCCAGTCCCATGGGAGTTGGCCATGTTGTAATTCCGTCTTTTCCATCCTCTTCTCAAGATTTTGGGCACACACACACACACACACACACACACACATGCACCTTGTATGCCTCTCAAGCCACTTGGTCTGGGATTTGAATTGCACAGTTGGCCATTTGGAATCCAGTCATCCCAACTACCAAGTTATTGGCTGGCCAATCCTGTCTATTGATTTTTGACAGCAGTGCTAAAAATACACAATGACAAAAAGACAGTCTGTTAAACACAAAAACATTGAGAATATTGAATATCCACATGCAGAAGAATAAAACTGGATCCTTCTCTCACACTAGATCAGAAGCCAACTTAAGATGGATTAAAGACTTAAACATAAAGTCTGAAACTATAGAATTATGAGAAGAAAACAGAAAAACTATGTGACATACACAAATAGACAAATGAGATTACATCAAATCAAAAAGCTATGCACAGCAAACAAAACAATTCAGCTAGTAAAGAAGCAACCTACAGAATGGAAGAAGATATTTGCAAGCTTAATTCTGATAAGACAATAATATCCAAAAGATGTAAAAGAATTCCAACAACATAAAAATGATAAAACAAATAACTCAACTACAAAATGAGCAGAGGACCTGAATAGACATTTATTAACAGCAGACATACAAATTATAAGCAGATATATGGCAAAAGTATTGCATGTCATTATTAATTGTTAGAGACATGAAAATTAAAATCACAAAGACACACGTTTACTGTATATCTGTCAGGATAGTTATTATAAAAAGGATAAATGATAACAAGTGTTGGCACATAGAGAAAACTGATGCACGAGTTTAAATCAATAACATGCCAGCAAAAGTTATGGGAGATATAACCAAGTGCCAATACTGAAGTCTAAAAGAGAGTTAACTGCAAATGCAAATATAAAAGGAAGCCTATAATTCATGGAAAAGATAAACCTGAAAATCAACACACTACTGTGATTTATACTATAATTAATAAATGTGAGAGATAATTTTTGCTGTAGAATGGGAGAGAGAGAAAAATCAATTTTGCCTGAAATTTACTATGGGTAATACCTGACGAAGTCACTTTTACCCTTTTACATTTACTCAGGTTATACTTTGTCACAACAATAAAATAGTTTTTGGCTGTATTATGGTACAGTTTTCTCTTTCTAAGTCAAATAGATCTCAAATTTCCCCAAAGCCTTTCAAACCTCAATTATACCATACTATAGTAATCTTGCAATATATTTTCTTTACATGTCTGTCCCTTTTTCCGGACAGGTAAATCAAGGTATTATATCATATTTATGGTATATTCACATTTCTTACTACAGTATTTAGGTTTTTCTCAGTTTCTTCAAACAATTTTAAACCTTTAAAATTGAGAGATCAATAGAGATCGCCAAGGTCCATCACTTTTTTCTCATATTATAGTGTGTGAAATTATAGATTACTGCAGAGCAACACAGCATAAACTGATTGTTTAAAGAACAAATTATACTCAACATAGAAGTCAAATCAAAATCTTAAAAATAGAATCTCATAAGTGACAAAATGGTTTTTAAAATTTCATGAAATGCATGTGTTTGCCAGAGAGTGAGAGAAAAGTTACCTCCCAACTGGATGTGGTCAAACCACAATTTGTTTCTTTCTCCTTCTCCACACTGTAAAACATTGCACAAGTATGCAGCTGGTATGTATTTAGGCTGCCAGTGTCAGGATTCAAAACACGGTTGGCCATATTCGGTCTGACTCTCAACACATAGCACTTAACTGCTACACTAAAAGAGCTGGTCCACAAGTGAAAAAAAAAAATTATAAAGATTGCAATTGACTTCTGCACAGAAAACTTTCAAATCTGATAGTATGTGATTGAACAAAAGGGACAATACTATTTCTTAGGCTCAAATAACTTCTCAAATTCAAAGAAATATTTGAACAAATTACTTTATTCTGAAAAGTATTTTTTATCTTGTTTACATTTTTATGTTTTCTTTGAAACTGAATATTTTTAGCCATCACATTTAACTTTTTAAAATTTTTACCGTATGGAAACTGAAATAATTATTAACATGATTTCTAAGATAACACATAAAATTTATCTCCATTTGTCTCTTTATATCTACCTAAACCTTATCTTAAATTGTAAAGGCATTATTATGAGACTCATTTTAGGTTACTTAAATATGAATGTGACTTCATTACTAATACATTTTTGTTATTTTCAAAATCACATGGGGTGTTCTTGCTTTTAACACAAAAATACTAATTCAATAATAATTTGAGTTAACTTAGTCTGCATTTTCATGTAATTCTACTTCCAAGTGGAATACTTTAGCTTCACTTATCTAATATTAGCATATATAATGCTTAAATTATATACCAGAACTTTTGTTTCTTATCCATATACTTGTCTTTTTATCTATTTCTTTAATGAAAAGGAGAAAGACAGGAAGAGCGATGAAGACACAGAGAGAGAAGCACCTTCGACGGAGTCTCCTGCGTCAGCCTCCCCGCAGCCTCCCCAGCCGTGTAGGAACACAGGCATGTTGTATCCAGAGTGGGCAGGTCAACCAGAACTGAACCTAGGACCCTCTACGTGGGTCCAGCACTGCATGAGCAGTGTGTTACTGCTGTGTCACTGAATCGGCACTCCTAAAAAATTACTTATTTTTGTGCAAGGGAGAGTCCTCGGGAGGGAGAGAGCCAGAGAGATTTGTTTTGATTTGGCCATAGAGTATGTGGGTTTCACTGGAAACGACAGAAAGAAAAACAGTGAGGAATAACCTTCCAGGGAGGATAACCATACTACAATCCTTTTCCTCCTTTCTCCTCTTGGGATTTTAGGAATGCATGCACAGAGACACATTGTGATTTTCATGCAACCATGGAGGGCCAGGACTCTAACTGGGGTTAACCATGTGGGAATCCAGTGCCTTAACCACCACACTACTTGCTGGCC
>NW_006160225.1:1142766-1259783 GCF_000334495.1 Tupaia belangeri chinensis | reverse complement strand
CTCAAATAACTTCTCAAATTCAAAGAAATATTTGAACAAATTACTTTATTCTGAAAAGTATTTTTTATCTTGTTTACATTTTTATGTTTTCTTTGAAACTGAATATTTTTAGCCATCACATTTAACTTTTTAAAATTTTTACCGTATGGAAACTGAAATAATTATTAACATGATTTCTAAGATAACACATAAAATTTATCTCCATTTGTCTCTTTATATCTACCTAAACCTTATCTTAAATTGTAAAGGCATTATTATGAGACTCATTTTAGGTTACTTAAATATGAATGTGACTTCATTACTAATACATTTTTGTTATTTTCAAAATCACATGGGGTGTTCTTGCTTTTAACACAAAAATACTAATTCAATAATAATTTGAGTTAACTTAGTCTGCATTTTCATGTAATTCTACTTCCAAGTGGAATACTTTAGCTTCACTTATCTAATATTAGCATATATAATGCTTAAATTATATACCAGAACTTTTGTTTCTTATCCATATACTTGTCTTTTTATCTATTTCTTTAATGAAAAGGAGAAAGACAGGAAGAGCGATGAAGACACAGAGAGAGAAGCACCTTCGACGGAGTCTCCTGCGTCAGCCTCCCCGCAGCCTCCCCAGCCGTGTAGGAACACAGGCATGTTGTATCCAGAGTGGGCAGGTCAACCAGAACTGAACCTAGGACCCTCTACGTGGGTCCAGCACTGCATGAGCAGTGTGTTACTGCTGTGTCACTGAATCGGCACTCCTAAAAAATTACTTATTTTTGTGCAAGGGAGAGTCCTCGGGAGGGAGAGAGCCAGAGAGATTTGTTTTGATTTGGCCATAGAGTATGTGGGTTTCACTGGAAACGACAGAAAGAAAAACAGTGAGGAATAACCTTCCAGGGAGGATAACCATACTACAATCCTTTTCCTCCTTTCTCCTCTTGGGATTTTAGGAATGCATGCACAGAGACACATTGTGATTTTCATGCAACCATGGAGGGCCAGGACTCTAACTGGGGTTAACCATGTGGGAATCCAGTGCCTTAACCACCACACTACTTGCTGGCCTCAAGAAAGGTATTTCTGACAAGCCTTTACCATGTGGTGATCCTTTGGTCCCAGCCTCCCAACAAGCTAGAAACACAGGCGGGTGCCATGAGCCCAGTCTCTCTAAACTGATCCAGAGTTGAACCTGGGCGTGGCCTCAGCATTGAGTGAGAGGCCCTCCTCCTACCTGTTTCTGTGGTGATGCTAATGCGATACTCCAGAGAAAGCCTGCATATGGATATACAAAAGCATATTGAAGACAACAGTGTCATGTAAAAATGTATTGTCTTGGGAACCAGCAGTTAGCGTAATGGCTATGTCGCTGGACTCCCACGTAGTCGACCGCGGTTCGTGTCCCGGACCCGGTGGCTTAAAACTCATGCCGGGCGCGTGTGCGTGCGTGCCCAAGATCCTGAGAGGAGAATGGAGGAGAAGGGATTGCGGCGTGACCATCCCCCCTGGTGGGTGATTTCTCGCTTTCTGTCTCTATGTCTCTCTCTGTCTGTCTGGCGAGCGCACGCGCCCTACAGTGAAAATCTCTCCAAAAAAAAAAAAAAATGTATTGTCTTGATTAAATAAGAGTCATCAATTTCATATTATGTGTTATTTCCTATGTTTACTTATTTACAGGACAGCAAAAATAATCTTCACTGTTGTTAAAACACATTGGAAGATAACAAAGCCTTTCTCACTTTTGTTTTTATCAGACTGTAACCTATTTTAATAAAGATGCTAATTAAAGGTTGGATTGTTTACATATTTTTTGAACAGTTTGTAATGCTGGTATGTCTAATATAATAAGGTAGATGCTTTCTCTACAGCCAAGAATATTTATAATTGAATTCTTACTTAAGGACAAAAGCAAAAACCGGGAAGCAGAGCTATAGCAAAAATGATTCTCTATACATAGCATAAACAAGCCTGAGGGATGCAAATTTTCCTTGCTGTATTCTAGCTGAATTATAAATGAAATTGAGTATCACAATATTTACAGTAGCTTCAGCCAGATTCATTACTTTTTTGTTTACACTACATGAACATTCTGTGTATACTCTGTATATTTAAAACTGCATATATTTCTGCATATGACAGAACACAATTTATGTGTTTAGTTTCTCAGCTGTGTTTTTGAATCATAAGTACAAATAAGGTTTACTATTTCGTAAATTCTCCTAATAAATAAAAACAAAAAAAAATACTACTTGAAGAAAGATTACTGTATGGCAATTAACCTTCTGGATCTAGGCATGCATTTTGAAGATTTCTTAATGAAAGTGTTACTGAAATTTATTATTTACTGAATTATTTTATATATGTGTCCTTATTTAGAAAAGTTTCATAAAAGTAAAAGAGCCATATAAAATAATTTTTTAATTGAAAACTACTTCATTGCTGGGGCCAGTAGGCGGTGTGCTGGCTAAGACTCTGGACTCTGCAGGACTGACTGCGGTTTGAATCCCACACCCAGTGGTTGAAAATCATGCTGGGTGTGTGTATGTTTGCATGCCTGAAATGCTGAGAAGATGATGAAGAAGGGATGTGGTGCAGTCATCTCCTCTGGGAGGTGATTTCTCACTTTTCCTCTCCTTGTCTCTCTCTGGAGAGCTCACACACCTTATAGAAAAATATAAACAAAAAAAGAAAACAAAAACTTTATTGCTAAAAAAGTGCTAATGATCATCCGAGCCTCTAGTGAGTCATGGTATTTGTGCTGGTGGAGGTCTTACTTCCAGGCTGCTAGCTGCTAGCGAATCAGGGTGTTCATTGCTGAAGTTTGTAGTAAATATGGCAATTTTTAAAAATAAGACAAGGATGAAATTTGTCATATAGGGTGATTCTTTATTTCACAAAAGATTTCCCTGTAGCATGTGATGCTATTTGACAGCATTTTATTGTCAATAGAACTTTTATCAAAATTAGAATCCATCTTCTCAAACCCTAAAATCCAACCAAGTTTATGTAATATTCTAAGTCCTTTGTTGTCATCTCAACAATGTTGATAGAATCTTCCCTAGGCGTAGATTTCATCTTAAGAAGTCAATTTCCTTGCTCTTCCATTAGAAGCACCTTCTTATTATCAAAATTTGTCATACGATTAAGCAATTCAGGCACATCTGCAGGATCTGCTCCTAATTCCGGTTCTCCTGCTGTTTCCATAATATCTGTACTTACTTCCTCCACAAAAATTTTGAACTTTTCCAAATTGGCGCCAGCCAGTGGCATAGTGATTAACATGCTGGACTATCACCTTGTCGACCACGACCACAGTTTGAGTCCTGGACCTGATGGCTTGCTTTCTCACTTTCTCTCTCTCTCTCTGGTAAGCATGCATATCCTGTAGTGAGTAAATAATAATAACAATAATAATAATGATGATAAATAAGATTAAATACTTTAAAAAAATAAAACAAAGTCATCCATGAGGATTGAAATCAGCTGTTTCAAATGTCTGTTCATATGCTGACCTCCTCCCACAAATCATAGATGCATTTAGAATGGTGAATTTTCCAGAGGTTTTCAATTTACTTGCCCAGATTCATTAGAGGAGGCATTGTCTCTGATTTTATCAAATTTAATTATTTCTTTTAAGAATTTTAATTTGCTTTTTATTGAGATAAAATTGACATAATATTAAATTCACAATTTCATTTACTATAAATTGTACAGAAAATTGCCTTTGAGTACAATCAAAATGTTGTACACTGGGACCAGCAGGTGGCATGGTGGTTAAGGCACTAGACTTCTACATGGCCAACCAGGGATCAAGTCTTGGACCTAGCAGCTTGAAAATCGCTATGGGCTTGTGTGTGTGCCTTCCCAAAATCCCAGGAAGAAAATGGAGAAGAGACTATGGTGTAGTCATCCCCCCCTGGAAGTGACTTCTCACTTTCCCTCTCACTGTCACTTGTCTATCTATCTCTGGTGAGCACACATGCACAATGACATAAACCTAAAAAAATAAGGTGTGCAACATTACTACTATCTAATTCCAGAATATTTTCATCACTCTCAAAAGAAACTCCATGTAGTCTACTTACAGACGTCTCCCTATCTTCTGCCCCCTCTATTCTTCTCTGCCTCTAGTAACCTAAATCCCCATTAAACTTAAAGTTAGTGCATAAATACACACACACACACACATACACACACACAAATATATAATAGTTATAGATCAAATAAGTGAAGAAGAATACATGTTATGAAGACAGAAGAAAAAGGATGCTTTGGTGACTATAATCTAAAGAGACCTATGTGAGTATAAGGGTTTAGAAGAAAGTAGAAAATTGTGAAACTGTAAAAGTTAGTAAAATACAATTGTTTAAAGAAGCAAGGTTGAAAGCTTAGGAGCCTGAATTAAGAATGATAAATAAAATATGTTAAAACAGAGTGTCAGCGGGTACAAGTTGTATTTGAGGTCCTAGGGAAACACTCAAGAGTCTAGGTCTAAGATATAGATCAGGGCCAGTGAGTGGCATAATGGTTAAAGCACTGGACTCCCACTTGGCTAACTCCAGTTCAAATCCTGGACCCAACAGCTTGAAAATCATGCCAGGTGCATGTGCATGCATGTCCAAAATCCCAAGAGGAACATAGAGGAGATGGGGTTGTAGCGTGGCCATTCGGGGGGGGGGGGGGCGGGCGGTGATTTCTCAGTTTCCCTTTCACTATGTCTCACTGTCTCTCTCTATCTCTCTCTGCTAAGCACAAATGTCCAAAGCAAGAAACCTTAAAAAAAAAATAAAAGAAAGGAAGGAAGGAAGGAAGGAAGGAAGGAAGGAAGGAAGGAAGGAAGGAAGGAAATAGATAACAGCATGAGCACAAGTCTCAAGGTGGCCTAGATCTGGACTACAGAAATTAGGTGGTGACACTTCACTACACGATGACAACAACCATGTGAGACTAGCGCCTTCATCTGTAAGCACCCACACAGAGACCTTAGCTGTGGCCCTGATGAACCCTCTGCATTAACCAGTGGGCAAAGGAAGAGAAACCCATGAAGGAGCGGGATATGTAAGCAAAGCAACGGACAGAAAACCAGGTGAGTGCATTTCCTAGGGCCAAAGGAAATACAGGTTTTTAGAAAGATTTCCACAGTTCTAATATTGTGAGGGTCAAATTTATAAGGACTGAGGATTTTCTGCTGCATGTCTTGGCTTGAATTTAATAAAACCGGTTTTGTTTCAATAAAGATAAGGAAGGCCAGAACGGAATAATGCGTTTAGAGGTAGCTTAGGACCAGAGGAAAGGTAAATAGTCTTTGAAGAAATTTGGCTGTTGGGGACCAGCAGTTCACGTAATGGTTATGTCGCTGGACCCCCATGTAGTCGACTGCGGTTTGAGTCCCGGACTCGGTGGCTTAAACTCATGCCGGGCGCGTGTGCGTGCGTGCCCAAGATCCCAAGAGGAGAATGGAGGAGAAGGGATTGTGGTGTGGCCATCCCCCCTGGGGGGTGATTTCTCGCTTTCTGTCTCTATGTCTCTCTCTGTCTATCTGGCAAGCGCACACGCCCTATAGCAAAAACCTCTCCAAAAAAAAAAAAAAAAATTGGCTGTTAGAAGACAAGAGCATCCGGAATCTGAGTGGGTGCTGAGAAAAGGGCCAGTAGGAATCAGATGGTGGCACAGTAGTAAAATGCAGTGCTCTGCAAGACCAATCCGCGTGGGATCCAGATATCTCCCTGATGATGCAAGGCCTATGTGTGCCTGAGGCCCAGGGCTGGCTGTGGCAGGGGCTGGATCGAGGCAACCAGATCCTGCTGAGGTTGCGCGCTCTCTTTCATGGAAGAAATAAATAAACATAAAAAGAGAAAAGAGCCAATAAAAGAAAATGTGTGGAACCACAGGTGGGAAAGAAGATCATTGGTATGTTTTTTAAGTCACTGAAAATGTAGAATGGAATATGCAGAAGCACAGATGTTACATTGCAATTAGAGTAGACTCATTTCACCTTAATCAACGAGAAGTACGAAAGGACGGCTTAAATTACATGTGGGTTTGCATAGTTAGTGACAGGAAACTGAAAAAATCGAAGTACCCCCCCCCATTATAAACATCTTTCTCTGAAAAATAGCAGAGTTAATTACTGTCATATTTGCATAAAATGGTAAAATTAAGGTGGAAGGACTTGAAACTGTGAGAGGAGGGAGGAGAGGACAGTTGATAAATTTAGTGAAAGGAAATTGCTAGGGAGTGTGAGGGTACAGGCATATTGGAGAGAAACTTTATATGTGTTGTCAAAATGGTTTACTTAGCACCAATAGACAGACCAACCATAGAGGAAAAGAGTTGATTTTTATCTAAGAGATGATTTTGTTCATCATTTTTGTTAGAAAATGTAGGGTGAACTGAGATCAGTATTTAGGCAAATTAATGTTGTTCAATTGTACTGTAAACTCTTTTTCTTTTCTTTCTTTTTTGATCCTGGTGGCTTGGTTTCTCACTTTCCCTCTCTCTCTCTGTGTGTGTGTGTCTTTCTCTAGTCAAATTAAAATAAATTAATGAATAAAGTTAAATAAATAATTTTTAAAAAAATGTTTCAAACATACTTGTATGTGGCTTTAGATTGTTTTCATTTTTCTTATATACAGAGTAAGGAGTGGAATTGCTAGGTATTTTAAATAAGGCACTGTCAATGTTTTTTCTAAGTTATTTTACTGTTTTGCACCTGTCAGACAATGTCTGGAGAGTTTTTCTTTCACATTCTTACATTCTTTTTTTTTTTTTTTTTTTTGGGAGAGATTTTCACTGTAGGGCGCGTGCGCTCGCCAGACAGAGAGAGACATAGAGACAGAAAGCGAGAAATCACCCCCCAGAGGGGATGGTCACGCCACAATCCCTTCTCCATTCTCCTCTTGGGATCTCGGGCACGCATGCACACGCGCCCGGCGTGAGTTTTAAGCCACCGGGTCCGGGACCCGAACCGCGGTCGACTACGTGGGAGTCCAGCGGCATAGCCATTACGCTAACTGCTGGTTCCCAACATTCTTACATTCTTGTCAAAAGATTTGGTCATCATTATTTGTTGTAGTGTATTGGATTTCTTCTTTTTTTTCTTAGGCTATCTAAATAGATTTTGGAAAGATGTCTTTATTAGTAGCTGACTATGTGAAGTTCCACAACAGAATTTCATCTTTCAGTTCTAGAGACTGAAAGCGCAAAAACACAGTGTTTGCAGTTACATATGAAACACGTAAACTTTCTCATGTATAATTTGCCTTTGGATTTTATTGAAAATATCTTTTGAATGGCTAACTGTGGTTCAAGTCCAGGACCTGGTGGCTTGCTTTCTCACTCTCTCTCTCTCTGATGCTCTATAGGAAATAAATAGCAATAATAATAATAATTAATAAATAATTCTTAAAAAAATCTTTTGATGAGTGGATTTTAATTTTGATGGAATCCAGTTTATTTCTTATTTTATGATTTTTGGTTTCAATTTAAGAAATATTTGCCACCCCAAATTTTAGAAGATATTCTCTTTCATTTTTTCTATAAACGTTATAATATATTTATATTTCCCTCAATAATATATCAGAAGTTAATTTTTGGTAGATGGTGTTTCTCTGATTAAATGTGTTCCTCCAAAACTCATGTGTTAGGGGAACCAGCAGTTAGCGTAATGGCTATGTCGCTGGACTCCCACGTAGTTGACCGCGGTTCGTGTCCCAGACCCGGTGGCTTAAAACTCACGCCGGGCACGTGTGCGTGCGTGCCCAAGATCCTGAGAAGAGAACGGAGGAGAAGGGATTGCAGCGTGACCATCCCCCCTGGGGGGTGATTTCTCGCTTTCTGTCTCTATGTCTCTCTCTGTCTGTCTGGCGAGCGCACGCGCCCTACAGTGAAAATCTTGCTAAAAAAAAAAAAAATAATACTCATGTGTTAGGATTTGGTTACAATGGGATTAAAAGGGCGAAAGCTTTGTGCTCGTGTGCCTTATTCCTGCCATCAGAGGCACTGGCATCATTTCAGCCTCTGTGGCCAAGAAGCTGCTGCTGATGGCTGACATCGATGACTTCTACACTCAACCCGAGGCTGCACTGCCACCCTGGGCATCTTTGCCAAGACCACCTTTGATGCCATCTCCAAGACTGACAGCTATCTGACCCCTGACCTCTGCAAAGAGACCATATTCACCAAGTCTCCCTATCAGGAATTCACTGACCATCTTGTCAAGACCAACACCAGAGTCTCTGTGTAGAGAACCCAGGGTCCAGCTGTGGCCACAACATACGGTTTTCATACAGTGAAAATAAAGTGAACTAAGCCTGTAGAAAATTTAAAAAAAAAACCCTTTACCTAACTATGGTATTGAGAGGTGAGGCCTTTGGAAGATTAGGACTAAGGTCAGGAGGGTGGGGTCCTTATGACTGAAGCCTGATGAGTTTATAAGAAGAGGGGAAAAAGTCAGAGACATGGACATGGTCAAGTGTGATTGTGTTCACCCTTACCAGATGTGGCCACTGGACATCGAACTTTCAGACCATGAGCCCAATAAACCTCTATTCTTACAGATGATCCAGATTCAGGCATTTTCTGTTGTTTGTAGAAGAATGGACTAGGACAGGTAAGGAGTAAACTGAATGGTTCAATTATTTCTATACATTAGAAATTATCCTAGTCATTTGTTTAAATAATTTTTCTTTTTCATTTCAATAGCTTTGGCATGACTTTTAAAATGTGAGGGGACTCCAGATGATTCATGGAGAAATATATTTAAAGCTGTAGTTTATTTCATAGGAATACTTTTAAAATTCATTCATAATTTTTAATAACATGTATTTTCATGAACTTTTTGAAGACCCCTCAAATTATTAAGTATTAAAGCATCAGACCATAGAAATGTCTTCTCTACTTTTCTATCCATATGTCAGGACCACTGTTCTCTGATTATTATAAAATATGGTGTCTTGGGGACCAGCAGTTAGCGTAATGGCTATGTCGCTGGACTCCCACGTAGTCGACCGCGGTTCGCGTCCCGGACCTGGTGGCTTTAACTCACGCCGGGTGCATGTGCATGCGTGCCCAAGATCCCGAGAGGAGAATGGAGGAGAAGGGATTGCGGTGTGGCCATACCCCCTGGGGGGGGATTTCCTGCTTTCTGATTCTCTGTCTCTCTCTGTCTGTCAGGCGAGCGCACGCACCCTATAGCAAAAATCTCTCCAAAAAAAAAAAAAGTATGGTGTCTTATAAGCAATTAGTATAAGTCTGTGTACTAGATTCTTTTTCATGGTTACTTTGTCTACCTAATGCTTTTTTGAGAATTATTTATTTAATGTTATGTATTGTTATTATTATTATTATTTAATATGCTAGAGTGCCCATGAGCCCTCCGGTGAAAAAAGAAAGATGGAGGAAAGTAAGAATGCCAGCCACAAGGTCCGGGACCCAAATCATAGTCGTCCATGAGAGTCCAGTGTCTTAACCACCATGCCACCTTCTGGTCCCTTCTGTATGATTCTTTTAAATATAAGACACATTTTTAATTTAACTTACCATTTAGGAAAAAAGATTGCTGGAATTTTGAAGTGACTGTTATAAAGAAAATGGCTTAATGATTTTGAATCTTTGAACAGGAAGATTTATTATAGATTTATTATTATTTCATTTATTTGGGTTTTTCCTCCTTTTGTTATTATTGAACGCTTTTAGTGTAGACTGTTTATGTGCTTTTTCACAGATTTCATCCTGGATTTTTAATGTTTAAATGTTCTTTTTAACATTAGAAAACATTAGAATTGCTATTTAATTTCTATTGTGAAATTAATTGTTTCATTTATGTAAAAATAAAGTTGGTTATATATTGTCATCATATACAAATACTTTCTTTTTTCTTTTTTGAGAGGTTTTTCACTATAGGGCGCATGCGGTTGCCAGACAGACAGAGAGAGACATAGAGACAGAAAGCGAGAAATCACCCCCCAGGGGGGATGGTCACGCTGCAATCCCTTCTCCTCCATTCTCCTCTGGGGATCTTGGGCACGCACGCACACGCACCTGGCGTGAGTTTTAAGCCACCGGGACGGGACGCGAACCGCGGTCGACTACGTGGAAGTCCAGCGACATAGCCATTACGCTAACTGCTGGTTCCCTACAAATACTTTTTTTAAAGTAATTTGTTTACTTTTCACAATTTTGTGTTGTTTTTACTTAGGATTTTCTACAAACACAGTTACGCCCACTTCAAATAACAAGAGTTTAACCTTTATTTTCTAATTTTTATCAAATTACTCCTTTTTTTCTTTACATAAGAACCCCAATCTCAAAAGTTGTTCTCAACTTTAAGTCGAAGGCATTAAATCTTTCAAAATTTAAGAATTAGCTGAGTTTTTTTTTTGATTATCTGATAGAAGAAGTTTGCTTCTATTCATTTTTATTTTCTTTTAATTTAGATGTATGTTGACTTTTGTCAAAGTCTTTTCCTTTAGTATTAAGATGCTGTCATTTTTCTCCTTTATTCTGTCAATGTAGTGAATTATATTTATTGAGTTTTGAACATAAAATTAACCTTTTATTTCTTTTGTTTGTTTTTAGATTTTTCCCATAGTGTGGTACACTAATCAGAGAGATACAAAGAGAGGGAAAGTGATAAATCACCCCCCAGGGGGGATGACCATGCCTGAATCCCTTTTCCTCCATTCTTCTATCAAAGATATTGAGCACGCACACATATGCTTTTCAAGCTGCTAGTTTGGAGACTTGAACAGCTCAACTGGCCATGTTGGATCCAGTTCCTTAGGCAGTTCACCTGTTGGCCCAGTAAGGTATATTTTATACACCATTTAATCCACCCTAATTGTCTACTGTTCAAGGATGTTACAGTGCACTTACCCAATTGTGCAACCATCTATATATAAATTCTAGAGCATTCCCTCACTCCAATAAAATCTCTCCCAAGCATTTTCCACTAACCCTGCCTGACCCACATAATCATTAATCTGCTTTCCTGTTTCTATAGGTTTTTAGATTTTGAGCATTTCATATAAGAAGAATAATTACAATGTGTAGTCAATCATGTCTGAGCATAACTTTTTAAAGTTTATTTATTTCATGAGAGAAAGACACACATAAAAAGAAAAAGACAATGAGACAGGCACCCCCAACAAAGTCTTCACAATACAGTTCACCCCCCCCCATCTCAGCTGACCTGCATCACAGGCATGCCACAAGCCTGCTGTGCTCTGAGAGGTCCTTGGATACAAACCTAGGATCTTTCCCATGGGACTCCAGCTGCACTTTCACCACGCCACCATTGAGACCCTGAGTGTATTTTTGTCATTCACATGACAGAATGTATTTGTTATTAATTTCTTTTTACCATTTAAAATTGTTTCCTTCTGTGTATATACCACATTTTGTTTATGCATCCTCAGGCTGAGTGACATGTAAGTTGTTTCCAATATTTCGCTATTATAAATAAAATGGCTGAGAATATTTTTGTGCAAGTCTGTGTGACTGTATATCTCAATCTTTCTTAGTAGCTATTTTGGAATTGAATTACTAACCTATATGTGTGAAAAATGTATGTTTAATATTTTAAGAAAGTGCTAAGTTGTTTTCCCGGGGGAGCTACATCATTTTACATTCCCACCAATGATGTGCGAGAAGTTTTGCTCTTAACGTTCTCATTGACATTTGTTATTGTTTGTCTTGTCATTTTCTATTGATATATTGCTAGAAATAATTTGGTGATAGTTTTGTCAAGAACTTTTATTATAGCTTATTATTAAATTTGATTATTTTTATTATACTTTATATGTATCAGGGCTATTGTTTTGTAGATTTTTGTTTTTGTTTAGTTTTTAAAATATTTATTCATTTAATTCCATTTGTTATTATTAGTTTTTAATTTGACTAGAGAGAGGAAAAGAGAGAGAAAGAAAAAGAAAGTGAGAAAGGAAGCTCTCAGGTCTGGGACTTGAACTGCAGTTGACCATGTGGCAATCCAATGTCTTTGACCACCACACCACCTGCCAGCCTCGCAATTTTTTGTTTTTGAAGACCATAACTATTTAAGTGTTTCATTTATTGTCTTTTTGGCTAAATTTGGAAGTCAGTTATTATTTGTCAACCTTTACTACAGGAAGTAGTTTTTCACAAGGACTCTTAATAAGGATCCACCATTTTCCTCACCCATCCTTTACCTTCTTCTTGTTCCATTTTTAGTCCCCACTATGCTATTTCCGAAAACCTTCACTGAACATTGTATCCCTTAGAGGGTTTGGGAAGGTGTATATTTTCAGATGCTGCCACCCCACACTGAAATAAAATAATAATAATAATAATAATAATAAAAAGCCACAGCAGCAAATGACTCATTCTGAAGGAAATACAGAAATATCTTTATTTGGGAACCAGCAGTTAGCGTAATGGCTATGTCGCTGGACTCCCACGTAGTCGACTGTGGTTCGCGTCCCAGACCCGGTGGCTTAAAACTCACGCCGGGCGCGTGTGCGTGCGTGCCCAAGATCCCGAGAGGAGAATGGAGGAGAAGGGATTGCGACGTGACCATCCCCCTGGGGGGTGATTTCTCGCTTTCTGTCTCTCTCTGTCTGTCTGGCGAGCGCACACTCCCTATAGTGAAAATCTCTCAAAAAAAAATATCTTTATGTAAAAATACATTTAAAAAAGCAAAAACAGGTACTGGTATCTATCATTTAGGTAGTAATAGCACACCAGTAACATAGTAGGTCCTCTCAAGAACTGGGTTTTCCAACTGAGAGGTCACAGGCCAGGGCATCCCAAACTGCTGCTATGACCTGCTGCCAGTTGCTACCGTCACCTGGGTTGTTAATTCTTAGTAGAGGAAGGCTAAAAGTGAATCAAATTCCATGATGCCAGTGAGAAAATTCAGTGGAAATCTGGGTCTCAGTAAGGAGGAATAAAATGAAAAATTGTGTTGCCAGTGCAGAAAGTCAATGGAAGCCCTAAGGCAGTAGTAGTATGACTCCAAAATACAAACACATTTTAAAATACACAATGCTTCAGGCCCATGAGACTGCAGTTTACGTGACTATTTTACTGTAGGGGAGAAGGCTGAGTGTTGACGTGAAAGCCCTGCTATCAGTAATGGGGACGGTTGAGTCTGTCAGTAGAGGAGAGGTTGGCAGGTGGGTTAGTTGCATCACTTCACAAGATAAGTTCGAGTCCTCACCAGAAGGGTGCCATCATCCTCCGGCTCATACTTTCATATCCCACCACATGAACGCTGAGCATTTTACTTCCTAGTCCTCTATGAGCCTTAAACCAGTTGACCAGGTCTGATTTTGAAAATGACTTCAGTGCTTCGATCTCCTCGGCAAGGTGGTCAAAGAGATTCTGCTGTGTCCAGTTCCTGTCCACCTTCTCCCCGAGGTGGGTATCCTCACACTTCTTCAGCTTAATCACAGCAGTGATCTGGGTGTTGAAAGCATCTTCAGTGAGGTTCTCAATCTTCTCCTCAAAGCTGAAAAGAAACTCTTCTATCTTCTTATCTACAACTTCAGAGTTGTATTTGGTTGCCTGAGTCCCAACGGTGACAGAGAATTCTAGAATCCCAGATGTGTTCCTACAGGTAGGGTAGACATGGTACCCCAGGGTCTGTTTGGTTGAAGGAAGTCAAAACAAGGCTCTTCCATGTGCATCACAAGCAGTTCCACGAGAATGTATTCTCTTAGATTCCTGGCACCTGACTGGTACTACACACTGACTTTTGAGTTTGCATCACCCTTGTTCAGAGCTCTCAGTTTGCAGAGGTGGTGCCCACTGGGTAACTCTACCACTTGGAACTGCACAGACATTTCCTCCTCCACAGGTTTGAAGTTCGACTTGTCAACAACATATTTCAAGAAATCTATAGATTCCACGTGATAGAGGAGCATAGCCTGGGAGGATTCAGACCCACAAAATGGGTGCAGAACCCCCACCCCCCCCACCCCTGCCTGGGCGCCGAGGACTGGCGGTGGGCAGGGGCATGAGGCTGCGGCTCAGCATGGCCCGCTGCTCTCCTCGAACATTACTATTTTGGTATCAGTATTTTTTGCTGGCTTTAAAAAATTAACAGAATACATTCCATCACTATACATCACTACAGCTTGTAAAGTGAATTTTTCGACTATGAATACACCTCACACAAGTTCAGTTGAAGATATATATGTGATCATCAACAGACAAACATATGTTTCTGTGTCCCTTAAATGTCTTACCTCTCTATTTTTCTCCTTGATTTTTTTTCTCTCACTTTCTCCCATCCCCCACTATAACTCTGTTTCCAATATCCATAATCATTTTCCATGCTTCTATATCTTCTAATCTTTCAGTTTCCACCATCGTGTGTGGACAGTCAGTATATATGAAATGGAGACATACAGTGTCACTCTTTTATAACCTGGCTTGCTTCACTCAGCAGTACACCTTCCATATTCATCTGCTCTCTATAAAATGCCAGGAAATTTTTTTTTAATGTATGAGCAATTTTCCGTAGTGTATATGTGGCACACTTTTTCAATCCATTCATCTGTTCAGGCACATTTGGGTTGGTTCCATGATGTCTTAGCAATCGTGGATAATGCTGCAATAAACAGATGTGCAAACACTTTTCTGACTAAGTGTTTTCCTACCCCTTGGGTAGATATCCAGGAGTGTAATTGCTTGATCATCTGGTCGTTCTACTTGTAGATCTTTGAAGAAACTCCATATTGCTCTCCACAGTGGCTGTATGTACTAATTTACATTCCCACTAACAGTGTAGGAGAATTCTCTTTTCATCACAGCCTTGCCAGCACTTATCATTTTTTGTTGTTGCTTTTCAGCCATTCTGAATGGGTTTAGGTGGTATCTCATTGTGGTTTTGATGTGCATCTTCCTTACGATAAAGGGTGTGTTTAAAAGATCTCTACATTTGTTCATCCTACATATCTGGTACTTTGTGTCATCTGACCTACACCTCCCCATTGCCTCCTCATCCCCATCCCTGATATCCATTGTTTTGTTATCTGTCTGTGTTATAGTTTAAATATAATCCCTTGAAAATTTATGTGTTGAGCTATTGCAAAAGAATTAAGAGAGTAAAACATTTGATCCGACGAGCGTGTTGAAAAGTGGGGACTTGAGGAGATTAGAACCGGCTGGTTAGAGAAAGATCTCCAGGATTAATACTAGTGGGTTTATGAGACCAGATATGGGAGAGAGAGATGCACACAGAGCAGACCACAGTCAACTTCCCGCATGCCCACCATCCTTTCGCTTGTCAGTAGTGTGGTAGCCAGCCAGCTGCCAGGCTCATGCCGTGGGACTTCCCAGCCTCTAAATCCTAAGACAAATAAAACTCTACTCTTTTTAAATCATCCTTTATTCCACTTATCAACTTGCAATTTTGTAAGGAACACAATAATGCACTAAGACACTCGGTGTAATCAAATTGTTTTTAATTGGATACCCTAATTCAAATTTTATTTGAAAATATAAATATTCAAATCAGCCAAAAAAATTCTGTGAAAGAGCACAAAGTTAGGGACTTGCATTACCTGAAATCAAGAATTACTATAATGTAAGAAATCATAAATAAACACTTGATCGTATCAAACTATTCCCAGGTAACTTAACTATAGCCCAGGAAAAGAAAATCAAGAGGAATTTATCAGCAGATAAAAATCACCAGCACCCAAGAAGGTATAATTAACAAGGTCTAGTGTTTAAAGATTATGAGGCATCCCATAAAGGCAGAAAACTGCACTTCTTATGAAATGAGTAATCAATTCATCAAAGCTGAATGGGAACTGAGACCTGGGTTACAATTAACAGAGGACATTAAAATACAGGCTATAACTGCATTTCGAAGGTTCAGAAAGTTAAGTAGAGTCACAGAAGATGTCCTGTAGCTTTCATATATCTTAATTTAATGAAGGTATTAAATTTTGAAAACCAAAACCTGATTGATATAGTGATGAGATGAACACTTTCCACCACTTAGCCATTTTCCTCTCTTGATTTTGGGCGCACACACACACGTACCTGACGTAAATTTCAAGTCACGAGGTTAGGAATGTGAACCCCAGAGGCGGCCATGGGGGCTGCCAACACTGTAAACTCCGTATCACCGGCTGGCCCTATATTTGCTATTTTCTATTCAGAACCACTTCGTACCTTGAAATAGGTATTCAATTATTTTTATAGCAATGGCTGACGGGAGATAACTCAGCTTTAGCTTATCTAAAAATTATTTTTATTGAACTCTAAAAAATAATGATGAATTCTTTCTGTGTGTCTTAGGTTTGCTTTTCCCCTCAGACATGCCTATTTTTTCTTTTTGTCTTATTTGCTGTTTGTAGCACAAAGTCCATAGTTGCATCATTCTTTCAAAAATATATGTTCATTATCTTTTTTCTTTCTTTTTTTTGGAGAGGTTTTTGCTATAGGGCGCATGCGTTCGCCAGACAGAGAGAGACAGAGAGACAGAAAGCGAGAAATCATCCCCCAGGGGGGATGGTCATGCCGCAATCCCTTCTCCTCCATTCTCCTCTCAGGATCTTGGGCACGCACACACACGCGCCCGGCATGAGTTTTAAGCCACCAGGTCCGGGATGCGAACCGCGGTCGACTACGTGGGAGTCCAGCGACATAGTCATTATGCTAACTGCTGGTTCCCATATGTTCATTATCTTTTAAAATAGGACGTCTGTCATACCTTCGCTCACTTGGAATTCTGATTATGTAGGCTTTAAACTTTATGGTTTTTATTTAACATGTGGCTTTTATTTCTTTTATGTAAACAGAAATGAAGTGGTTCATGTTGGAATTCAGCCTTCAAGAAGGTTTGAATAAGCCCTCTTGTGTGACTGGTAGGTCACCAGGGCTGTCATGTTCTACTTGGCTTCAAGATGCCTTGATCGCAAAGCTTTAGAATTGGCAAATGTATTGAAGGAGAGTGTCACCGAGTGTGGAGTTCATTCCTCTGCAGGATTTTTGTCTTTGCATGAATTTTGATCCCTCCTGTTGCTCTTTTTGTAGACCTTCCTTCACTCCTAATTATATTTCTTTGACCATGTGCTTTTGGAACATCTATGCTGTAGCTATTTCTTTGGCCCTTATGTCTCCATTACTATCTGATAAATATCTTGGGGATTACAAAGTAGCCTTTTGTGTTAGACAAACCTGAGCGTGTGCATCTGAATGATTGTCAAGAAAATAACAAGCCATCTAATTTTTTAAAGAATTATTTTATTTAACTTTGTTTCTTTTGTTTGATTTAATTTGACCAGAGAGGAACAAAGTGAGGGAGAGAGAGAGAGAAAGCAAGAAAGTAAACTGTCAGATCCAGGACTCGAATCAAGGTCAGCCATGTGGGAGAAGAGCACCCTTAACCACCATGCTACCTGCCAGCCCCACAACTTAATTTATATTAGACTTATCTATTGATGCCAATGCACACACCTACCAATTTTATCTCAGTGTGCTGGATTCCACTGTTGGGGCCCAGTGATGGACATTGTTTTCAAAGGCAGGTAACTGGAAACTCCGGGTACGAACATTACAGAACAGGGGCCGGCAGGTGGCGTGGTGGTGAAGGTGCTGGTGCAGCTTGCTTTCTCACCTTCCCTTTGTCTCGCTCGATCCCTGTCTCACTCTGGTCGAATTATAAAATGAATGATAATAACAAATAGAAATTAGAAAAATAAAGGAGGCTTTACGACTACCAATAATATTGTAGAGCAAATTGTCTGAATATCAAGGAGACAGTAACAGTGGTGCGGATTGATTATAAGTGTCTGTTCACCTACTGCCTAATTATACTTCACTGGAAATTTCCATAAAAACTTTCATTTGTTTCTTAAGAAGTTCACTAGCATGGCAATGACGACAATAATTGTAATATGCATTTGCTTTTATTTTCTGTAGAATAAGCCTGTTGGGAAAAGCATTGAAGATGAAATTTCCTCCCGGGTTGTTAAGATAATGAAGCGACTATGAAATGATATTTAGTTTGTGCAGATCAGATGGATCAGGATTCCATGTTATGTAGCTGTGTGGTGTGTGTTCATAAGAGTGAACACAAGGACCAGCAGTTAGTGTGATGGCTATGTCGCTGAACTCCCATGTAGTTGACCGCAGTTCAAATCCTGGACCCAGTGGCTTAAACTCACGCCGGGCCCAAGTGTGTGCATGCCCAAGATCCTTAGAGGAGAATGAAGGAGAAGGGATTGTGGCATGGCCATCCCCCCGGGGGTGATTTCTTGCTTTCTGTCTCTCACTGTCTTTTTGGCAAGTGCATGCTCCCTATAGCAAAAACCTGTCCAAAACAAGAAAAAAAATAAAGAGATAGTGAACACAGTGATAGTGGACGTGTATGAATTGAATATATAGTTTCTAAAACTGAAATCAATTTTTTCCATTCATGTCCTATATGAGCAATAACAATAGGGATGCCCATAAAGACAGTTAAAGGTGACTTTCCTAACACAAATCTCTTAATGACTCACCATAAGTCACTCCCTAACCCAGTGTGAGGTGAGGATGCCTCTTCTTTTCACTTTATCACAAGTGCATTATCACAATACACTCGTATGCAAATACAAGTATTGGGCAGTGCTAAATAGTGCAGTCTCTGAAAATATGTGAAGAATCCTTATTAAAGAAGATGTGGTTTTTGGACCAGCAGATAACATAGTGGTTAAGGCACTGGATTCTCACATAGTCTACTGGGGTTCTAATCCTGAACCTGGTGGCTTGAAACTCAGGCAGGAGTGTTTGCCTGCATGCCCAAATTTCCAAGAGGAGAATAGCGAAGGGATTGTGGTGTGGCCATCCCCCCCTGGAGGGTGATTTCTCACTTTCTTTCTCTCTCTATCTCTCTGGTGAGTGCACATATCGTATAGTAAAAATATTTTAAAAAGAGAAAAAGATGTGTTTTTTCTTAACACAGAATACCTAAACATGACCTTTTACTCAGAATGGCTATGGTTCAGAAGAATTCTTTCTCTAATACATTGTTGCTATGTTAGATCTATGTAGACACAGATATGCAGAGAGAGACTTGCATGTGTGTGCATGTGTGTGTGAATTCTGGAGAAAGAATGGCATGTGCAAAACTCAGATGCAGTATAATATCTTTTCAGTGAAGAAATCTGGTGATTCTTAGTCACTTTTATTGCACCAAGACTTGGTAGACATTTCGAAGTTCACTTTTGTGTTTATCTTGGGTCAAACAAAATTTGCCACATGATTTCTTTCCCCAGTCATTTTTGCAGATCTACAACTAAAGCCTGGATTTTTACTTTACCCTGGTGCGACTCCTGCCTCTCATATCCACTCTGAGAGCTATGAAGAAGGTCCACATTGTTTTTCATTTTAGTGCTGATTTGGGAGGAGAAAGGGAAGTAGCTTATAAATTTTGAAGATTTCACTTCTTCCTAGGGGATTGGATGTTGACTATTCCTGGGAGCAAATGGTCTACAGGGAAAGTGGAAAGTAAGAGAAGAATTCATTCACAGGTTACATATTTAAAAGCATTCATATTCATTTATACCATGAGATTAGAATCAGGAGTAGATGCACTTTAGGAAAAACTCTGATAAAATATGAGAAAAAACTGTGGCCTGTATGATGAAGAACTAAATGCAAAGAACATGTCAAAAGTCAGAGTTTGGTCAAATACTCAGAATGCTAGTCATGAAGCCAAGAAAGTGAAGGATGAACAATACTAATTCAAATAAATGACCAGAGCCAGGTCCTTGTCGGTGTTTCTTTCGAAGAAAAAAGAAAAAAAAAAAAGAAAGAAAAAAAAAAGAGTAATTTTTAAAAGGAGTGAAGATTGAGAAAGAAGAAATGTAACTATTTACTCAGTTATTGAAGATAAATTAACATTTTATGCAGACGCATTGCTTTGAGAACATTACTTCCTAGACTAAAATGCTTCCATTTTTTTCAAGTGTCTTGCCTACTTCAAAATGTTTTACATCATTTGCCTAAATCTTCTCATACATGCCACTAGTATAATCAGTTACAATTATCATTATAATCTAAACATAACGATTTTAGATACAGCTGAGCAATGAGAACAAATATATATTGAAAAGAGCCTATTTTTATTTACTTTGAATTACATGGAGTTCTGTTTTATACAATGTAACTCCCGAGGTAGCCATGAAATGTATTTTCTACCAGCTATTCTGTTGAAAACAAAGGGGAAACACACCACCACATTCTAAAAGTAAGCCACAAAAATACAGACCAGAGTGACTGCGAATATGATGGAAGTATGACTAAGAAAAAGGTATGATAGAAGTATCGGAGTGATTAAAGTGAATAACAAAGACTAGAAAAAAGAAACAAAAGTTTTTTAAAAGAATTATTCTTAATTTTATTTATTTACTTTATTTTGACCATAGAAGGACAGGGCAAGCGAGAGAGACAGTGAGAAAGCAAGCTGCCAGATCTGGCACTTAAACCACAGTCTGCCATGTGAGTCCAGCACCCTTACCCCCCACACCACCTGCTGCCCCCCCAACCAAAACAGTTTAAATGGATGACATTGTAGCAACTTCTTCTTTAAAATGTAACTCTGTTGCAACTTCAATATCAACAGCATTAAGATGAAGATATTCAAAGTAAAAAGTTAGTCTGCTAACTACAGGTTAAAATGGAGATAAAGCATACTCATATATATATTTTTAAACATAACCATTTGAAATGCATATTCATCAGAACTAATTCATCTGACTCCAATCAGATCTTATTTTAAGTTCACAAGCACTGGCAATTTTCGCCTTTATTATGAGAAAAGAACAATCACATTAGAAAGCCTTGTCATTCTTCCAGTAATGAGTTTAATATGACATTTGAAAAGTGCTTTGCTGTGACTAGAATAGCAATGTTGATTTTACATTTTAAAAGATGCTTCAAAACACATACAGTGAGAACAATTTCGTACAGGGATTTATTTTTCCATGCATTTCAATTTGAATGTGAGTTAAATTCTAAATTACAGTAATTGTGAACTGTTTTCATGTTACTATAAAGTTTCAAATTGTGGGCTAAGTCTTATTCTGGAAGCAGAATCTCATCAATAGAAAATGATTTTCAGAACTGCTATTATTGATTTTTAGTTAAAGATATTTGCCTTATACTCATGGCAAATTCCAAGGATTATGCATTAAATCACACGTTTTAAAAATGAACACAATTGTTATAGTCCAGTCCTAGTGAAGGAAAAAAGAATTTCTACTAGCTCAACATTTTTAAGCTACTCTATCTTGTTTCAGTGAGTATGAATACACACTTCAAGAGATTTCGAAGAAAATAAAAGAAGAAAACTAATAGAGTTTAACTCTGATCAATATTATTGATCTGTATTTTCCATCCTATATTTCTTTCTTGAAACTGTCTTATCATAAAATGAAAGAGCACCAAGAATTGTCAAAGGAAAAATTGTACCAGGTCTGGCCCCATACCAGAGTTGTTAAGGGGTCTGAACCTCATATGGCAGATCGCAAGCCCAGTCCTAGCCCCGGTGACTGGAAAGACAAGCTGGGCAGGGTCCAGCAGGTGATAGAGTAGCTAAGGCATTGGGATCCCACATGGCTGACCATGGTTCAAGTTCTGGACTTAATGACTCAAAAATCACACTGGGCATGTTTCACGTGCACCCACAATTCAAGGAGGAAAATGGATAAGGGATTGTAGTATGACCATCCTCCCCCTGGAGGGAGGTAATTTCTCATTTTTCCTCTCATTGTCTCTGTCTCCTCTAAAAACACATTCACCCTATGACAAAAACCTACAAAACTTGAAAAAAAAAAAAAGGAAGAAAAACATGCTGGTCACATGTACATGTGTGCCCCAAGTGCTAACAGATCAAAGAAATGGAGAAGCCCCTCCCCTCCTTTGTCTTTGCCAGAAAACAGACAGAGAAGCCCCTCCCCTCCTTTGTCTTTGCCAGGACACACACCCTCTGGAGATTAAAAAAAAATAGGACCAGACAAAAAACAGGTAAGATTTGATTCAAGGCTCTTACAATAGGTGAGACAGAAGATAATGCAGTCTGAATTCAGCTCTGCTCAAGAAAGGGCCTGAGTCTTTTAAGAGCAGAATTGTGGGAATTTGGACCACCCGTGTTGGAAAAATGGTTTTTCCCTGGAGAAACGTAAACATTCTTTCTTCCTCTTCCTTTTCTTCTCCTTCTCCTTCTTTTCTTTTCTTCTTTTCCTCCTCCTCTTTCCGTTTCTCCTCCTCCTTCTTTCTAATAAAGGAAGACTCCAAATTTTCGCGTTACGTACTGCCTCCCAGACGTGGAGCTCCCTGCTCCACTTATCATACCGCTTGTCAAAATGCAAAATGAGACTTTTACATTTCTTTTTGTCTCTTACTAAGCAACTTCACCAAGAAAATTTATGCTATTAGAAGAACTCATGCAATCAGGACCAGCAGTTGGCATAATGGCTGGGGTTGTTGCCCCGCCCGCATGTAGTTGACTGCAGTTTGAGTCCCAGACCTGGTGGCTTAAACATACACCGGGCGCGTGTGTGTGCATGCCCAAGATCCCGAGAGGAGACTGAAGGAGAAGGGATTGCGGCATGGCCATCCTCCCTAGGGGGTGATTTCTCGCTTTCTGTCTCTCTGTCTCCCTCTCTCTTTCTTGCAAGCGCAAGTGCCCTATACCAAAAATTTCAACAACAACAACAACAAAAAAAGGTGGAAGAAGAACTCATACAAGCTCTTTGCAATCATCTATCAAGATTTTTCATTCACATTTCATTCTTTTTGTCTTTGGCCATATATAAACCATGTCTAATCTTTTTTTCTTTTTTCCCTTAACCTTAACCTTATCTAGCCCTATATAATTTTATTAATCCTTTTGTGCACTAGACACCATTCCCTCTTTTTAAATTTTATTTATTTATTTATTTGTTTGTTTGTTTAAAGACATTGTTCTAGAATTTTTTTTTTCATTTAACGCATTTCAACATTTTCTTTACTAAAGTATTCCCATCAGCATAAACTCACATGTGGACGCTTACACACATAGGCATTCATAATGCAACCTACAAATATAAATATATGAGTATATATACTCCATACTTTTAAAAAGAAACTTTTATTATCTCTCTTACCTTTCAAAAGTATCTTATTTATGTTTTTCCCTTATATCAAATTGTAGCAACCAGCAGTTATCATAATGGCTCTGTCGCTGGACTCCCCTGTAGTCAACCACAGTTCGAGTCCTAGACCCGGTGGCTTAAACTCGCGTGGGGTGTGTGTGCCTGCATGCCCAAAATCCCAAAAGGAGAACAGAAGAGAAGGGATTGCAGCGTGGCCATCCCCCCTGGAGGGTGATTTCTCACTTTCTGTCTCTCTTTCTCTCTCTTTCTGGTGAGTGCACATGCCCTATAGCAAAAACTTCTTTAAAAAATGGATTAAAAACTATACATTCATGCTATTAAATTTCACTCATTCGTTTTACTCTTATCTTTAATCTAATCATGTTTTTAACCCATCACTTTACTGTATTTTTATAATTATGAATGAACTCCACATTGCTAAGCCTCACTGTCCATTAAACATATCCATTTTTCTTAATTCATCAGGAGAGTCTTACATACTTTGGTTTAGTCTTCACGACATCTGATTTTCTTCCTACCCAACTTCCAAAGCATTTCTTTCTTCTCAATATCTTTGTCAATTCTTTCTCTTCCTCCCACCTTTGTCTGTCCCAAGATGATTCATCTCTTAAAAGTTTTCACATCTGTTTCTTCTTTCTTCTACTATTTTCTATGCAGGTTTATCTCTTTAGAGATTTTACTCATTTTTATCTCTTTAGGTAACATCTGTATTTTACTTTATTTTTCAGATTTATATCTCCATTCTGGATATGTCTCTTGAATTTCAGTTATGTGTGTTCAACCTAATTCTCAGCACTGCACAGTGCTGTAAACAAACATCCAAACTTGTTTACGTTCTAAATTTAATTCCTGACTATCCATGTAAAACTACTCAGAATATATTTGTGACCAGATCGGCTAATGATTTACTCAGACCAGATGTTTTGTAATAACCCTTGCCACCTCTTTCTCTGTTTCAATTTTCATTCAACCCATCACGAGACTTCATTGGCTTCATAGTCAAACATATGCATACGCTAACTAGTTTTCATGGCCTGCATTTTTCACTGTTCCAAGCCACCATCATTTCTTTACTGGATTACTGCAAGAGCCTTAAACCTGTTTCCATGCTTATACCTTTGCTTTCTTATATCCATTTACAAAAAAAAGTTGAGGGACCAGCAGTTAGCATAATGGCTATGTCGCTGGACTCCCATGTAGTCGACCACAGTTCACGTCCTGGACCCGGTGGCTTAAAAAACTCATGCCGGGCATGTGTGCATGCGTACCCAAGATCCCGAGAGGAGAATAGAGGAGAAGGGGTTGTGGTGTGGCCATTGCACCTGGGGGGTGATTTCTCACTTTCTGTCTTTCCTGTCTCTCTCTATCTGGCGAGCACACGCGCCCTATAGCAAAAACCGCTCAAATAAAAAAAAGAAAAGAAAAGAAAAGAAAGTTGAATGATTTGTTAAAGCTAAAAGTAGATATGGTGCCATCAGGTGCTGTAGTGGCTAAGGCTCTGAATCCCACAGGGTGGACCATAATTCGGTTCCCAGACCAGTGGCTTGAAAATCACTCTGGGTGTTTATGAATGTGTGCTCAAAATTGTGAGAGAAGAAGAAAGGAGAAATTATTGTGGTGTGTCTATACCCTCGGGGGGATGATTTCTCACTTTTCCGCTCTCTTGCTCCCTCCCTGTCTCTCTCCAGCAAATGAATGCAGCACACATACTCTATGGCAACAAACACACACACACAAATCAATCACTAAGTGAAAAGCTAAACGTAGATCATGTGTCTGTTAACAAGACCCTAATGGGAACCATTCTCGTAGTGCAGTGGTTAAGCTCTGTGTATTGGGAATTGGATCCTATATGTCCAACTGCCTGCTTGAAAACCACGCTGGGCATATGCGTCTATGTGCCCCAAATCCTGACAGGATGGAGACAGAGGAAAAAGGATTGCAATATGACCATGTTCCAATGGAGGGCTCTCTCCCTCTCTCTCCCTGGCAGCACATATTCCCTCTAAAAGAAAGAAAGAGAAAGAAAGAAGAAAGAAAAAGAAAGAAAGAGGAGAAAGAAAGAAAGAGAGAGAGAGAAAGAAAGAAAATTGGAATGGCTCATCATTTCTCTGAAATTAAAACTAATAGTGTTTGGGATCGGCAGATGGCATAATGGTCACATTGCTGGACTCCCATGTAGTTGACCATAAAACTCATGCCAGGCGTATGTGCACACGTGCCCAAGATTCCGAGGGGAGAATGGAGGAGAGGGAATGGAGGCAAGGCATCTTCCTTTACAGGGGTGGGTTTCTTGCTTTCTGTCTGTCTCTGTCTCTCTGGTGAGCACACATGCCCTATATAAAAAATCTCTCCCTAAAAAAAAAATGAAATAAAAAACCAACTCATAGTGTTTCTGGTGAATATATTTTGCACCATCTGTGATTTCTGCCTGGATTAAAAACATAAATTATGCAAATAAAAATATACACATATATTTAAACCATGTTAAAAAAATCTTAAGACCTTTTTCATACTATTTGTAGTACCTCATTTTTTCTCTTTATATCAGATGGCCTTAAAAATTGTGTTCATCATGCTAAAATGCTAATATTCAATTTTCTACCTTTAGTCACATTTTTTGAGAGTTTTTTGCGATAGGGCACATGTGCTCACCAGAAAGACAGAGAGAGACAGAGAGACAGTGAGAAATCACACCCCAGCAGGGATGGCCACACCATAATCCCTTCTACTCCATTCTCCTCTTGGGATCTTGGGCACACACACACACGTGCCTGTTGTGAGTTTAAGTCACTGGGTCTGGGACTCGAAGCCCCTGGGTCCGGGCCTCGAACTGGGGTCAACTACATGGGAGTCAGTGATGTAGCCATTACACCAACGGCTGGTCCCATTAGTCACATTTTTAATCCCATCAATTTAGCAAAGGTACTTTTGCTCCCCCTAGATTAAATGCATTGCTATTTTGAGTATCATCTTCAAGGTTTACTTTTAAATGCCTGCCTTTGCTTGGACTTGCTTTGAACATTTCTTTTAAAATGATACACCTTCAGAAAGTCCCCACATACACGGGACTTTCTATTTACTCTGTTTATTGGTAGTGTCTGCATTCTCTTACTGGAGTGCCAACTCTCTAGAATGGGAAGCTTTGATTTGATGTGAAAAGCAATGCAGCAGGTATTTGTTTTCTTTCCTAAAAGTGACATTATATTTCTCATTTTGGAAAATTAAAAACAAAGGTCAGAATAAAATATCATGTTTGGGAAATAAATTATGAAGGCAAATATATGAAGAATTTTACTATAGTCTTACTCTTCTAACCAAATAAACCATTGTGCTGGAAAGGGCAGATTGTTTCTCTTGATATTAATTCAACACCTGATTCTGGGTCTCAGAGCATGAATGTGAATAAAAAATGAGTCTTCATCTCCCAACTTAAAGTTTTCAAAGTCACAAATCCCATAGAAGGGGCCAGCAGGTGGCATGGTGGCTAAGGTGCTGGACATGCACATGGCCCACCACGGTTTAGATCCTGGATCTGGTAACTGGAAAATCATGCCACTTGTGTGAGTGCATGCCCAAAATCCTGAGAGGAAAATGGAGGGGAAGGGATTGCAACATGGCCATCCCTTTTGAGAATGACTTCTCTCTTTTCCTTTCTCTGTCTCTCTATGGCAAACACATGCACTCTAGGGCAAAAACCTTTAAAATAAATCCCATGGAGGTGCTGGCTCCATTGTCTACTGGTTAAGGGAGCCGGATCATGAATGATCAACTGTGGTCGATTGGATTCTAATGGCCTGGAAAACATGCCAGGCACAAAGCCTCTGTCTCTCTGTCTCCTTCTGTTGAGTGCATGTACAGTATTTAAAATAAAAAAAAACTCATGCATACTATTAAATATTTAAAATGAGTGTAATTTTCTTTTGTGTCCTAAAACTATCAGTATATTAGCTTCATAAAAGAAGAGTAAATCCTATGTGTGTGTGTGTGTGTGTGTGTGTGTGTGTGTGTGTGTGTCGGTGTGTGTTTCATATCTATCACATAATGTTTCAAATATCGCAAATTATTTTTGTTGACAATATTTCATAATTTTGGAGGCTTATGTTCAAGAACACATAGGTGTTGGGACCAGCAGGTGGCATAAGGGCTATGTCGCTGGACTCCCATATAGTCGACCATGGTTCAAGTCCCAGACCTGGTGGTTTAAACTCAAGCCAGGTGGTGTTCATGCATGCCCAAGATCCTGAGAGAAGAATAGAGGAGAAGAGGTTGTGGCATGGCCATCCCCCTTGGGGGGTGATTTCTTGCTTTCTGTCTCTCTGTTTCTCTCTGTCTTTCTGGTGAGCACACATATCCTATAGCAAAAGCTTCTCCAAAAAAAAAAAATCATATAGGTGTGAAACATCTGAAAATGTGCTATATGGAAAAAAGTTAGAAGAAGCAAAACTTTGGTTTTGAATGAGTACGATTTTTTTCCTACAAGAAAGATGCCTTCTCAAATACTCTTCAAATCAAAGAAATTCTTAGTATAGTAAGACTAATGGCACTATTTATTACCAATGTAAAATGTCCAATATGAGCAAAAATGAAAGCTAACCCCCCCAACCTACTGAACTTCAAAGTCTCTCTAAAACAAAGATTACTTCATAGTATGCCTCAGTTGATTCTTTTGAATGATTACAATGTATTCTGACTCCAGACCTATTTTTATTTGCTCCCACAACATGAACCCTCTTCTTAGGAAGGGGACATGTAAATGTGAAAACAATATGCATCCTTTCCAATTAGTTTTATTTAAGCCTGTATTTAGGCAGTGCTGTTCACTAATTTACCTTACATACATCACTTAGGAAATTTACTTGAATTAGGGTTGACCCCAGAGTGCAGTGATGAAGTGATTAAAAACTGGATCCTACATAATGACTGCAGTCCCGGCTCTGGTGACTTGAAACGATATCCTTCTATTGATAAAATTGCTTAGTTCTAATCCCAAGTATTCCTATTGGCACATGGTGTGTGGTGAGCCTAACTCTGCTCTCCTTACACCTAGTTCACCTTTTCCTTGGTGTCCTCTCCTTTCAGTTCGTTAGAATTTTCTGTTCCTCATTCCTAACTTCCAAAAACACTTCGTGAAGAAGACATGCAGGACAGCATCACAGATTGCCAGACAATCTTTCTACAACCTACAAAAATGAACATGGTTTTGTTTGCCCTTTTCTTTTTTTCTTTTTTCTTTTTGGAGTGGTTTTCGCTATAGGGCGCATGCACTGGCCAGACAGACAGAGAGAGAGACATAGAGACAGAAAGCGAGAAATCACCCCCCCGGGGGAATGGTCACGCCACAATCCCCTCTCCTCCATTCTCCTCTCGGGATCGGGCACGCGCGCACACACATCCTTACATGATTTTACCATTGTGCACATTTCAAAGTGTACACGCCCAAGTGTAAACGATCTGGCCTACTGCACACCCAGGTCATGTGGTGTAGCCTATCCCTCCTGGCTACAACCACTCGGTGTGTAACAGAACTGAATACTGTAGGTGATCGCAACACATCAGTAAGCACTTACGTTTCTAAATGTCTGTAAATGTAAAAAGACAGTAAAATGTGATAACAGGATAAGACGTGGAGAGCCTGGATGTGGCACTTACTGTGAATCGAGCTTGCAGGACGGGGTGAGTCAGAGAGTGAATGAGGGTGCATGTGAAAGTCTGGGACATGGGACCAGCAGTTAGCGTAATGACTATGTCGCTGGACTCCCATGTAGTTGACTGCAGTTCGAGTCCTAGACCCAGTAGCTTAAACTCACACCGGGCGCGTGTGCGTGTGTGCCCAAAATCCCAAGAGGAGAATGGAGGAGAAGGGATTATGGCGTGGCCATCCCCCCTGGGGGGTGATTTCTTGCTTTCTGTCTCTCTGTCTCTCTCTGTCTCTCTGGTGAGCGCACGTGCCCTGTAGCAAAAACCTCTCCAAAAAAAGAAAACCCGAGACATGACTGAACACTCCTGGAGACTTCAGCAATACTATACACGTGGTCTACACTAAAATGAACAAGAATATTTTTCTTTCCTCAGTAACGTATCAATCTTAGCATATAACAACTTAACATTATGAACATCTTTTTAATTTAAGTCTTTGGTTTAAAAAAAAATAGTTTTGGTCAGCTAGGTGTCATAGTGGTTAAGGTGACTGGATCTCACATGGCTAAGTACACAGTTCAAGTCCTGGACCTGATGGCTTGGAAAATGCACCTGCACATGTATGTGTGCCCAAAACCCTGGGAGGAGAATGGAGAAGAAGGGAGTGTGGCATGGCCATCCCTGGGGGAGCACGGACTTCTCACTTTCCCTCACTCTGCCTCTCTGTCTCTCTGGTAGGGAATACACACCCTGGAACAAAAACAAAAACAAAAAAAAACATGTAGCTTAAAACACAAACACATTATATAACTTCCAAAAACCAGGGTTTTTTTAATTTTTAAAATTTATTTCTTTACTCAATAAGCTTATTTCTATTTGAATTTGTTTGGGAAGTTTTTGTGTTAGAAACTGAGACACACCACACACTTCAGCCTGGGGCGGTGCAGGGTCACGGTCATCAGGATCACTGTCTTTACGTCTGTCTCACCGCGGCGTCTTCAGGCTCAGTCGCAGGCGTGGAGCTGCCATTTCCTGTCACCCACACCGATCCTGAAGGATCTGCCTGAGGCTCTTCTTGAGCAGGTGCCATTCTGCAGAAATATGTCCATGGTGGCTTCTTGGCTTGCTCTTTTATGTCATCACAGGTTTGCTTAGGAGCAGATGGCATACCCTGAACACCTGGTCTTGCTATTAAAGAAAAGTTGTCAGTGTTGGGATTGTCGTTTTCAAATGTTTCTCCCTGAGAGGTGTGTGTGTACATGTGTGCATGTGCATGTGCGTGGCGGTTTAGGCAGGGTATCGTGTTGCAATCCTCCTGCCGCAGCATCCCACGGAGTTGGGATGACCGGCATGCACGCAGCACCCAACTGTCAGGAGTGAACCTGGCCTCAGACTTCCCACTGGCCTCTGCCCACCCAGCAGCAACCTTCAGTGCACAGTCCAGGCCATGTTCTCAAACGTGTCAAAGAGTCAGCGAAGGTCTATTAGTGTCACTGCCTCTCAGGAAGCAAATCCTGCAGCAGCGTCTCTTGTTTTTATTCAGCAAGACCGTGGCTGTGAGGGAGCTGGACACAGCATAGACCACCGCTGGCTTTCCACCTTCACAGTCTCTGCTCACTTTCAGTTTGTCTCCAGGTCAGTTACCGGACTTCGCCTTCTCCTCGTAACTTTTACAGTGGGTCTTGCATACTGGGAACCGTGATGAGTAAACCGTCATGACATGAAGTCAAGCATGAGAGGAAAGAATGTTCAACCACCCCTCTACAAAAGTAGAGGCGATTTTGCTTCTCCTTTTCTAATGTGTATTATCTACTTTCTTTCTCCTCCTTAATTGAATTAACCGATACAGTCATGTGTGCTTTACAACCAGGATCCACTCTGAGAAGAGCCTCATGAAGTGATTCTGTCATCGTGCAAACTTCAAAGTGCACGCACACGAGTGTAAGTGGTCTGGTCTACTGCACATGAGAGAAGACAGAGGTGTGGCGACCATGGGACATACGAGACGGCTGCTGGCGTAATGTGGCATCATGCTTTACGGTAAATTTCTTTTATACATAAGTAGAAGGCATACATTCTACCATAGCAATGAAAAGTCAGTATAGTAAACATGAACCAACACAACATGGCCCTGTATTATCAAGTATTACACATTGCATGTGATTGCACTATAGTTTACACTATCGGTGCAACAGGTGTGTTTACACCCATGTTACCACCAGCATGAGAGTAATGTGCCACACCGTAATGTTATGACAGCCACCATTTCAATAGGCCATCAGAATTTTTCAGCCTATTATCATCTTAAAGAACAACCGTTGTATATGTGATCTGTTATTGACCAAAATGTAGCTGTCGAATGGGCCTCTTTGACTACCTCCCATGTTTTCTTTCAAAAGATTCTAGTTTGGGGCCTTAAGTATACATATTTTAATGTTTTCAATTAAACTTTGGTTTCTAACGTATGACGTCATTTTAAGCATAAACCAGTACATTCTGATGACTTTTCAACATCTGTGGGATAGATCTTCTGCTCTTTCCTCCCAGCTTCATTAATATGGCAGCCACGTTCGTTGATTTCCTGTGATGGAAATGGGTTTACATGTCTATAACAAATCACATGTGGCAAGACGTGTACGTTTTACACTCTGCTGCATTTTGTTTGCTAACATGCATTTCGAATTTTGTATGACTATCCATAAGTAAGTTCAGGTTACGGTTTTTCTAGCCAAAATGTAAAGCTTTTCAGTATCAGTATTATCCTTGCTTCCTGTAAAGAATCTGGATCATCCTAAGGATTCTGGTATTTTACATTATGTTACACCTGCAGTCTTCATCTGGAGTAGGAATTTGGGGTGATTATCATCTACTTTCAGAAACAATAAAAATATGGCCCTTAACAAAGTGAAAAACAGTTAATGACCTGACCTAGGAAAAAAAAAAAAAAACTTGGATAATAGAATTAGCAAGCAAGAATTTTACAACAATTCTTATTGACATTAAATTTCGTATGTCAGGAAGGGATAGCAACTATTGAACATGTTAGCAGAAGCCTAGAAACAATAAAAATAAAAAGCCCTTCATCAAACTTCTAGGGTTAGAAACCACAATATCTAAGGTGAAAGATATCCAGCGTGGTATTACCAACAGATCATATGTTACAGAAAAAATAGTGAGCTTGAAAATCTAGAAATAGAAGCTATCTAAAATGAAATGTAGAGGGGAAAAAACAAAAGCAAAACCACAGTATTAGTAAGCTGAGAGACAGCTTCAAGCAATCTTAAAGAGATCGAATTGGAGCTCCACAGAGAAGAAACAACTGGGCTTAGAGAAGACATACAGTTGCATAAATAAGGCCGAGACTTTTCAAAGCTTTATGAAAGCAAATTTATAAAGCTGAAAACAAACAAACAAAGGTATAGTAAACATTTAGAAAACTACACTAAGGCTACAGCGTAATCACAAAGCTAACATCAATGGTAAAGAAAAACTCATTTTAAAAATTGTATTTATTACTACTTTTATTAGCATTTTAAAATTTGCTACAGAGCACACATGCTTACCAGAGAGGGGAGGTGAGAAAGCCAACTACCAGGTGCAGGATTCAAACCATGGTCAGCCATGTGGGAATCCAGTGCCTCAACCACCACAACACCCGCCAACACATGAGAAACTCCTAAAGGAAGTCAACACACACACACACACACACACACACACACACACACGATAAACAGAAACAAAGGAAAACAGAGGAGTAATATCTTTAAAGGAAGGGGAAGCAAATAAGACCATGTGCTAACTTTGAGTTCTCTCTCAAGTAAAAGAATCATTCAAAACTAAAGAAAAAATAAGGGAACAGCAGAGGGTGTAATGGTTATGTCCCTGGACTCCCACATAGTGAACCACACCTTAAGTCCCAGACCTCGTGGCTTAAAATTCACACCTGGGTTGTGTGCGTGCATGCCCAAATTCCTGAGAGGAGAACAGAAGAGAAGGGATTGGAACGTGGCCATTCCTTCTAGGGGGATAATTTCCCGCTTTCTGTCTTGTTTCTATCTCTAGCGAGCACACACGCCTTATAGCAAAAACCTCTTCACAAAAGAAAGAAAGAGAGAAGAAAGGAAAAGAAAGAAAGAAAGAGAAAAATAAAGACTTTTTTAATATGTACAAAAGCTGAAAGAACTCTCCACCAACTGATCTGTAAAAGGAAAATATATTAAATTAAAACCCTCAAGCAGAAGGAAAATGATTACAGCTAGAATTAAAAACATTGGAAACAGTAACTTGTGGGGAGACATAAAATACCTTTGATTTATAAATCTCCACACAATATAAATCAACTGATTAAAGGAAATGAAAATAATGCATTGTGGAAATTATAATATATATGAAATAAAATATCTTACTATGGAGCACAAAGTCCAGGGGAAGATAAACTAGTCTACTGTTGCAAGATTCCAATAATTTATGTCACATAGCATGCTAGCACTTGAAGAAGGATTATAATAAATTAAAGTACTTAAATGTAACCCTTATCCAACCACTAAAATAGAAGAAAGAGTTATAGGCAATAGACAAAAGACTTAAAAATAAATCATAAAAAGCTAGCCAGTTCAAGCTAAATAAAGTAGAAAAAGAGAACAGAATATCAAAGAAGAGATAAAATAGAAAACAGATGAGATCACAGATTTAAACTCAAGCCTAGTAAATATTACATGAAATATTGATCAACTGCTCCGATTAAAAAGTAAAGATAGGGGCCGGCAGGTGGCATGGTAGTTAAAGGTGTTGGATTCCCACTTGGCTGACCGTGGTTCAAGTACCAGATCTGGCAGCTTGCTTTCTCACTTTCTCTCTCTCTCTCTCACTCTGTCCCTCTCTGGTCAAACTGAAATAAACTAATGAATAAATAAATAAATAAAGTTAAATAAAATAATTCTTTAAAAACAAACAATAAAAAGTAAAGATGGGTATCATAATTTTATAAATGCATTAATGGACCTGAGTGTCAATATAAAAAAATGTCCCAAGACCAGCAGATGACATAATAGTTACCTTGCTACCTCCCATGTAGTCAACTGTGATGCAAATCCCTGATTGGTGGTTTGAAACTCACTCTGGACATGTGTGCATACATGCCCAAAATCCCAAGAGGAGAATAGAGGAGAAAGGATTGCAGTGTGGCCATACCCCCGGGAGCTGATTTCTCACTTTCTGTCTCTCTGTCTCTCCAGTGAGCACAAAGACCCTATAGCAAAAATATCTCTTAAAAAATAATAATAATCTCTAAAGAGTATTGTCATTACCTAGAATTTGGCCTTAGGGGCCTCTGCCAAATTGGGCAGTTTGCCAAAGACGGTGCCATAGTTTGTCAAGATAATTTGAGTGATCAAAACACATGAAGGCAGGGCCAAAAGCAAGAACTAGGGAAACGAAGCAAATGAACAAATCAAATACCAAAGTACTTGGCATGGCGACTATCACAAAAGAAAAGAGTGAAAGAGGCTAGCAGGTGTTGTGGTGGTGAAGACTCTGCATCCCACATGGTTGACTACACAGTTCAAGTCCCAGACCCGGCCACTTGAAAACACACTGGGCATGTGTGTGTGTGTGTGTGTGTGTGTGTGTGTGTGCCCCAAACTCCAAGAAAATGGAAGAGAAAGGATTGTGGCCATTTCCCTAAGGTGTGATTTCTCACTTTCCCTGTCTCTCTGTCTCTCTCTGGTGAATGCATGCACCCTATTGCTAACACAAAAACAAACAAACAAATAAAAGAATAAAAAAGTGAAAGGATTGTTGGAGAAATGCTTTCCAGATAAGCAAAGGTTAACAAAGATCACCAAAAAAGTGCACTTATAATTATTTGGTGCTTTTCTTTTAACTATTTAAGGGCTGGCAAAAAGAAAGCTAAATAATGCATTTTAGTAAATACTTTTTTTAAAACAAAGTACATACCCCTTTGAGTTGTAGTTCTTTTTAAAAAGAGTAAGATAGAGAACACATACAAATGCGGTTGTACTTTTAAAATAGAATTTTCATTTCAACTTTGTGATAGATTTTTTACACTTCAGTATATATGTGAGTTTCCAAAAACTTCTAAGAACCCTTATTTAGGCTGTTACATATGGTATTGAAATAAATAATAGTCTTTTGAGGCATACATATGATTTCCTCAGTTGCTTCTGAGTCATGAGGCCAGCTTCATGGGAGTAATGCATCAATTTTTGCCAAGAAATCCTTAAAGAAGTAAATCTTCTTTGGCAGCAACAATTTAAAAACCATCACTAAACTCTAGTGCCTTGGCAAGATTCTGTTAAATGCTGAGCTAATTGACACGGATTTGTACAGCAGCTTCAACTCAGTCAGTGTGATTTTTGGCACATCAGGAAAGAATAAAGCAAGAAAGAAATAACAATCTTTGGACCAACGTAAAAGTATCGGACTGTCGCTGCTCAAATTCTAGAAATGCCTGCTGGCTTTTTTTTTTTTTTGCCTCTGTGCGGCCTTTGTTCTCCCTATTTTCTCTACCCACAACTCTGCCCAAACCTTAGCTAACTCATCTCTCTGCTCAAACTATCATCGAAGATACATTTTGTAAACTCTAACAAAAATTCTAGGATCTACTTTGCCTTATTTTCTAGGTCATAATCATTATCACTATTGGAATTTTGTTAGGTATTTTCATCTTATGTATTTCCTGTGCCACTCAATACACGGGAAGCTTCACGTATGTAACAAATCTATCTTCCAGTGCCCTAGTTACATTTTCCTGTGCAGCCTCGTACTCTATATACGAAGAACAAGCAATGACACATTCTCCCATTGAGGTCCTGAATGGTAATTTTGGGTTTGTCATTAAGGGGCTCTAAAGCCAGGTGTGGATAATTAAACCTTATGCCACGCAATTGTCTTGTCCTCAGCAACCTAAGCTTCAAATTTTGGAGACTTCACAAAACTGTAACAAATAAACCACTTGAATAGTAATAGATTTAGTAACATATGGGAAAAGTAAGAAGGAGAAAGTGTTAAATTCTGATATATTTTTTTTTTCACAGCCTGACTGGTTTTTAGTCATTCTAATAGAAAATATCAAAGCTTTCTCATTTATTCACCCTATTGGCATCTGCTATCTCTGTGTGAGAGCATATCACATTGATGGCATAGGAGGCCCTTGGGGAAATATATATATACATATATATGTGTGTGTGTGTGTGTATGTATATATACACATACCTGCTGGTACTTATTCTCTGCTACAATTTCCTCCCAATTAATCTATTTATGGTCTGAGAGTCTCATCTTCCAACCAAATTGAGTAGAAGTAATGACACACTTAATTCATCACTTAACGAATTTAAAACCCATTCTAATCCAGTATGGCTTTATATTCAGTTCTAAACTTTTAAACCCTTACTAACTGCTGCTGTTGGGTTCTTGGGCACCTTCACCACCAGGTAGTAAGTTCGTCTGCCCAGCTAGAGAGACCACGTAGAGTGACTTGTTGGAAAGCCAGCTGAGGGGGAGGCTACATGGAGAAGGAAAGAGATGATTGGTGTTCATTTCTGGAGCTACAGTTCCAAACAACCACGCACTGAGTTATAGTATTATCAACTCACCTGCTGTGTGGTATATATCATATTGGGTAAAATCTCTTTACAATCTAAGTGATGTTTAACTACTTAATGTATATATAATAATAATAACAAAATAGAAATGTATTTACTTGAAGTTCTGGAGTGTGGAAGTCTACATCAGGTGTCAGTTGGGCTTGTTTCTTCCGAAGACTTGGAGGGCTAACCTGCTCCACATCCCCTTCCTAGCATCTGTGGCCACCTGCAATACTTGGCATTACACACCCCATTCCCTTTTCTGCCTATGTTCACATGGAATTCTTTCCCTGATGTTTCTCTTCCATGTATCTGTGTATGAACGGCTCGGTGCATTTTCTTATGAAAATATCACTTAATGAATTTAAAACCCATTCTAATCCAGTATGGCTTTATATTCATAGTTATATTTGCAAGGACCTTATTTCCAAATAAGCTCCCTTCTGAGGCTCTGGATGGAGATGTGTTGGAGGACTGCAGCCCCGCATGCCGGCACCTCAGTGAGCACCTGATTCCCATACTGACCCTGTAGCTGAATACAGGAGCACCATGATGTGGCCCAGCTGAACTCAGCACATGACAAAGACTCAGGAAAGGAAGTGAGGAAGATTGTTGTATAGTACTGCTACGTTTGGAAATTGTTCACCATGCAGCAATGTGTAATAGAAAGATTGGTGAACATGTTTCCCCCAGGGCCAGCCTCAGTATGGTAGCAATAGCATAATGCTTTTTGTAATGTGGAGCCATTTGAAAGGTCCCATGTTTGAATCTTGACATCTCCCTGTGCACGGAACACATGTTCTTGTGCCCTTGATGAAGACTAGTTGGGACTGGGGGTGGATCACTGCATGAAGACTCTGTTGGGGGTGCCTTGCTTTCTCTCTGTGGGTCCGGCTCTCTCTCTCTCTCTTTCCCTATCATGAAAGAAATAATAAATAAACTTAAAAAAAATCTTTCCTCAATTCATTACAAACTCATATTGAGAGTGTATAAATATATGAATACATAAATATAAGAATGATAGTGAACAAAATAGTAAGCAGGGTTTCAGTGTCTAACTTTAAGATGTTTGTCCTACAAAGATATTCTAAACTTGGGATATGGTGGTTAAGGTACTAGACTCTCACGTGGTCGATCGTGGTTCAAGTCCCAGACCTGGCAGCTTTAAAATCACCAAGCATCTGTGTGTGCATGCTCAAAATCCCAGGAGGAGAATGGAGGAAAAGGGATTGCAGTGTGGCCATCCCCCAGGGGGGGTAGGGGAACAGGGGAATACAAATTCTCACTTTCCTTCCTTTTGTCTCTCTCTGTTTCCTCTTTAGCAAGCACACATGCTGTATGGCAAAAACTGAAGAAGGAGAAGAAGAAGGAGGAGGAGGGGAAGAAGAAGAAGGTGGAGGAGGAGGAGAGGAAGAAGGAGGAGGAGGATGGGAAGGAGGAAAAGAAGGAGGAGAAGGAAGAGAAGGAGCAGAAGGAGGAGAAGGAGGAAGAGGAGAAGGAGAAGAGAAGAAGAAAGAAGAAGAAGAAGAAGAAGAAGAAGAAGGAGAAGGAGAAGGAGAAGGAGAAGGAGAAGGAGAAGGAGAAGGAGAAGGAGAAGGAGAAGGAGAAGGAGAAGGAGAAGGAGAAGGAGAAGGAGAAGGAGAAGGAGAAGGAGAAGGAGAAGGAGAAGGAGAAGGAGAAGGAGAAGGAGAAGGAGAAGGAGAAGGAGAAGAAGAAGAAGAAATTCTAACCCAAAGTACCAGAGAGAGCCCTTTCAGACTGGCGGGTGAGCTACGACCACTGCCACGGTCCTCATGGTCAGTCAGTAGAGCCAGGTTATAAAGTCATATGTTTACGCTGGCAAATTTTATAATCACGGCTTACAATTAATTAAAAATGTCGTTCGAAAACAGGCAATTACAGCGTTTGTCAATTTGAACTTGCACTGATCGCCCACCTCTGCCAGCATTAGCCAGTGCTTATTTCTGTTGCTTTAGCAAACGTCTGTGACAGTGTGATGTGTTTACTTGCAGTCACGACATTCAGATCGACAGTAGTAATTTTTCCTTTGGGTATGGATGCGAATTCCAGATGCCTTCTCCCTGTCCTCCCCCGCGCACATCTCGCTCATCTGTGGAGGTAACTTTCCAAACGCAATCCTTCGGTCTGTGTGTGTCTTTAGTTCTGGCGACGCAGTTCTTTATAAACAGCTGTGTTCTTCAGGCACACGGTTGAATTCATTGACTTACCTATTCTGTTGGCATTTTATTTTTAAGAAATGGAATCCTCTACAATCTTATAATAGGGCCGGCTGCTGGTGTGGGGGTTAAGGCTGTTGGATCCCACATGGCTGACTGTAAGGTTTGATTCTTGGACGTGGTGACTTGTAAAATCCAAAACCCTGAGAGGAGAATGGCGAAGAGGGGATTGCAAGGTGGCCATCCCCCAGGGACTACTTTCTCACTTTCTCTCCAACAAACACGTTCCCTAGACCAAAATTTAAAAATTAAAATTAATAAATAAATAATATCTTATGTTTTTAAAGACATATACATGATAACCAACTTCAAGGACTTTTTTTTGTTTGTTTAGGTATTGATTTATTCATTGATAGGTTTGTTGTTGTTGCTGTTTGCTTATTTATTTATTTTTTTTTTGCAATAGATCTCATCTTTTACACTAGAGGTTTTCTTTTTTTAATATAAAAGTCCATCAACTTTTTTCCCCAGACTCTTGATTGATTTTTCCTGTAAACAAACAAACAAACTGGCATTAAGAATTTTTTTTTTTTAACTAACGATGGCAATCTTTATTTTCCAAAAATCTGTGCACATATAATAAGTACCATAAAATATTTGTATTTCTCAAAAATAAATATGCCTTATTCAGTATATTTATGGGAATTCGGGTGTGAAGTTTTATTTTAAGTTTATTTATTTTTTTCATTACAGAGAGAGAGAGAGATAGGAAAGACAGGTACCCCCAGCAGGATCTTCACATTGTAATCCACTCCATTTAGGCTGGCTTGGGTTGAGGGGATATACATGTGTGCCGGGTGTGCTTCTGGGGTTCTGAGAAACCCAGAACCTGTCCCATGTGGATAGAGCTGTGTAACCACTGCCCCTCAGGTAGGGCATCTGATAAGGAGAATTCCAGTCTTCATTCTTGTGTGTATGTGTGTGTTTGCTATAGAGCACATGTGCTCACCATAGACACACAGTGAGAGAAAGCAAGAAATCACTCCCAGGGGTGATTTCACACCATAATCCCTTCTACTCCACCTTCCTCTCAAGATTTTGGGCCCTGGGACCACCAGTTAGCATAATGGTTATGTTGCTGGACTCCAATGTAGTCGCCGGCAGTTCAAGTCCTGGACCCAGCACCTTAAACTCACGCCGGGCGCGTGTGCGTGCGTGCCCAAGATCCCAAGAGAAGAAGGGATTGCGGTGTGGCCATCCCCCCTGGGGACTGACTTCTCACTTTCGGACTCTCTGTCTCTCTCTGTCTGTCTGGATAGCACACGAGCCCTATAGCAAAAACCTCTCCGAAAAAAAAAAGAAAAAAAAAAGATTTTGGGCCTGTGCTTGGTGTTTCAAGATGCCGGCTCCTGGAATCGAACAGCACAGTAGACCATGTGGGATTCAGCGACCTTAACCACCATGCAACAGGTTGGCCCTATTCTTTTTTCTAAGAACACATTTATTTCAAGACACTTGGCTAAGAAAATGTAACTTGTACTCTGTCTAAAGGATGTTGTTGATTTTCTACACTTCAAAATATATAGGTTAGGCTGGCCCTATAGTCTTGTGGTTAAGGGAGCCGTATCTCACATGGCCAAGTGCAGTTCAAAATCTCAGCCATGTAGCTTGAAAACATGCTGGGTGCATGTGCGCGCGTGCATGCCACAAATTCCAGCAAGAGGGAGAAATGGAGGTGATGAGATTGCTGTGTGAGTACACCCCATTCTGTGTGTGTGTCCTTCTCTGACGAGTGCATGAGCACTGGCAATTAAATGAAAAACAGACCAGGAGTATGTCAATTATTTTATGCATGTTAAATTTGCATATTAAAAAGAGATGCAAAGTATCCACTTAGTTCTCTGCAGGACTGTACACATGGATGTGTTTTGTTTTCTCAGGAAAAGAACAATGAAGCAAACTCTGTAAGATAATTTTACTCTTTACCTAAAAAAAAAAAAAAAAAAAAAGTCCCCTAGGGACCATCAGTTAACGTAATGGCTATGTCGCTGGACTCCCACGTAGTCGATCGTGGTTTGAGTCCTGGACCTAGTGGCTTAAACTCAGGCTGGGCGCATGTGCGTGAGTGCCCAAGATCCTGGGAGGAGAATGGAGGAGAAGAAATTGCGTGTGACCATCCCCTCTGGGGGGTGATTTCTCGCTTTCTATCTCTCTGTCGCTCTCTGTCTGGTGAGTGCACGTGCTCTATAGCAAAAAGCTCTCCAAAAAAAGAAAAACCAAAACCAAAACAAAACAAAAAGTCCCCATTCTTTCTGACCTTCATTCTAAAAAGCTCAAATGAATGTTACTGTGAATAAATTGTAAAAGTCATATATAGGTATAGATCTGAAATTTCACTAATGTGTTTTAACTTTCTTTATTCAAGCAGAAGTGGCATTTCTTTTATTATTCTTTGGAATCACATAAAGTCACCAAACACAACTATTAAATGTAATAGCTGTACACATTAGAAATTCAAGGTTGAAGTAACTAGAATGAAACAGCAGATTTTTAAGGAACAAGACTGTCACTTCGTGTCAATGTTACAATTCCATTTATCAGCTCCATTAACTTAATGGTCAAAAAAAAAAAAATTCTCCATGCTTCTTTCTCCCTGGTGCATATTTGCTCTCATACACATCTCAACCAATGCTATCAGCATTCTTTTATGTAGCTTTTATTGTTTTCCATAAAATTCTGTCACTGGGATAAAACTAATGATTTTATACATCTGGCCCGACCCTACAAACTCCAATTTTTACTTTTCTAATTTTCATTCAAACCTTCCTTTAACCTGTGAGGGCTTTTGTCTCATGAAAGTTGAAATAGCTGAATCAGAAACCTCATTAAAGAAAAGCAGAGGCTGACATCACCGCCTTCTGATCGTAGATCTTCATGCGGAATTGTTTAGATGACTATTTACTCTCCGATCTTCATTTCTATTTTGCAGACAGTCACACGATAGGCTTCCTGGTATTTAGTGCTGCAAAATCCGATTGGTGATGCGTAGTAAAATTTTACTGCTTGTCTCAGTAAAAAAGGGAGCAATTCCTATACCTACTTTGCAGTTGAAAAGTTCAACCTTTATCTGTTTAGCCAGCTTTAATTCAAGAATAGGTCTCTTTCTGGAGAGAGGAGAAACGCTGAGGCATCAAAGCCCCACACAGCAATCCCTGGGCAAGCGATCTGAGATCTGACCGCTGAAGACATGCATTTCCTACTCAAGGGAACTTTTCTTTTTCTTTTTTTTTTTCTATAAAGAACCCTGACCAGATGAATATGTCAATAACTCACCTTTTTCTGGCTTTGCTACTGTTTTGGGTAGTACTTTACGAATGAAAAGTTTGCCATTTTATTACCTACATACACTTTTCACATGCAGGTCCTCTCTCAAGGGTCCTGTAAGTATATTCATAATATTTGTGTGAAAGATATAAATCACTGTCGACATGTGGTTCATTGCTACAGAGGAGTATGTCACCACTGTATATACCTGATTATACAGGTAATTATGTCTCCTTCTCGGATACACAGATCTTTTCATATATTTTTGAAGTGCTTATCTAAAGCTAGACACACTGCTGTTTTATTTCAGTTATTTACATAAGATGTGTTAAAAAATACAAAAATGATAAAGTCGTTTATATTTTCCTTGTCTTTGTCTTCCTTTCCAATCTATAATTTTTATTTATTTATTTATTTTTTTTTTTTAAAGACCTTAACTTGTTTTTTTGCCTGGTTCAAGTGATTGCAAAGTGCAGCAGCCAGGAGACCTCGTTCGTGACCCACTCTGCTGCTTACAAGTTGCATTGCTTCGGTTCAGTCACCAAATACTTTTTGCTTACTATACAGACTTACGTGAAAATCATGTGAGATCACATTTGGTAGCCTTTTTATCTTTTCTTTTTGCCAGAGGACATATGAACTCACAGGAGAAAAGGGAGAGAGAGAGAGAGAAAGGGAACCGGAGAAAGCATGCCTCATGTGGGATGGTGACACTCATCCCTTCTCTTTCATTTCCCTTTTCGGGATTTTGGGCATGCACGCACATGTGCCTGGAATATTTTTCAAGCTGCCAGGTCCAGGACTTCAGCTGCACAGTTGGCCAGGTGCTATCCATGTTACTAAACAAACAAACAAAAAACAGAACAACAACAAATAAAATTCCATATCTAAAATGCAAAATAACCGAATTAAAATGCAAAGAGCCAGCAGATGGTGTAGTGGTTATGTTGCTGAACTCCCACATGGCCGACCACAGTTTGATTCCTGGACCTGACAGCTTGAAATTCACTCTGGGCATGTATGTGTGCATGCCCAAGATCCAGGGAGGAGAATGGAGGAGAAGAGATTGTGATGTGGCCCTCCCCCCGGGGGCGACTTCTCACTTTCTCTCTCACTGTCTGTCTGTCTGTCTGACTCTCTCTCCAGCAAGAGCATGAACCTTAAAACAAAAACCTTTAAAAAAAAGAAATTCTAACAAAATTAATTCAAATAGTCTTTTAGAATCTGAGCATATCATGTATCAGATAAATGTCACATATGAGGTAAAAATAATAAACTATGCTTTTCTTACCACTATGAAACAGAGCCATTGGACATACATAAGAACAATTTTAGAGCTTCTAGTTTTAGATCTTTAGGACTAAAGGACTAAAGTCCTGTTTTTGGTTGAATAAATACAGTATTTACTTATAAATCCCAGTTGTTAATTGGTCTGCTAGGTAAGTCTTACAGATTTTCTTAAGGGAATGAGATCATCAACTTTTAGAGAGAATACTAGAAAAAAGTAGGTGTTTTTCCATATTGTAGACTTTCTGAATTTTTATAAGATGAAAGGTGAGTTTAATGGAATAGTGGGTCAGACCTGCTCACTTTCCACACGTGAGAAACCTGCATTTCCTTTGAAATGCACCTCCCCTCCCGAGGCTCTGCCCTTTCTGTTTTTACTTCTGCTCTGCATAGCAAGCAGGCAGGTAAGATTTCGACCTCAATTCTACACTTCACTCAAATGCACTTACCAAATTGAGATGGAAAGTGTGAAGTATGACTGGTTTCCATTTTTGACTTCTTTTTCAGGTGCTTTTACAACTTGCCAAGTGCAATTTTATCCATCTGGCAAAGGATTTGGCATCTTAGTAGTCACCTCACAAACGATTTCAGATTTATGCTTACATAGTAATGTGCTTTCTGTTTGTGTACTTAGGAGTATTCAAGTATTTTTTTCCAAGACCAATACAATGTTCTCTTTTTATTTTGGAGAGGATTTTGCTATAGGGCACGTGTGCTCCCCAAAGAGACAGAGAGAGATAGAGAGACAGAAAGCAAGAAATCACCCTCCAGGGGGGATAGCCACACTGCAATCCCTTCTCCTCCATTCTCCTCTCGGGATCTTGGGCATGCACGCACACGCACCCAGTGTGAGTATAAGCCACTGGGTCCAGGACTCGAACTGCAGTCGACTACATGGGAGTCCAACAACATAGCCATTACGCTAACTGCTGGTCCCCCCATTGTTCTCTTTTAATAATGCTGGAAAGAGTAAAAATGTTTAGAATTGGGGACCAGCAGATGGTGTAGTGGTTACATAACTGGACTCCCATGTAGTCAACTCTGGTTCAAGTCCCACACCTGGCAGCTTAAACTTCACACAGGGTACATGTGCGTGCCTGCCCCAAATCCTGAGAAAATAGAAGAGAAAGGATTGCACTGTGGCCTTCTCCACTTGGGGGGTGATTTCTCTCTTTCTGTCTCTCTGTCTCCCAGTGAGCTCATGTGCCCCATAACAAAAAATTTCTAAAAAAAAAAATTAGGATTTATTTATCTTTTTACTTTGGGACTTTAAAAATAGCTTTATAGAGCTGATGCAGGGGCACGCTGGTAATGCGATTCAGTGATGAGGCCGGATGGGAAGCTCGGGAACTCACTTTCAGCGCTCTCCCTGTAAACACAGGACGTACATGTGTGCCGCTGTGATCCTGACTGGCTGGGGCCCGGCACAGGGTCATGGCATAAACAGCTGGTTAGGGTTGACTCCTGTCCTCTCTGGGTCTCCCTCTCTCATGAAACACACAAACAAAATAAAATAAAATAAAACAAGATGTATAGAGTCGGCTCCATGGCCTAGTGGTGAAAAGAGGTGGATCCCACGTGGTCGACCGTGCAGTCGGATCTGGCCTTGGCACGCTGGAAACCGTGCCGCGTGCCCCAAATCTGGACAGGACAGAGAAACAGAGCCGGGGCTGTGGTGTGACCACGCCCCACATGGGAGTGCTTCCGTCTCTCTTGCTCTCTCTCTGGAAAACTAAGGAAAAAAAAAATAGATCTGTTGAAATCTATTGTTCAACATGAAATTCCTAATAGCAAAATCGGAAAGGAAACCAACTAGCCAACAAAAGAGCAATGAACTAGATTTACAAACATAAACATGAGAGGATAGATATTATTATCATGTGGTCAATAAACTAGTTCTTATAAAATATCTCAAATAAGCTTTTTAACAATGTTAGCAAAATAAACTGTTCAGGTCCAGCAGGTAGGGTGTTGGTTAAGGCCCTAGATTCTCACATGGCCAACCACGGTTCGAATCCCAAATCTAGCAGCTTGAAAATCACTCTGGTTGCATATGCATGCCGGCCCAAAATCCTTCGGGGAAAATGGAGGAGAAGAGATCGCAGTGTGGCCATTCCCAGTGGGAGAAGGGTGGTTTCTCACTCTTCCTTTCTCTCTGTTTCTCTCTGACAAGCACATATGACCTATGGTAAAACAAAAAAAAAACTAAAGAGAAAAAAAAACAACAACGGGTGGTTTCTCACTCTTCCTTTCTCTCTGTTTCTCTCTGACAAGCACATATGACCTATGGTAAAACAAACAAAAAAAAAACTAAAGAGAAAAAACAACAACAACAAAAATCTTTTTTGATAAAAATACACATGGTTAGCTTTTTACAATGTAGGGCGACAAGATATTCATTAAAGAAGTCTACTAGACAGCTTTAATCATTAATCATAATTAACTTGACTCTTTAATTTATAAGAATAAATTTATTTTTCTTTTTTTTTTAGAGTTTTTTGCCTTAAGGCGTGTTTGCTGGCTGAAGAGACAAAGACAGACAGAGACAGAGACAGTAAGATGGAAAGCGAGAAGACATCCCTCAGGAGGCATGGCCATGCTGCAATCCCTTCTCCATTCTCCTCTGGGATCTTAGACACACACATGTACGTGCATGGCATGAGTTTTAAACCATCGGGGCCAGGACTTGAATCACAGTTGGCCATGTGGGAGTCTAGTGATATAACCATTATGTCACTTGCTGCCCCCAACAATGAATTTATTAACAAATCCACAGTCATTTGTGATAAAATACTCGCATGAGATGGAGGAATACAACGAATAAGTAACACAACTGAGGCTTAAAAAAGCAAAAAAGAAGACAAATTTACAAAGATAAATGGGATCAGCAGGTGGCATGGTAGTTATAGGCATTGAACTCCACATGGCTGACTGCAGTTCGAGTCCCAGACCTGGTGGTTTGCTTTCTCACTTTCTCTCTCTCTCTTTGTCTCTGTCCCTCTCTGGTCAAAGTTAAATAAATAAAATAAGTAAATAAATAAAGTTAAATAAAATAATTATTTTTAAAAAAAACAAAGATAACATCACAAATATTCTTAATTTAAAACTGCTATAGATTTTAAAAGAATGATAGTACAATCATATTTAATTTAGAAACAGCTATTAGTCAAATCAACTAAGACCAAATAGAATTATTATCCTTTAACCATACATTCTTAATCCATTTCTAAATTCTGAAAACTTTCAACAGATTTCTTTCCCAAAAACATCAATTAAAGTTGACTAGTAAAGTTATGCACCAAGCAGTCCTTCATTGATCAAATATTTTGATAAATTACATATTTGGTTATTACTTTTGTAAATTCTATATCTTTTATTCTTTTCTTTCTTTTTTTCTTCGGAGAGGATTTTGCTAGAGTGCTCATGAACTCGCCAGAAAGACAGAGAGAGGCAGAGACAGAAAGTGAGAAATCACCCCCTGGGGGGATGGCCACGCCGCAATCCCTTCTCCTCCATTCTCCTCTTGGGATCTTGGGCACGCACGCACACGCACCCGGTGTGAGTTTAAGCCACCGGGTCCGGGACTCGAACCGCAGTTGACTACATGGGAGTCCAGTGACATAGCCATTATGCTAACTGCTGGTCCCTATATCTTTTATTCTTAAAAAGAAAAAGCAACTATCTGATTCTTCAGAAGGTTCATGACAAAGGACCTGGGGAATCCCATACTCTAGAGATACATTTTTCTTTCTTATAATGAAAATCTAAGCATATTTAAGAATAGAGATTAAAAACTGAATGAAAACAAAATCTCTGTTCTCAGAAATTCATAATCTAATGTTATCACCCCAGGTTAATATTTTTTTTTTAATTCAGGAACTCTATGAATAAAATCCAGGCTACATGTATTTACATGATGTATGTATGTGTGTGTATGTGCTCTAATACTCAAGGCAACATTGAGAATAACTTTAAATCGTTTTTATCTTTTTTGAGAGAGATCTTTGCTATCAAGTGTGGGTGCTCACCAGGGAAACAGAGAAGCAGAGAGACAGGAAGTGAGAAATCACCCCCAGTGAGGATGACTATGCTGCAAACCCTTCCCCTCCAGTCTCCTTTTGAGATTAGGGACAAACACGCACACTTGCCTGGCATGAGTTTTAAGCCACTGAGGCAGGGACTTGAACCACAGTCAACTATGTGAGAGTTCAGCGATGTAATCCTTACACAATCTGCTGGTCCCAAAACACTTTAAATCTTTTTATTATTATTATTTTTTTTTTTAGAGAGATTTTTGCTATGAAGTGCATGCATTCATCAGAAAAACAGAAACAGAAAGCAAGAAATCATTCCCTCCTCCCCACTGCCCTGGGGGAGATGGCCATTCCATAATCCCTTCTTCTCCAGTCTTCTTTCTGGGCTTTGGACCTGCATCATTTATACACACATGACCGGCATAAGTTTTAAGCCACCAAGTCTGGGATTCGAACCATGGCTAAATATGTGGGAGTCCAGCAACATAACCATTACACCATCTGCTGGTCTCAAGAATAACTTTAAATCCTAATTTGCTATTTTCCTTCTCTTCATTTTCTTTCATATCCTTTTTTTTTTTTTTCTTTTTGTTAGCCTATTTATTTACTCCATGACTGAGATAGACAGATAAAGGGAAGGAGAAGGAGAGAGGGCGACAGCTCCCCCATCAGGGCCTTGAGTCTGCACTCGGCTCAGCCTCCATGGACAGCAGATCTAGGCACTCACATACGGGGCATACTCAGGGAAGCATCTGGGTGTGAATACTGAACCTGCCCACTTCCGTCCTCTTCATATACCGTCGTGGCTCCCCACTGCACCAGAATGGAGCCCTCCTCCATACCATTTTACTTTTTTCCTAAAGAATTATTTTATTTTTTTAACTTTATTTATTTATTTATTTATTTTATTTATTTTAATTTGACCAAAGAGAGATAGAGTGAAAGAGAGAGAGAGAGAGAGAGAGAGAGAGAAAGCAAGCTGTCAGTAAGTTAACTAGAAATAAAAGTTAACTTAGCTAACTAGAAATAAAAATACCCTGAGTCATTAGTAAAGCAAATGCCGAAACACATAGCCTTATGTTACGCTCTCTCTGTGCACAGTGGAAAGTCAAAAGAAATTATTCTTATGAAAATAATTCTGGTGTCCTAAAAATCAAAATGTGAAAATCAGGTTTCAAAACCGCTTACTTTTTACGGGTATGTTAATTGTGACTTGACTGTATTGGCAAAGAGACAGCTCTGTATTAATGGCATAAAACAGGGCCCTTCTAAATATGCTTTGCTCATTAATTTAAATTTGCATTAAGCAATTTACATGCATGCCACTTTCACCCTTGCTATTTCTCTGCTTTGTTTAGCTTAATTTAACCGGAATCTCTAGATAGGACACAGCTCTTAAATTTAATAAAATAAAGTAAAATAGGTTTCCTGGAAATTCATAAATAATCAATGTTCTTAGCAATAATCCAATAATACATCATTTATTTCCTGTCAATACCCAGTGCATTTTGTAACATTCAAGTAAATAGAAGAACTAATAGCATTACATGTAATATTACTGTTGCATAGTTTTCTTTTGTTTTTGTTTTTTTTTTTAAGTTTTTGCTAGAGGGCACATGCACTCACCAGAGAGAGACAGAAAGAGAGAGAGACTAAGAAAGTGAAAATCACCCCCTGGGGAGATGGCCATGGCCCAATCCCTGCTCCTCCATTCTCCTCTCAGGACTTTGGACGCACGCAGTATTTCTCAAGCCACTGGGTCTGTGACTTCAACGCTGCAGTCAGTCAAGTGGGATCCAGCTGCCTTAACCACCATGCTGTTTTCTGACTCGATATTAGCCTGTCTTTCATGATATAAAAAAAGTGTTGACCTGCAGCCAAGGGATTTGGTTCTTTAGAAACTGTTTTTCACTTTGGGACTCAAAGTTGACTGAATATAGAAATTAATCTTATATTAAGGAACTAATAAAGTCATGGCACCCTGAAGGAAATCAACATTTACCTAGAAAACAGCTGGCATACAGCCTCAGTTCAAATTATATTTAATAATTCATTGGATCACAATGTGATGTTGTCTCAGAAGTCATCAGGCCTTTGCAAAAATGGAATTTATCATCAGGATTCTGTCATAAAAAGGATATCATTTCAAAATGGGTTAGCGATAGGGAATTGGATAAAATACTGAGATACAAAACTTAGAAACAAAACAAGAAGCGATTACAAACAACATCTAGTTGGATATTTGAAGAAGCGCAGATATCGTAATGTACTAAGAAAGAAAACAATTTTACTTTAAAATTGAAAGACATGTCGGGCTGGCTCATGAAAGTTGACTTTTCAAAAAACTATGCCCACTAAAAAAAAAAAAAAAAAAAAAAAATTAACACTGAAGAAATGCCAAATGTCAATAAATACATAAAACGTATTTAATGCATCACTGATAGCTGCATATGTGCAAACCAAAATGAAGATAACAGGCTATCCCCCGCAGCTCAATGGTGCTATGCAGAAACTGGATCATGCCTGGACCAGCGTTGGAATCCCAGCCCGTGGCTTGAAAAACTTTCAAGGAATGCAGTGGCCAAACTTCCAGTTTTGGAGAACTGGAGACAAAAAGATTACGGCGTGACCAGGTCCCATTGAGGAGTGTTTTCTCTGTCTCTCCTTCCCAAGTACATGCACACAAACCTTCCCAAAAAAGGGTAATGTGTCGCTTTTTTCCCAAAATGCTAGCCATTTGTTTGGCTATTTGTTTGTTTTTTATAAGGTTTTTGCCATAGGGTGCATGTGCTCGCCAGAGAGTGACCAAGAGAAACAATGAGAGAGAAAGTGAGAAATCATCACGTAGGGGGGAGTGGCGGGGAGTTGGCCACACTGCAATCCCTTCTCTGTTCTCCTCCTAGGATTTTGGGTATCCGTGCACACGCACACCGTGTGATTTTTCAAGCTGCCGAGTCTGGGACTTGAACTGCGGTCTGCCATGTGCTTGCTCCAGTTAGCCATTTTTTAAAAAGAATCATTGTTACCTAGTAATGACGAGGGCATCACAAATTGTGTAGCTGTGCTGAGACAATGACTTATTATTTCTCTTGGAAAAAATTTTCAGAACTAAGGAAATAAAAATTTAAAGACCACTGAGCCAGATCCTGCTTGGTGAATGGAACCTAAAGGAACAAAAACATCAAAATCCAAAGATGTACATATAAATGAAGTTCGATTAGTTATGACAGTGTCGCTTCTTAAACCTGTGCAGTAATTTTGTTTTGTTTGTTTAACAATCATACCTCAATGAAACTTCGTAAATATTAAAAAGGGTCAAATAGAAATTGCCTTTGACATTTGTTTTACCAGTAAAATTCAATATAGAAAAGACATGATCATTTTTAGGAGCTATAGATTTGGATATTCTCAAAATAATTGAATCTGTTTAAAATAAGAACAAAAAAATTTACAGGTGAGTACTTTTTTCAAATTAGTTGATGGAGTTCACTTCTTTTTTGCTCCTTAGGTTTTTAAAAAATACTTTAAAAAATACTTACAAGCTGTCCATAATGACCAACATAGTTAACTCTATCACACTAAAATAAATGAAAAAATTCACGAATGTTTTGACTATTAAAACATTTTTAGGGCAGAGAGCAGATGGAAGTCAGATGAAGCAAATCAGAAGAAGCCACATATAATAATAAAAGCAACAATTATTTATAATAGGGCCCAGCCCCTGTAGCATGCACTGACTGCTGGTGCTGTTCAGGCTGTGGCTGCATGGGAGGACTGGATTTAACTCCAGCCCACCCTAAGCACTGGGTGAAGTGGTATGCACCTGTGAGTCCAGTGCCAGGAAGCCTGAGGCAGAAGGAGTCCCAGCAAGGGCCAGTGTGGACAACACAGTGAGACTCTGTCTGGAAGAGTCAGTCACAGCGGTATACACCTATCGTCCCAGCTACTCAGAAGGCTGCGGCAGGAGGACTGGGACAAGACAAGACCACATTTAAAAAAAAACAAACAAAAAGGGCAGCCTGTGACATGGTGGTTAAGGCTTTTGACTCCCACATAGCCAATCACAGTTCAAGTACCCAACCTGGCGGCTTGCTTGCTCACTTTCCCTCTCTGTCTCTCTCTCTCTCTCTCGTCAAATTAAAAATAATAAGTAAATAATTCTTTGAATAATCTAAGAAAGACCTGCAAATGAAAACTGAAATTTTCAAAAATACTGATTATAAAAATAAGAGATAATAATAAATAAATAGAGTCTAGCAAGCACACCTTTCAACTAATAATGAATGAATGAACAAAGATAATGGAAAAACAAAACTATCAAATAAAGAGTAAATCAGACTTTCTTACCTTAATTATATATCATTCATATAAAAAATAAATAAATAAACTTTGGGGACCATGTGGCCAACCTCATTTCCAATCCTGGACCCAGTGTCTTGAAATTCATGCGAAGCCCATGTATAAGCATGCTGGAAATCCCAGGAGGAGAACAATGGAGGATTGCAGTGTGACCATCCCCCCTGGGGAAGGGCTGTTTTCTCGCTTTCTGTTTCTCTATCTCTCTGGTGAGCTCATGCACCCTAGCAAAAACCTCTCTAAAACTAAATACATAAAAGAAAAGAAAACCTTTAAGTGCCCAGCAAAATGACTAGGAAAATAAAATAAAATAAAAACAAAACCTATAAAAAATCACATGAAATTCCAGAAGAAGCAAAAGAAGATTTTTAAGTATTACAGAGCAGGAATAAAAAGTATCTCAAAATACCAGCTTTTACATCTACAATACAGGAAACTTAATGATAAAGTTGCTTATAAAATTATTGAAATTTGAAGACAGAATAATACATTACCAGACATGACATACATACATTCAATATTTGTCTCCTGAGAACTGTTTTCTTAAGGAATTATTTCAAGACATGTTCTACCAAAGCAAGAGGTTAAGACAAGAAAATAGGAAACATAGTATATTGTGTCCTTGAATTCAGCCCAGAAGAACAATTCAGTGGAGTCTCAGGTTAGTAAGAATGCATTTTTTTAGCAATGCTTCAATTAAGGAGAAATTTGAATACCTGTATATTTAGTCTAATGTAAGAATATCTATTGGGAACCAGCAGTTAGCGTAATGGCTATGTCGCTGGACTCCCACATAGTCGACCGCGGTTCGAGTCCTGGACCCAGTGGCTTAGAACTCATTTTTTGTGCGTGCGTGCCCAAGATCCCGAGAGGAGAATGGAGGAGAAGGGATTGCGGCGTGACCATTCCCCCTGGGGGATGATTTCTCGCTCTCTGTCTCTATGTCTCTCTCTGCCTTTCTGGTGAGCGCACACGCCCTATAGTGAAAACCTCTCAAAAAAAAAAAAAAGAATATCTATTCAAATTATGTCAATAAGTTAAAGCAAAGCAGTGATTTTCAAGATGGGTACTTGGAAAGAAAAACATGATATTTTCATAATATAAGCAGACAAAAGAGGTCAGCCAGTGTATTTGAAATAGAATATAGATAGAAGCAGGTCAAACTATGAAATAGCAGATGGCATAGTGGTTATGTCACTGGACTCTCACATGGCCAACCATGGTTCAAGTCCCAGACCATATGGCTTAAAACTCATGCCAGGCATGTGTGCGTGCATGTCCAAGATTCCAGGAGGAGAAAGGAGGGAAAGGAATTGAGGAATTGTGGCATGGTCATCCTTCCTGGGGGATGATTTCTCACTTTCTTTCTTACTGTCTCTGTCTCTCCCCAGTAAACACACACTTTCTAAGGCAAAAACTTCTTACCATCCAAAAAACTATATGTGTGTATTTTTTTTTTTTTTGGAGAGGTTTTTGCTATAGGGCGCGTGTGCTCACCAGACAGACATAGAGACAGAAAGCGAGAAATCACCCCCCAGGGGGGATGGTCATGCCGCAATCCCTTCTCCTCCATTCTCCTCTCGGGATCTTGGGCACGCACACACACGCGCCCAGCGTGAGTTTTAAGCCACCGGGTCTGGGACGCGAACCACGGTCGACTAAGCGGGAGTCCAGCGACATAGCCATTACACTAACTACTGGTTCCCTGGCTTTTTTTTTTTTTAATATTTTGGAATTCATGGTACTTCTGTCTATAATAAAATAATTTTCTTTTTCCTGAACTAGTTAAACAAATATTTTCACATCACCTACTTTTATTGGTTTTACACACCATTCTTTTCTTTACTTAATGGCTGAAGTTTTCTAATATGTTTTAAACAATTTGATAGAGAATATATAAATTCAAACATCTTGATAGCGATGGCTGTTCGGTACTAGAAGATATTGATAAATTCTCTATCTAGCAGATCTTAGTTGGAATATGAACTTAAAAACGTAAGTTTCCCCTACATGAAATTGTAAGTGTGGGCTTTTATCAGAGTTTGTGTAGATTTTAAAACAATCAGTAGGGGAGATGCATTTCTCAGTTCTCATCTTCCTTTGGCCCAAGTCCAGTAGAGGTACATGGCATAGCACAGTATGTTAGCATATTCAAATTTTACTTTCTATGAACACAATATCTTTAGGCATCTAGTCAACTGAACTTCACTCTTCAAGAGACATTGTTCATATTTATGTATGTTTTGATATACATTTATTTGTTTGTAAGAAATAAATGAGAAATGAGCCCACTCAACTATAAGAAATATACTGTCATTGCAAATGCTAATGAAGAAAGAGTTTGATTTTGCCCTAGTCTATACAGTTTGTATTATCATATGCCAAAGGATTTTTTAATAATTATTTTATTTACGTTTATTTATTTATTTCAGTTTGATCAGAGAGGGACAGAGAGATAGGGAAAGGGAAAAGCAAGCTCCAGGTCCAGGACTTGAACCATGATCGGCCATGTGGGAGTCCAGCACCTTTAACCACCATGCCACCTGCTGGCCCTGCCAAAGGATCTTATATGATTCTACAATGTGGCAGGAAACACATGTATGATCTAAACATAATGATGTCTACAGAACTGAATAACAATCCTGTGTGCAAGTGTGTATGTGTGTGACTGTGTGTGAGTTGATATTTATTGTAGAATTTATATATTTGGAAGTATTTCCTAGTGGGATGCTCTTTCTGTTCATAAAGCTCTTTCTGTTCACATATTATCTGCTCCTTCCACACTTTCTAGTGAAAAAGAAAAAAAAATAAGAGGAATATGTAACTATAACATAATCAAATTGTATGATATATATATATATCAGGGGGGATGGCCATGCCACAATCCCTTCTCCGTTTTCCTCTCGGGATCTTGAGCATGCACGCACACGTGCCCGGCATAAGTTTTGAGCTACCGGGTCCGGGATGCAAACCATGGTTCGACTACATGGGAGTCCAGTGACATAGCCATTACGCTAACTGCTGGTCCCCAAATTGTATGATATTAAGTAAACTGTTATTTTGTCACCATCTCAGAATTTTACTGCTCCAAACATGTGGTTGAAAATATGTACACATAAAAATATATAGACCTATAAAAAGTCATTTATTTTATATCAAAATTTGTTTTTTTTTTTTTTTAGTTTAAAGCAATCTTAATATTTTACTCTAATGTGTTTCATGATAAGATTAAAAAGTACTCGGGCTGAGCAGATGATGTAATGGTTACGTCAACGAACTTCTACATTGCTGACTGAGGTTCACGTCTCAGACCTGGCAGCTTGAAACTCTCCCAAGTGGAATAATGGAAGAGAAGACTGTGGTGTGGTCATCCACCCTAGAGGATAATTTCACGCTTTCTATCTCTCTATCTCTCTGGTGAGCACACGTGCCCTATAGCAATAATCTCTATAAAACAAAACAAAAATATTAAAAAGTACTCATTTCAAATTAACATCAGTCTTTAATGTCAAAGATGGATTGTTTATGTACTAATATATATTTTAAAAGCTAATTTTCAAAACTATATCATTTATAAAACACGTGTTTACTCCATTATTTACTGTAAATGAGAATTTAATAATAATTCCTATTTCCAGTCTATTAGGACGCAGATTAAAAATAAGTATCCATTTTATGCCCAAATACTAGAAAAAAATTTAATTCCACTTGTCTTTCTAAACTACATAATCCATGTAAACGTCATTGATAAGAGTACTATGCAAAAATACGTCATGATTTTTCTGACAACCCAATATTATTGATATAATTGTGTTCTGTTTTGATCATCAAATTAACTACAATTTTCTTCCTTTTCAGAGATTTCATATGAACCAGACCCTTAAGTCTTTACATAGAGCACAGGTGGCTTCCTCCTGGGTCTACCATCACCGGCACAGTGTTGCCACCGGCAGAGAGAATCATTGACGAGTTACGCCAACTCTGCATTTTACTTCATACTATTCAATTCACTTTGATGACAGTGAGACAGACTGGTTGAGTTTTTTGTTATTTTGTTTTTTCTTTTTTTGAAGAGTTTTTTTTTCCTTTTTTTCCTATGGGCGCATGCGCTCTCCAGAAAGACAGAGAGAGACAGAGAGACAGAAAGAGAGAAATCACTCCCCTCCCCGGGAGGATGGCCATGCCACAATCCCTTCTCCTCCATTCTCCTCTCTGGATCTTGGGCACGCACACATGCCTAGCATTTTAAGCCACCGGACCCAGTACTCGAACCGCAGTCAACTACATGGGACTCCAGCGACATAGCCATTACGCTAACTGCTGGTCCCAGACTAGTTGAGTTTTATTAAGTCAGTTTTACTAGCTAGTTTCATGTTATCTTTTTCTACAAGTTTCAAACAACAGTATAACCAGAACAACTCTGAACACAAAACATCTAATGAAAGTGTTTTACGTTGTAGTTTGAATGTTATTCATGAACTGTAAAAAATGTGAAGTGAAGAAATGCTGTTAATGTACTTATTCCAGTAAGTAATTGAATGAAAATGGTAGAGCTTTTCGTTTTAAGCTCTAAGGGCAGACTTGAAACAAACATCATTGATTAATAAATACCTGTGATACCCACCCTGGCTTTGCTGATGGAATAAACGAGGTTGCAGTTTCACTGAGGCATCACACACAACTGTTTCCCTTTGATTTATCCACAGGGTATTGACTGTGATAATGAACTTCTCATACTTGGATGGTGCTCTCATTCTTGTCAATAGTTGCTCTGAGCTCAACGGGAGCAACTGATAATTAATGTCCGTAGAAAACGGCAAAAGGACTGGCAAAACTCAATACAAGTGCATTCTGTTCTCAGAGAAGAGACCCGCAGTTTCAAGCCTCAGCGAATGAGTCATGCTACGGAATTGACCAATGCCAAGCACGATTTATTGGAAAACAGTCTTTGCAAGATGGTGGTTGATATGTGCCTTGAGTCGTTTCTCATCAGAGTGACTTCTTTGTGTGTGGCATGTTTAAATGTACTTGCTGATCATTTCAAGGCATTATTGGGATCATACCAATTAAACAGTCATCAGTGAGAAATCATTTCACAATTTCTTTCATTTAAATACGTGACCTCCATTGTTCTAGTGTATATGGTACATCAACATTTTTATTCAAGACAACAGTGACACTTCAGGAAAACAGAAAGCAAAAACGCAATGTTATGGATAACATAAGATGCTGAAACAAAAGACAAAGACTAAGATCCATGTATATTTATGAAAATGGTGAAGAGCAAAAGAAGAGCTTATATAATGTACATAAAGACTAATTATAGTATTAGCATAAAATTAAATAGTGATCATCTTAACAAAACTTTAAATAATACTTCCATTTGACATACCATATTTTACTCAAATACTATTTAAGTAGTGTGACCTTGTACACTATATTAAAATAACTGCTTTTGGGAACCAGGAGATAAAATAATAGTTATGTCACTGAACTTCCACATAGTCGACTGTAGTTCGAGTCCTAGACCCTGTGGCTTAAATCTCATGCCAGACACGAGTGCCCAGAATTTCTAGAGAAGAAGGGATTGTGGGGTGGCCAACCCTCTGGGAGTGATTTCTAGATTTCTGTCTTTCTGGTAAGTGCCCACACTCCATGGCAAATATCTCTCTAAAAAATGTTTAATGATTTAAAAAAATAACTCTTGACCAAATATTCTCTTTTCTGACTTACCTATGTTTTAAAAAGAATCAATTAATAAATTTAATGATCTATTCATTTATTATTATCTGATGTATAATAACTAGATGTATTTATGGGGTACAATATGATTTTTAGTACATGAGTACAATACATAATGACCAAAATGGGGTAGTTGGCATTATCAACATCTCAAATGCTTACTATTATTTTGTGTTGGAAACATTCAGAATCTTCTCTTTTACCTATTCTGAAATATACAATGAGTCATTTTTTATAATAATTCACTAGAGTGTGTGTGCAATAACTGGAGAGAGATAGAAAAAGGAGAGAGAGAGAGAGAGAGAGAGAGAGAGAGAGAGGAAAAATTAGAAAACACTTCTCCATGGGGGATGGTCGCATCACAATCCTTTTTCCTTTATTTCTCCTTTTGGGATTTTGGGCATGCACGAACATCCAGCCTATTTTTCAAGCTACCAGATCAAAGACTTGCACCACATAGTTGACCAAGTGGGGTCCAGCCGCCTTAACCACCATGCCACCAGCAGACCGTACAGTAAGTTATTGATAACTATAATTACTCTACTTGTGCTATAAGGCACTGGAACGTATTCTTAATTATAGTTTTGTATACATTAAGAACTTAAAGACTATCTCTTATCTTTTTTCACCTCCAGTTTCCAATCTCTTGTAACCACTATTTTGCTATCTAGGTTTATGAGTACAACTTCTTCTGTTTCCACATATGACTCAGAATATAAGGTTTTTCTTGTAGTGCTCAACTCTTTTTACTTAACATAATGTCCTTTAGACTTGTCCATGTTGCCTCACATGACAGGAATTTACACCACATTTCTTTATACATTTGTATGTTGAATATGTACCCAATAGTAGGAAGGCTAGGTCATACAGCATTTTTATTTCCAGTTTTTTGAGAAGTCCTCTGTTCTGCTTTCCATAATGACTGCACTAATTTATATTCCCACCAAGAGTGTAGAAGAGTTCTCCGTTCTCTAAATCTTCACCAGCATTTTCATTTGCTAGTTTTTTTAATAGCGACACTAACTGGGGTGAGGTGATATCTCATTGTGGTTTTGATTTGTATTTTGCTACTGATTACTGATGTAGAATTCTTATTTCATGTACTTGTTCACCATTTATAAAATCTCTGTTCAGATGTTCACCATTTATAAAATCTCTGTTCAGATTATTTGCTTATATTAAAGTTGTCTTTTATCTGCTGCATTGTTTATGGTTTTTTTCTTGCTATTAATACCTCGTCACATGTATAACTTGCAAATATTTTCTTCTGTTCTGTAGGTTGTTTTTTCATTCTGTTGATATCTTTTACTTTGCAGAAATGTTTTGGTTATATAATCCTATTCTATATATAATCCTATTCGTTTTCCTTTTGTTGCCTGTGCTTTGGAGGTTTTACTAAATGTCCTGAAGCATTTCACCTATTTTTTCTTATAGTAATTTTATAGTTTAAGTCTTTAATTCATTTTTAACTGGTTTTTGTATGTGGTAAGAAATTTGGGTCTAGTTTTAGTCATATACATAGAATACCTTCCCAGCAGCATTTGTTGAAGAGACTGTTCTTTAGTCAATAAAAGTTTGCTTTTATTTCTGGGACCTTTATTCTGCTCCACTGGTCTACTGCCTGTTTTTGTACTAGTGCTACACTGTTTTGGTTACTATATCTTTGTAGTATATTTTGAAGTTGGGCAGTGTGATTCCTCTTTGTTATTTTTTCATAGAATTGCTTTAGCTATTCAGTGTATTTGGTAGTTCCAAGTAGAGTTAAGAACTGCTTTTTCTTTTCTGTGAAGACTTCCATTGTTATATTAAAAAATGCATAAAGCATAGATCAGTTTGGGTAGTACGGAAATTTCAATAATTTTACTTCTTCCAATCTATGAACATGGTATATCTTTTCAATTTTGTGCTTCCTTAAATTTTATTTTTTGAAAGAATTATTTAACTTCATTAATTAATATTATTGTTATTATTATTTTAATTTGCAATATAGCACATGCACTCACCAGAGAAAAAGAGGGAGAGAGAAAACTGAGAAAGCAAGTGGCCAGATCCAAGACTTGAACCACAGTCTGCTATGTGGGAGTCTACCACCATAACCACCATACCCCCTGTTCACCCCATCCTTAAATGTGTTTTATCAGCTTTTTAAAGTTTTCATTGTAGACATATTTTATGTCCTTGGTAAAATTCATTCCTAGTTTTTTATTTTCATTTTTTTTCTTCATAGTTATTGTAAAAGATACAATTTTCTTAATTTCTTTGTCAGATAGTTTGTTAGTGGTACTTAAAACCACAACTGATCATTGTATTTTGATTCTGGAGAATTTTGTCATGGAGAAATGTATCTTTGAAATATTTTTTCTGCATATATTGAGGCAATCATATGCTTTTTGTCCTTCCTTCTATTGATGTGCTATACGATGGTGATTAATTCCCATCTATTCGAACATTTTTGCCTGCCTGGAACAAATCCTACTTGATTATTTTGTATAATACTTTTGATGTGCTGTTGGATTTGGCTTTCTATTATTTTTGCATCTATGTTCTTTAGGGATTTTAGTCTGTAGTCTTGTTTTGTGTCTATTTCTGGCTTGGATATCTGATAGGGATGGCTTCAAAAAATTAACATGGGAGGATTTTCTCCCTTTCAGATTTTTAGACTAGAAAGAATGTTAATACTTCAAGGCCTACCAAAAAAGTCTTTGTAGAATTAAAAAATGAAGCCATCTTGTCTTGGACTTTTCTTTGTTGTGAGGCTTTTATTACTGATTCAGTTTCATTACTTGTTTTGGACCTGCTTAATCTATTTCGATTTGGCTAGATTTTATATGTTTAGAAATGTAGCTATTCCTTCTAAGTTTTAAAATTTGTTGGTATCTACTTGTTTATAATAGTCTTTAATATTCATTTTATTTTTGTGATATCAGTTATAATATCTCCCTTTTCACTTCTGCTTTAACCTATGTGGGTGTTCTCTTTTATTTTCTTAGTTTAGCCTACTAATTATTTTATTGATTTTATATCTTTTCAAAAAACCAAATTTGTTTTGTGGTGTTTCATATTTTTTAGTCATAAATCTATATATTTCAGTAGTTTTTTTTCAATAATTTTGCATTTATGCTGTTCTTGCTTTTCTACTTCCTTGAGATGCATTATTAGGTGGTTTATTTGAAATATTTCTCTTTTTTGAATAATTGTCTTCTTTTATTATTTTAAATTTCCCTCTTAGTATTGTTTTTGCTAGGGATCAGCAGTTGCCATAATGGCTATGTCACTGGACTCCCATGTAGTCGAATGTAGTTCAATTCCTGGACCCAGTGGCTTAAACTCACTCCAGGCATGTGTGCGTGCGTGCCCAAGATCCCCAAAGGAGAATGGAGGAAAAGGGATTGCGGCGTGGCCATCCCCCCTGGGGGGTGATTTCTTGCTTTCTTTCTCTCTGTCTCACTCTGTCTTTCTGGCGAGCACATGTATGCTATAGCAATAACCTCTGAGGGGGAAGAGGGTATATTGCTTTTGCTATATCTCATTGGTTTTGTATGTTGAATTTTTGTTTTCTTATGTTTGTGAAAAATTTTAATTCCTTCTTAATTTCTTTATTGACTCACTAATTATTCAGGGGTATACTGTTTACTTTCCATGTATTTGTATGGATTCCAAAGTTTCTCTTATTTCTGACTCTTGTTTTAATCAATTGTGTTCAGAAAAAAAATGTTACTTCATAAAATTTCTATTTTTAAATGTTTTTTTTTTTGGCCTAATGAAAAAACACATATAGTCATCCCTGACTATTAGCTTGTGTGCTAATAAGAATGTGTATTCTGTAGCTGTTGAATAAAATATTCTATACATGTGTATTAGTTTTATTTGATCTATAGTGCAGTTTAACTTTTTAAAAAATGTTTTTTTCTTATTTTTACGTTCAATAGCTGTACATCGTTACAACATTGGCAATGAAAGTTCCTAGTATGAATAGTCTGCTCTGTTAGTCCTGTCAATTATCATACACAGTGTCATCAATCGATAATTTTTTTCATTTTGGGGGGGTATTGATTGTGTTTCTCTCCCCACACACTCCTTAAAATAAGATTTGGTAACTTCCTTCCAAGATAATCTGTGTAATGCTGAAAGTGAGGTAGTAAAGTTCCTAACTACTGGACTCTGTCTCCCCTTGAAGGTCTAATAATCCTTGTTTTGTGTATTTGGATACCTTTGGTGTTAGCTGAGAGACAGTTGTTATATCAAATTCTTCTATCTTGTTCGATTGATTTCTTTACCATTATATAATGATATTCTTTGTTTCTTTTTACAATTTTTTGACTTAATTTTTTTTTCTGCTACAAGTATAGTTACTTCTACATAGCTTGCTTTTTCATTTCTAATTACATGGAATATCTTTTTATCAGCCCTCACTTTCAATCCATATTCATCTTTACAGATGAGGTAAGTTTCTCATAATCATGATGTATTTGGATTTTTAAAACCCATTTACCCAGTCCATAACTTTTGATTTGGGAATTTAATATGTTTACATTGAAGGTTTTTATTCATAAGTACAGATTTATACCTGTAATTTTGTTAGTTATTTTCTGGTTGTTTTCTATTTCCTCTCTTTTTTTATTGCTCTCTATTGTTCATAATTATGGTCGATATATTTGTTTGTTTGTGTGACAAGAATTCATTTTTTTCTCTTTTTTCATTTGTGCGTCTGCTTTAGTATTAAGTTTAATACTTTTGTCTGTTTTTTTTTTTTTTTTGAGAGGTTTTTTCACTATAGGGTGCGTGCGCTTGCCAGACAGACAGAGAGAGACATAGAAACAGAAAGCGAGAAATCACCCCCCAGGGGGGATGGTCACGCCCCAATACCTTCTCCTCCATTCTCCTCTCAGGATCTTGGGAACGCACACACACGCGCCCGGCGTGAGTTTTCAGCCACCGGGTCCAGGACGTGAACTGCGGTCGACTGTGTGGGAGTCCAGTGACATAGCCATTATGCTAACTGCTGGTTCCCCACTTTTGTCTGTTTTCAAGGTGATAAGTTGTTTTGTTTTCACTATCAGGCAAAGGCCTACTTTAAGTATTTCTTATAAAGAAAGTCAGGTAGTGATTAACTCCCTCATTTTTTTCCTTTTCTGAGATAATTTTAGTTCTCACTTATTTTTTAAGAATGGCTTAGCATTTTGAGTGTATTACATTCTCATCTACTCAGTAATATTTCTGGGGGAAATCTGTTATTGGTTTAATAACGAGTCTTTTATATATGACTAAATGCTGTTTTATGATTGTATTTTTTTCACTTAATTCCTCACAGTTTGTCTATAATTTACGAAGCAGAGACAGAGTCTTTCTTAGCTGAAGCAACAGATCTTTGAGCTTCCCGAATCTGGATGTCCATGTCTGTCTCCAATGTTGGGAAATTTTAAACTACTGTGTCATGATCTAGTTTGCTCTTCCCCTTTCCATCTCTGCCCTTCATTGAATTCCCATTATCTATATCTTTATTTATTTAGTGGTGCACCATATTTACCATAAACTTCCATTATCCTTTTCTATTCTTCTATTTTTTTCTAAGTTACTTCATGTAACATATCATTTTCATTTCTTTAAAGTTTTATTTTTTTAATTTTTTACATTTTTTTTTTGCCATAGGGTACATGCATTCACCAGAGACAGAGACAGAAAATGAGAAATCTCACGAGCAAAAATGATCACACTGAGGTCCCTTCTCTTCCATTCTCTAGACTTCCTGCCTAAGCCAAGAGGAATGCTAGTTTTAAAGAGAGAGAGAAAGGGAGAGAGCTGTAAAACCTTCAGGTCAGGGGCACAGGCTCACTGAAAGTTGAAGACCTAAGTGTAGGGCGACAGAGTGCCTCCCCTCTGCCATACCTCACCTCCATATCGACAGGACTCCTGTAAAATAACTAGGGGTTACAACGAAAAGAATTGCAGGTCTCAGACCCTTTTAAGGAAGAAATCTTAAGGGAAACTCAAAAGCAATAGTGGAGTCAAAAATAAGGACCCTAGAAGAATATTAGCCTCGGACACCTCCAGTTAGAGCAAACAGTAAACATAACTAGTCCTACTTAGTGCACTAGAAAACCTCTCACTCAAAGTCTGTTTACTTCAATTCTTTCTACTCAGCACATTATGTCTAGCTTTCAACCAAAAATATTAGGCATAATAAAACCCCAAAATTATGGTGTGAAGACATAGAATAAACAGAATACCAAACATAAATATGGTAGAGATTTTGTAAAAATATTAAACATAAAGCTAAAGTATGACTTAGCAATACCACTCTCAACCATACAAGAAGATTAAAATGATAAATTCACAGAAAAACTTGCACATGAATTCTTATAAAAACACTTCAAGTTAGTAAATGGAAAAAAGACTGGCCCTGTATTGCGGTAGCTAAGTGCTGCACATACTACGCTGGATCCCGCATGGTTGACCAGGGTCTGAATCCTAGCTCTGCAGCTGAAAAAAGATGTCTGACATACATGTGTGTCTAGGATCCTGACAGGACAGAGTCGGGGATTCTCTCTGTCTGTATCCCTTCCGGTAACTCCTTGTGTCTTTCTGCTTTACATAAACATACGCCTTCTACCATAAAAATGTTTTCTTGAAGTGGACAGAACCTAAACATCCATCGATTAATGAACTGATAAGATGGGTTAAATCTATACTATAGGATGTTATTCAGCCATAAAGAAAGAAAGAAGTCCCATTTCACTCTACAATGCGATTTACATAGCTTTCATAAAACTATGAAAATATAAATCTTAGTAAAAGCAAACTCCCACAAAAGATCACGTATAGAATAACCATGATGTAATATAAATAAGGGGCCCAGACTAGACAAATTCATAAATATACAAAGTGGATAATTAATTGCCAGGGGCTGAAGGAAGAGGAAATGGGAGTGACTACTAGAAATCACGGAGTTCCTTTCTGGGCTGATGAAAATGTTCTGAAAGTAGCTGGTAGTGATTGTTGCACACTTTTGTTAATAGTCTAAAAACACTTCATGTTAACCTTTAAAGGGACGAATGTTATGGCATGCCTTTTAGAATATATCCTATTAAAAATAAAATGTATTTTATAAATATAACAATTATATACTAAACTGAATGAAATACATCATTTTTCTGGTTTTAAAAATAGCAGAAAACATACTATAATAATATCATATCTACCATAATACAAACCTCTTCAGGGCAGAACTATGTTCTCCACAATTAAAATGCTTCTTTACTATGATAAAATAATAATAGGAATAACAGTCTTAGTTGAAATAACCTAATATGTAAGGATATAGTTTTCCCATACTAATTTCTGTAACATAAAGGCCACCACCAAAATTAAAAATAGAATTTCTCAGTCACTGAAAATATATGAGGCTGTATGTGAAATAGGTCACACCTTTCCATAGCCTGTCAATGATTATTTTGTGAAAATTGAATAAATCAGTGGGGAAAATAAAGCTTACTACCCACATTACACTAACACATAGGTGCAGAATAACTGGAGTAAAACCTTAAGTATGAAAGAAAAATTTAATTTAATTTAAAAATTAAATTAAAAATCTAACAGAAGGCATATGCAGAATATTTTTCCACCTGCTGAGTTGCAACATTTTCTTATACTGTTTAAAAATCTCAAACCAGATGGTGGAAAATAATAAATTTTATTACACTAATTTTAATTACTCTGAAAAAAAGCATAGTTTTCAAATTTGAGTTGATACCTTACAATGTCTTCACATCTTACATTCTAGACAGAAGGCATATGTGTCTAGAAATTAAAAATGATTCAATTAATCTATACTCTAATTAATTTTCATATAGTTAATATTTAATATAATCATTATATACAGGAAACACTACCAATGTACTTCAAGAAGACAGAAATTGCTAAGTAAAATGGAGAAAATATTGTAAAAAAAACAAGAGCAATGATATGGTTAAATTCATGAGGAATTGGACAAATACAATTTGAAACAGGTCTGAGATACGATTTTATGTCCCTCAGAGTAGAAATCTGTCCCCCAGATCAGTAATCCGAAATGTTTAAGTTACAATGAGTATGGGGAAACAAGCTTATGTATATGGCAGGAGAAGGTGTAAGTTAATACTAGCATTTCGCTTTGTGAATTTAGTATACCTATTATCCTTAGACCCAGTGAGGACTCACGTGACAAAGCATTTAATCCCCAAGGAACACTTACATCATTTGGAGATGAGACACCTGTAGTACATAAGTAAAATATTGTGGATATCTATTTATAATGTGCAAGCAATTAGAGGTAATAAATTAGATGTAGATAAAGCAATATGAAATATAATTTCAAATAGTGAAAGTTTTAAAATAGCACATAATAGGAGCCAGCAGGTGGTGTGGTGGCGAAGGCTCTGGACACACATGGTCAACCATGGTTTGAGTCCTGGACCTGGCAGCTTGAGAATCACTCCAGACACACGTGTGCATGCCATGCCGAAAATGCCAGAAGGAAAATGGAGGAGAAAGGATTGTGGTGAGGCCATCCACCCTGGGGGGCCTTCTCATTTTCTCTGTCACTGTCTATCTTTTTGTCTCTCTCTCTCTGGTGAGCACACACAAACTAAGGCAAAATTTTAAAAGTAATTAAATAAAATAGCACAGACAAAGTGTGGAATACAATATCATTCAGGTAAGTTAAAAGCACATACATACAAACCACTCTTCCTTTTTATATGTTTATTCAAAGATAAGTATCAGAGACGTTAGAGCAGGTACATCTTTATACGCAGGGAGTGTGAGAACACTTATCATAATTTGGGGGATAATTAGAAAAAAATTACTGCAAAATGAATAAGCCCATGACTGAACCCACAAAGGAAAAACACAATGTTGAGAACTCAGGAGAAAAAATCTCAAGAAATTTTGCAGGTCAAATGAAGGAAAGAGGGATGGAAGAAAGAAGAGAAGAATGGGAAAAGATAATTCTCTAGAATTTGTCATTAGTAACATTTCCATCTCTTAACGACCTTTGCACGGTTACCCTCAGGTATGGATTTCATCCAGACTCTTGGAAACAGACTTTACATCTTTAAAGTCTTTAGTCTACCAAGTCCTGTAATGCTTCAGATGTGCATAAAAGATATTTGTCTTTTAATTTTGGAAAACATATTTCGGTTACATACAAAAAATATAAAGTCCCTACTGAAACACAGGCTTTCTTAAATATGGCTCATATTCTTGATTTCTTCAAAATTTTGTTGAGTTAAATTTGTAGATCCCCATTCCCACTTTTCTCCCTAAAATGACAGGAAATGTCAATTGCAAAAACACACAAGAAAGCAGAAGTTTGGACCTCATCATTTGTAACCTGAATTAACCACATTGTAATCTGGGCATAAAATCCTCATCAAACATATATATGTAAGTGTGTATGTATATGTATGTGTACATATATGTATATGTAAATGTATATTAAGACAGGGTCTCCCCGTGCCATGATCCTACTGCCTCCTCTTCCAAGTGGAGCCTACAGATATTGTACCAGGCCCAGCTATCTTCAAGACAGAGTTTTCCTATGTTACCTAAGTTAGCCTTGAGGCCGTAGTTCTCCTGTCTTAGCTTCCCTGAACCCAAGATTACAAGCATACAGCACCAAGCCCAGCCTTGAGGCTGAACAGAAGAGAAACCCTAGCCTCCCGTATTGCCCTAGCCTGTGACACACTACGTCTTAGCAGTGCACACCACCATGCTGGGCCTCATTAAAAATATCAAGTAACCAGGACAGCAAGTGGTGTGGTGGAAAGGTTTTGGATCCCACATGGTAAACTTTGAGGTGTAAGTCCCAGACCTGGAGCCTTGGAAAACCATGCTGGGCGAGTGTGTGTGTGTGTGTGTGTGTGTGTGTACCTGAAATCCTGAGAGGAGAACAGAGGAGAAGGAATTTGGGAGTGGCCACCTCCCTCAAGGGGGTTGTTTTTCATTTTCCTTCTTTCTCTCTCTCTGTCTGTTTCTCTCTTGTGAGCATATGCACTACATAGTAAAAACCAAAAATAAGCAAATAAATAAAAATAACATAATTCATGCTTTTAGAAGTTCACTTGACTCAATAAAAATGGAAACTAAAGCAATCAAATGAATATATATATATATATATATATATATATATATATATAAATGGATGAGTGAATAAATACATTTTTTAGTAAAAACAAGACTGGTGTAAGTATCAATTATAAGCAAAAGCTGGTATTTCAACTGTGTTTGAGTTAATTTGTGAGCTGACTGCATTGCAAACTTGTGCTTCCTCCACATCAGAAGTGATAGACCAGAGGCTCAGACAGCAATCTAACTGTCTGTGTAATCAGAACATCTTTATTAAAGTTTATCTAAGAGGATTAGTATAAGAAATAAGAAAAAGAGCAAAAGCAATATGTCATACCAGAATGTTTTGTTTGTTCATTTAATTTGTGGCATGAAGCATGCTACATATGTTTTTGTATTTTTTTGTAATAGTTTTCTCGCCATGCATTCCAAAATAAAAATGAGATCGAGTATTACCCCTTTATTTATTCTTGAATGTTTGCATTGGTAACCACAGTTTGCTTGTCTTAGGTAAAGGGTCTCCATTCTAGGAACTGGGCCTGCAGCAGGAAGTGAGTGGTGGGTGAGTGAGCCAAGCTCCCTCTGTATTCATAGCCATTCCAGCCACTCATTAAGACAGCACTAGATTCTCTTAGGAGTGTGAAGGCTGTGAAGGTGCATGTGAGGGATCTAGGTTGTGCTCTTTATGAGAATCTAATGCCTGATGATCTGAGGTGGAGCTGAGGTGGTGACGGGGAATGGCTGCAAATACTGATTACCCTTAGCAGAGAGGTTTCAATGCACAGAGACCATGATAAATCAATTGCTTGCAGACTCGTTTCAAAAACCTATCAGTGAGTGGCAAGTGACAGTTAAGCTGCATCTGGTGCCAGTCTTTATAGTGGTCAGTGAATTCATATACTTCAATTGTACAGTTGCATCTCGTGGCAGGCTGCAAATCAGAATCTGACACTTATTTTAATACACCCATGGCCCACCCATTATAATTATTATTACTATTTTTGGAGAGGTTTTTGCAATAGGGTCTGTGCATTTGCCAGAAAGATACAGAGAGACAGAGAGTGAGAAATCACCCCTCAGGGGGTGTGGCCACTCTACAATCCCTTCTCCTCCATTCTCTTCTTGGAATCTTGGGTACAAAGATTTTTGTACTCAGCATTTGTACTCAGCATGAGTTTAAGCCATGGGACCTGGGACTCGAACTGCCATCAACTAAATGGGAGTCAAGTGACATAGCCAGTACACCAACTACTGGTCCCCTACTCATTAATTTATTTACCACTGATGTCTGTGCTTCTTTCCCACACTACATATTTGTCTTCATCACAATTTCGGTAAGCCCACAAGCTCACATTAGCAAAAATAAATTTTTTAAAATATCACCGGAAGGCTTGTTTGAAAAGGGAGAGGGAACAACAGATGGTATAGCGGTTATGTCTCTGGACTTCTACATGGCCGACCACAGGCCAAGTCCTGGAGCCAGTGGCTTCAAAATCACACTGGACATGTGCATGTGTGCCCAGGATCCCAAGAGCAAAATAGAGAAGGAATTGAAGCATGGCCATCCCTCCTTGGAGGTAATTTCTCACTTTCCCTCTCACTGTCTCTGTCTCTAACTCACTCTGTCTGGTAAGTGTATGCACCCTATGGCAAAAATCTCTAAAATAATGGGGGGGGGAAAGACCCACTCATGAAACAGTAGAAGACTCTAAGACTTCCAGCACAAAGAGAGCTCCATTTAAAAGAAAATACCAAAAGTCCTATATAAATTATGGGCTCATGGCAGCAGAGGATTCGCATTCTCCAAGCCCACTTTGTGTAATACATGGTGACAACTGTCTCACAAAGCCATGAAACCTTCAAAACTACTTTGCCACATGGAGCCAAGCACCCTGCATTAAAAGACCAGCCTTTGGAATTTTTCAAAAGGAAAACATAAAAAGATGGGAACACAAAGGACAGAAGCAATGATTGAAGGCCACCCCTTCATCAAATGTATCTGCACTAAGAGCATCATTCTTTTATATGTTTGTGAGAAAACAATTTTTTTATTATCATCGTCGCCCATCTTATTTGTGCTGGATCATATGGCAAATGGCCATGTCTTCTAAAGTACATTTCCATAACAATTTTTTATGCTTCGAGAGATGAAAATAACTGTACAAGGTTAAATACAAAAGTATACTAGACAGAAGACGTGAAAAAAATTCTGCGTGTGACATTTTATCCCACCTGCAGCTTTTATATAGTTGAAAAGTAGAAGGAAAAACGGAAAAATATTGTCCTTATAAAGTTATATCAAGTTTAATAGATTTTTGTTTGTTTGTTTAGAAAGATTTTTGCTATAGGGCATGGATGCTCTTCGAAGAGACAGAGAGAAGGAAATGAGACATCACTCCTCAGGGTAAATCACTCCCTTCCCCTCCATTCTCCTCTCAGGATTTTGGTCACACATACACTTGAACCCAGTGTGTGTTTCAAGCTGCTGGGTCTGGAACTTGAACTGTGGTCGGCCATGTGGGAGTCCAGCACCTTAATCACTGTGCCATCTGCTGGCCCCTATGAAAGTGAGTTTAACCTGATTATAATACTAATACCAGTATCACTGAGCTGAAATGTCTAAAAATTGCAATTTTCAATAAATTAAAGCCAATGCAATACCCATACAAGCTAGAATGCTCTTTATTGAACAAGGTTCTGACATCAGAACACATGTGTACAATTCCAAACTTCACAAGGGTGATCTTTTTCACACTGCATTCATGCCTAGCACTGCATCATTCTTAGTAGCTAATCTCACTATTGGTGAGGAGTTGATCCTGCCTGCTCCTAAGGACATTTGTCATCAACTTTTAGAACAGGTGGCAGTTCAAAATATGTCACAGGCTCCTCTTTTGGCTAGCACCCTATGTCAGTAAGTTGATGAGATAGCAGAAGATATTAAGGCACAATTGTTAGAGAGGATTACTAAGCCACCGTGGTACCTAATCCAGTTGATTAAAATTTCCGATGTTGACAAAAAGGCAACAACACTTTTTTTTGGTGTGATATATTAATTTTTCAGGAGGATATGCAGGAGGACATGTTATGTATGCTTTTGTTGCCAAGCAACATGACAGCTGCAGAACTTTTCAAGTCTTTGAATGATTACATATCAGGCAAGCTGAGCTGATCATTTGGTGTCGGTATATGCATGGATGGACCAGCTGCCTTGCTGGATGGCTTTCTGGTTTCACTCTTGCAGGCAGAGAGATCGCTTCTGAATGTATGTGTATGCACTGGGTTATCCATAGAGAAATGCCAGCTAGCCAAAAAAAGTCATCTCAACCTAACAACATATAACAGGATATTATTAAAATTATGCACCACGTTAAAGTACATGCCCTTAACACGTCTGTTTACACAGCTCTATGAGACGAGGACGCAGAGCACACGTCTTCTTAACCAAGGTCTACCTCTAAGGTAGGTCATGGGCCAGTCTTTGAGTTACATGAGTTACTCCACAGATTCCTTTTGGAAAAACAGTCTCTGCAGGCAGCACAATTCAGTGCCACGGCATGGGTCACAGAACTGGCTTACTTGTGGGACCTATTCAATCTGCTCCACAGACTCAGTCTGTCACTGCAGGGGAGAGCAACCGTGTTCAAGCCAGCAGATCCAGTGGCTGCATTACCGTATCAGAGACAAACTGGCACCACAGGGATAACCCATGAACAATAGTGGTTTTGACATGTTTCAACACTTAGCAGAGATTTGGAAAGAGAATGTGCCAAAGACTTTTCTTTCTTTTTTATTTTCCGCAGTTGGTGCATGATCACCTATTTCAGCTATCAAAAGCAGGTGGTGTAGTGGTTAAGGAGCTGGATTCTCATGTGGTTGGCCATGGTTGGGATTTCAGACCCAGTGGCCTGAAACTCAGGCCAGGCATGGGTGCATGCATGCCCAAAATCCTGAGAGGAGAATGGAGGAGAAGGGATTGTGGCTTTGGCCATCCCCTCTGGGACCCCTCACTTTCTGTCTTTCTGTCTCTTCAGCAAGTGCATGTGCCCTATAGAAAACATCTTTCTCAAAAAAGAAATTAAAAAGTTCGAGGATTACTTCCCAGCCACGAAAGATTCCCAAACTGGGAATGAATGAATCTGAGATCGATTTGTAAATAAACCAGGTGAATTGAATGTCTCTGTAAGAAGAGGTTTGACTTTTTAAGACCATGAATGATGGTGGCTTTAAAAATATGTTTGAGATCACTGCGGATCTCCATATGTTCTGGATTTAGTCAAAGTGGAATATTCTGAGATCGCCACAAAAACACTAAAAGCCTGATTTTATTTCCACCAGCCTATCTCTGTGAAGCTGCGACAGACCCAAAATCACAGAGTAGACTGCAGTGACAGGGCCAAAATGATATTTTGTAGTAGATTAAACATAACTGACACACTTTGGCTGTCACAGTTTCCCATTACCCCCAGATGGTACTGTCTGCTTGGAAAACTAGCTCAGGGATCCCTCTGATTGTGCAGTATGGTGTGTCATCTAATTATATATACATATTACATGGCAGTAATAATAGCAACGAAGTGCACATTAAATGTAATGCTCTTGAATCATCTGGAAACTAAAATGTAAAAAAATCTAAAATTATAAATGCTCTGAGATTTAAAAGGGCTTCAATATTATTTACATTTATTTTATAAAAAATGGGTATCGTTATATACCGATGTAGGTGTTGGTTTGTCCATTTTCTCAAGTCTTATTAATGTCACCCATCTAAGTTTTTAATTTCTGCCATTTGTTGTTAGTTTTATTGCGATGCATTGGATAGGTTGTTTTACTTCTGTAAATCGGATTTTAAATACAGTTTTTATTTTTATTAAGGTTTTTGCCATTGTGTGCATGCATTTGCCAGAGAGAGACAGAGAGAGGAGAAATGAGGAATCACCCCATAGGAGGGATAGCCAGGCTGCAATCCCCTCTTCTCCATTCTCTGTCTGAGATTTTGGGCATGTACGCACATGGGCTCAGTATGATTTTCAAGCCCCCAAGTCTGGGAATCGAGTAGCAGTAGAGCACGTGGGAGTCCAGCATCTTATCTCCACACCACCTGCTGGCCCCTCAGACAAACTTTCAGTTGGCTTAAGTGTCGTTTAAAAGATGTGCATTTTACTGCTCCTGAAAACTTTCGGATGCGGTGTCTAAAACTGCTCATGGAACACTCCAAGGGGCACATGTTTTTTCATTTTTTCTTTCTTTCTTTCTTTTTTGAAGAGGTTTTTGCTATAGGGCACGTGCACTCACCAGGAAGACAGAGAGTGACAGAGAGAAATTGAGAAATCCCCCACCAGGGGGGATGGCCATGCCACAATCCCTTCTCCTCCATTGTCCTCTTGGGATCTTGGACACGCACACACATGCGCCAGCGTGAGTTTAAGCCACCGGGTCTGGGACGAAAACCACGGTCAACTACATGGGAGTCCAGCGACATAGCCATTACACTAATTGCTGGTCCCAAGGAGCACATTTTTACTGGCTCTCTAATGTAGTCTTTATGTGCTCTTAATCAGTTTTAATATACTTCTTTTTCTAGAAAGCCATTCAATTTTATAAGTTGCAAAATTTTGATACCAGGAATTCTGTATCCTGTGATTAGAATGCATGTATTGGGCCAGCAGGCAGCATGGGGATTAGATGCGGGATCACACATGGCCAACTTGGTGGCTTGAAAAAAATGGCAGGTGTGTGTGTGTGTGCCTGCTCCAAATCCCAATAAAAGAACGGAGGAGAAAGGATTTCATCGTGGCTTTCCTCCCATGGAGGGTAATTTCTCACTCCTCCCCACCCCCATTCCTCTCTCTTGCTCTGGTGAGTGCAGACACCCTATAGCAAATTAGAAATAATAATAAAAAAGAAACTAGGTACTTTTATTTATAGCATTTTGTTTGTTTTTAGGACCTTGATACTTGAGAGCAGATGTTAACAAAGTCAAAATTAGACTGACCTTCACACGAGTTCTTCCTAGAGACCTGAGCACTTCCTGAGGAGCCAGCACCTCTGTGACCTGGCAGTGTCTGGCTCCTGAGCCAGCTGGCACCCACTGAGACCGGACTAAGGTCACTCCGGTGACCTGGAAACCTGATTTTTGCCTTTCCTTGCTGTCACTCCTGACAATCCTTGATACTTGAGAGCAGATGTTAACAAAGTCAAAATTAGACTGACCTTCACACGAGTTCTTCCTAGAGACCTGAGCACTTCCTGAGGAGCCAGCACCTCTGTGACCTGGCAGTGTCTGGCTCCTGAGCCAGCTGGCACCCACTGAGACCGGACTAAGGTCACTCCGGTGACCTGGAAACCTGATTTTTGCCTTTCCTTGCTGTCACTCCTGACAATCAGAGCTCCTTCCCCAAGTCTTCTGGGGGGCGGGGGGGGGGTATCTGACACCGAATAATACATGAGATTCATCCCAACAACCCATCCCCTCTCAGGTGCCTAAGCTACATGACCGCACTTACAGGCCTTTTTTGACCACACATCTCCTGGCCCTCTAAGGTACCGGGGCCAACAGCTGGTGTGGTGGGTGAGGTGCTGGAATCCCCCAGGGCCAACATGGTTTGAGTTCTGAACCTGGTGGCTTGCTCTCTCACTTTCTGTCTCTCTCTCTCTCTCTGTTTCTCTCTAGTAAGCACACATGCCCGATATCACATTAAATAATAAATAAATAAATAAATAAATAAAATAATTCTAAAAAAGAAAAGAAAGACAAGGTGCAGAAATCCCCAATTCACCAGATTGTTCCTTAAGATGAGATTCTGTAGGATCTTTTAGAGTAAATGTTCTGGACTCCTAAATAGAGATGTTGAGTTTCTCTGCTCGTACAAAGAACACAAACTTGGGACCCCAGAAGGAAGGGCAGCTCTTGTTTTATTTTTTGTTTCTTTTAAATGAAAATTTTAACTTTATTTTAGAAATTATTTTTTTATTATTTTGACCAGAGTGGGTCAGAGTGAGAGTGAGAGAGAGAGAGGGAGAATGAGAGAGCGAGCTGCCAGATATGGGACCTGAACCACTCTCAGCCATATGAGAATCCAGGGCACTTCACCACACCATCTGCCCCCCCACCCCAGTGCAGCTCTTCTTAGAGGCTGTGGAATCTATTCACATCTGAATGACAGCAGGAGCAGAGCGCTGCAAACAGCCTTTCCGTACTGGGTTTGGGAGCAGATGCTCTGGGGTCCTATGACAGAGACCCCTTGGGTGCACGTACGATCCAGCCCTCTCTGTCCAGTGTATAGTTTTGTCCAGTCATTACAGTTTTTTAAATTAATCACACCACCTGCCATTTAAATTAGTAAAACATCATAGCAATCATTGCAATACAGAAAACTTTGGGACTAATTAAAAAAGAGACTACTCATCCAGTTGGTTGATTCATCAACCATGCTACAACTGGCTTTTTATAAAACAGCATTTTTTCAAAAAAGATCATCAGTCTTTATAGATTTTTATTAGATTGTGACATATCACTATAACTTTGCATAGTTCTATACCCTGGAGGTAGCCGAGTAGATTCATATTTAAGGACTAATTTCTATCTAGTCAAACCATGAAGACGATTGGAAACTCTTTCAGGCCTGATGGAAGGACCTCTCAAGTGAAGACTGATATATTTTTTTCTCCACTAGTCAGCAAAAGTAGTCTGAGTTTTACTCACACACACAAAAAAGAAAGTTAAAACTCCAGAACTTTTTTTTTTTTTTTTAATTTTTGGAGGTTTCGTCATAATTCCAGTTCTTTTTCTCAACATGCATGCCCTCCTTCGGATACTGTCTGCCATGGCTGAGTGCTCCGTTACTGCAGCCACCACCTCTGTATTGCCACAATCAATATTTTACGTACTGAATTTCACTCGAACTTCTCCATGACTACATATTTTTTTCTAGTTCATTCACACTATCGTACACATTTTATTTCTCTGCTTTTGCTTGTTGTTATGTTTTCTGGTTGGTTTAAAAAAATAATTCACTTGCTTTTCCTTTTCTACATCTTCATCTTCACTCCATGTTTTTCCACTTTGATCTATATCCACTCTCTTTAATTTTCTAGTTTCCATTTTGGTAAGTTACATATTTTAGTTATTTATTTTTGAGCTTTATAAATGAGTCCGGGAGGTTTTTTGTTTGTATTTAAATAATTGATTAATTATATTCATTATTACTATTTTTTTAATTTGACCAGAGAGAGAAAGCAAGTTACCAGGTTAAGGACTTGAGCCGCAGTTGACCATATGGGAGTCCAGGGCCTTGACCATCACGCCACCTGTTGGTCTTTTGTTTTTTGTTTTTGTTTTTGTTTTTTTTAAGAGAGAATTTTGTTATAGGGCATGTGTGCTCATTGCAGAGACAGAGAAACAGAGAGATAGAAAGTGAGAAGTCACCCTCAAGGGGGGATGACCATACCATAATTCTTTCTTCTCTACTTTCCTCTCAAGATTTTGGGCATACGTCCACCTGTGCCCAGCATGAGTTTCAAGTCACTGGGCCCGGGACTCAAACTGTGGTCAGTTGTGTGGGAATCCAGCAACGTACCCATTACACCACCTGCTGGTTCCAAGTCCAAGAGTTTTTAATAAGAAGAACAGAATTATTCTGTAGTAGATAGTACCTTGAGTTTTATTACAAAAATTCATCCTTAAAAATAAAAATCAATTCAGATCTAACTATAGAGATTAAAAATTACTTTTGCTTTCTTCAGAATTCCAAAAAGAGAAACCTTTGTTCTGTGTACTTAACATATATATCTTGTGTGTATGTATGCGCATGAGTGTGTGTGTGTGTGTGTGTGTGTGTGTGTGTGTGTGTATGTATAAAAAGGTTTACAAAAAGTTCAAGGAAATGTGTATTATGACAAATCTATGCATGGATTGCAAATTATGTTAACATTAAAATGAAGTCACAGACATTGTGAAGTACCCATGAATAATCGATATTGGCCAACAGATTTTCAGCATTGATGAAATGTTCTATGTATTTCCTGCTTAATAAAAATAATCACTAGCAACGTGCAATTATTGGGCATTCCAAATGTACTTACTGTGACTGAGAAATTAAAATCTCGAACTTATTTATTTAACAAATCATATTTAAATTTAAAATATCTATATGTGCCATTGGCTATCATATTTGACAGAGAAGTAATACAGTGTTAAGATTGAGATTATTTATTAAATCCTTCTTTATAGCAGCAAAGCAACTGAAATAATGTAAATATTGACAAACATGACATCAATCAGTGTGCATGCAAACAAATTAATGAGGCTAATCATTATAGACTCACATTAAATAGAACTCCAATAAGTAGTATAACAGTTAAAAATAGTGACTTAAAAGACAGTAAGCCCTGTAAAATTTTGGCTATTTTTATATCTTTGACTATGCACATTTATATATGAAGAGATTTTAAAAACTGTGTATGAAAAATAAAATTAAACTATAACTTTATTTTGGTACAAAAAATGAAAATCCATTATAGATTTTTCATAATACATATTTCCCATAAGCTTTTTGAAGACCCCTCATACATTCTAGCATGTCTTAATTTTGGAGACATTTTGAAAACTTAGGGCTTTCTATTGATACAATTGTATACTCTAAATTTGCATGAAGCCCAATCAAAATAATTGTGGAATTGAACAATCATTATGACAGTGTATACAAGTATCTAATTTTCCAAATTTTCTCTATATTTAATGTTATTTTTTTTTTTCAAAATAATTTTCTCTTTATTTTTTAAGAGGCTTTTTGGCCTTAGGGCACATGCACTCGAGGAAGAGTGAGAGGGAAAGTGAAAAATCGCCCCTCAGGGGGGATGAACAAGCAGCAAAATCCCTTCTCCTGCTGGGATCTTGGGCACACATGCACACACGCCTGGCATGACTTTTAAGCCACCAGGTCCAGGACTCAAATGGCATTTGACCATGTGGGAGTCCAGCAAGGTAACCACCACATCATCAGCTGGCACTTGAAAATAATTTTTCAGATAATTTTCTCTTACTACAATTTATATTCATTTATATATCAATTGATTCATTAAATCAATTGATTTTCAATGAGTTCATCAATTTATATTTGTTAAAATTTACGTTCCTGATCTGTTGTTTCATAAATGATCTCTTTGTCCTATTTTCTATTGAATATACATTCATAAATACAGAATAATACTTTAGCTAGCATGCAATTACCTTTTTCAATCTGTTCACTTCTAAGTACATTTCGATATTTTCGTCTAGAATCAGCAGATTCTAAATTAATTTGTGTATGCCATTCTGGAGTTATCTTGATATTAGCCAGTCTTTTGCTTTGTGGTACTTTATTCTCAGTGCCCATAGTATTCCTTTTCTCCACATTCCCTCCCAATGTAGGAGCATCCATCTAGCTCACATCTTACTAGGAAGGGCGAGACACTTGACCTTGAGTCTACTACTTCCAGTTAATTGGCACCGTTTCCAGATTCTATTTTCAAACCTGTAACAGAAGGGAAGGTTGTTGTGCGCAGTTCCCAGTCCAATTCCCAGTTTCTGGCACTTCTTCATCTTCTGGCCCTGTTCTACTTTGATTAAGTGTTTTTCCCCACCTTGTTTCCAGGTTTTCTGGTACTGAGCCAAAGCACTGAGCCAATGCTGTACACAGAGGACTACACTTGTCAGCCAACACTGCTACCAGGCTGTGCTTCCTTTGCCCTAACTTGGAGCAATTTACCCATGGGAGGAACCACTCTCTTCACACCCTGCTTTGCTATTACCTGCTTTTTTCTCATTTCTTCCAGTAATTAACAGTGAATTGAAACCTGGGTCTCGGAGAATAGCTTCAACAGTGTTTTAGAGAAAGTCTTTGCTTGTAGAGGTTCTCGTTTCTGGAGTGCACTGATCAGTGATGGTATAATTATTTGTACGAACCATCTTATCAAGTGGAAGATAGGCCCTTAGAAGGTGAGGAGTTTATTCAAAGTGTTGAAGATTGGTTATATTTTTTTCACTTTCCTCCAGCTGACTCTAACTCCCTTATTTTAATGTCAATTCCTATAAGATACCAATGTTGAATTATCTGTCAGGATGACTATAGAAGGGTGCTAAGGGTTTTTAAAATATGTCACCCAATTGGTATTTAATGAATAGTTGTGGGAGGGTCCCTTGGGGCCTGCAAGCCAGCTGTCATTTGGAACCACAGATCTCTGACCATAAAGTTTCAAAAATAATATCTTTCACTATAGTTGTCAGTAAACACTGAGTGTTGAAGCTGGTCTGTGAGGTAGAGATTTATTTTAAACGAATTTACTATGTCAAAATTCCTTCTCAATTTGATGTCAAGGATTGTATAGAAACAGATTAATTTAAAGATTCCTCTAAACAAGCAGTACAAAAGAATTTCTTAGTGAATAAAACAAATTTCTAAGAGCTCCTTTTTCTAAAGTGGATGTATTTAGGACATGCTTATATTCCATTTATAGTATCATTTTTCTAAATAACATATTTTGAAGAGATGGCTTACATTATTATCTTCACGTAATCTTTTATATTACCAAATCAGTCAATAAAATTGGATGAGTTTCACACTACAGTTGTGGAAAGTATGCCTCTGTATAAGACGCTGAACGATAAACACGAGTTATGTATTTTATTGTCTTGTAGAAGATATTTGAAAATATCCGGTGGATTATTCAAATCTGTATTTTAAAAATAATTTCAGTAGTAGAAAATTACATAATCTTGAGGAGAAAAGAATATTGCTCTCTCTTTAAGAGCTTCTTATCTGAAATGACAATGGTAAACCACTATGGGAAGCTGTCAACTAATGATCGAATTGTTTGTCCACACTTTTTACGTCTGTATTTGTAAGGCAGCTTCTATTCTACATTTAAAGACTGCTAGCAATATATAAAACACGATTGTGGTAGGAAATGATATTGCTCCATATTTTCATCATGCGGTAGGTATCAAACGCTGCAGGAGGAATTCAATAAATATGCTCCTATGCTTTTCTCAAACATCATCCAAAGGAAGATTGATAGCAGTGTTTTTCAGCACTGCTTTTTTTGTCTGTTTTGTCATAGATGGGAGTCAGGTCAGGTTATTCATCATGCGGTAGGTATCAAACGCTGCAGGAGGAATTCAATAAATATGCTCCTATGCTTTTCTCAAACATCATCCAAAGGAAGATTGATAGCAGTGTTTTTTAGCACTGCTTTTTTTGTTGTTTGTTTGTTTTGTCATAGATGGGAGTCAAGTCAGGTTAAGTAATTTGCCAAGCTCTGAAAGTATATGTCAGGGCCACATTTCATAAACATTAGTTTTCGTTTGTTTGTTTGTTTGTTTTAATTGAGAGAGGGAGAGTTTTGCTATTGGACATGTGTACTTGCTGGAGACAGAGACAGACAGAGAGACTGTGTAGAATGGCCACACTGCAATTTCTTCTCCTCCATTTGAAACTGAGCAAGGACCCCCTAATATATTTTCTAGGGTTTTTGAAATATAAAGTCCATTTGCATTGTAATGGCCCAGAGTAAGGAGTAAGTCTTCAGACTTTTGGTTATGATAATGACCAACATGGACCATGAATGAGAGCCATTTGACCTCTAAAACTCTCACTTACAGGAAAGATAAGGTTTTCATTTCAATGTGTAAGATGTTTTGTAGGCTAGAAACCGCTGGTTGTGACCTCAGAGAGTTCAGGCTGAATGGCTCCAGACACATGAAGAGAAATTTGATTATCTAAGATCTCACCAATCAAGAATGCCCATGAGATGATCACGCCCTCTCGAACCAATCAATGAACTGATTATGCACTTAGGACATCTGCCCCTAAGTTTACCCTTAAAAAATGCATGTGGGGAACATCTTGGGGAGACCGGGTCTTTTCAGTATGAGCTGCCCGCTCTCCTTGCTTTGTGCTTTGCGATAAAGCTGTACTTTCCTTCATCACACCATGTGCATATGGTTTGGTTTCATAGCGTTTGGGCAAGTGAACCTGATTTGAGTTCAGTAACACATTCTCCTCTCGGGATCTTGGACATGGATGCACACATGCCCACCACGAGTTTTAAGTCACCAGGTCCGGGTCACGAACCACAGACTATGTCATAGTCAATGTAACTATGACATCATCTGCTGGTCCCATATTAGTCTTTAAGAGACATTGACTGAAGTCCAACAACTAAGTGCCTAAAACCCTTACAAATGCTATAAAAGTACTGTTAAAAAGTCTGTAAAACAGTTAAAAATGAAACTGTAGTTTAAGGTAATTCACCCTATGTAAAAATCTATTCACAGAAAATGTATGTAGTTCTTTTTTTTTTTTTTTGGGGGGTTTGTGCTACAGGGCGTGTGTGTGCACCAGAGAGACAGAGAGACAGAAGGCGAGAAATCATCCCCCAGGGGGGATGATCACACCGCAATCCCTTCTCCTCCAATCTCCTCTTGGGATCTTGGGCACACATGCCTAGTGTGAGTTTAAGCCACTGGGTCCAGGACTTGAACCACAATCAACTACATGGGAGTTCAGTGACATAGCCATTACGCTAACTGCTGGTCCCACAGAAAATATAGTTCTGTTGTTCAATATCGCTGACTTTTTCAGTTTCCTTCCTCCTTTATTTGAGACTTGGAGGATCCTATATGCAATGTGATCATCTATCTTCGATCCACACCAGCTTTTAGAATAAATAAATTACACAGAAAATCCCTGAAGTCACTGGTGCTAATTGCAATATTAACCTATTGAAACTATAAGTCTCCCCAATTTGAGTTAAACAAAAGCATAAGTCAACTTCGTTAATACATAAATCTGTAATATGATTTCGAAAAATTAAAGAGCTATGGATGTCTCAGGGTTCATGGTCTAATAGGAAATATTTAGAAAAATCATGACTCCAAATTATTCAACATGTTATCAAAACTAAGTATCTTTAAATGTCATGTGTCTCTAAGCCTTTGTCATTACGTATTCTATGATAAAATTATTCTTTACTTTAGAAAGAAAAAGATTTTAGGGACCAGCAGTTGGCATAATGGTTATGTTGCTGGACTCCCATGTAGTCGAATGCGGTTCGAGTCCCATACCCAGTGGCTTAAATTCATGCTGGGCACATTTGCCCAAGATTCCGAGAGGAGAATGGAGGAAAAGGGATTGCGGTGTGGCCATCCTCCCTGGGGGGTGATTTCTCACTTTCTGTCTATCTTTCTGATGAGCACACGTGCCCTATAGCAAAAACCTCTCCAATAATAATAATAATAATAATTTTAAAAAGAAGTAAAATTATCTTATTTAAACCAGTAAACTTCATTTACTGTTTTTTTTTTAAACTTTATTTATTTATTTATTTGACCAGAGAGTGAGAGACAGAGAGGGAAAGTGAGAAAGCAAGCTACCAGGTCTGGGACTTCAACGTGATCGGGCATGTGGAGTTCAGAACCTCTAACCATCACACCACCTGTCAGCCCTTATTTACTGTTTTATTAGGTCCCAGTTAAGATGTTCTAGTTTAACAACTACATATATATTTTTATTCAAATGAGGAATATTACACATTATTTAATATCGCTAGTTCTTATTGAATAATAACCCAGACATCTGTGTGTTAACAGGAAAGTATTAATTTCTAGCATATATTATATAACAGAATGAAATATGTTATTATGTTAATAACAACATAATTCCTAGCATAATGATTTATTATCGTGATTTTCTTTTGCTAAAGTAAATGCAGAACTATTTTACTTTTTACTGAATATTGACCCATAGATATCTCTATATTACCTTATAGCTTAGTTCAAGGAGAGAAAAAGAACCCATTATTGTAGGGGTTACTGATGTTCCAAATAATTTTATTTCTTTTTTTTTATTTATTTGTTTTTTTTGAGAGAGTTGTTTGCTGTAGGGCACTTGCACTCACCACAGTAACAAAGAGATAGAAAACAAGTGATCACCACCCCAGGGGGATGGCCACACTGTAACCCCTTCCCCTCCATTCTCCTCTTGAGATCTTGGGCACACATGTACACACACTCTGCATGAATTTTAAGTCACCAAGTCTGGGACTCTAAACATGGTCAACTATGTGGGAGTCCCAAAATGTAACCATTATACCATCTGCTGTTTCCCCAAATTATTCTTTTTTTTTTTTTTTTTTGGAGAGGTTTTCGCTATAGGGCGTGTGCGCTTGCCAGACAGACAGAGAGAGACATAGAGACAGAAAGCAAGAAATCACCCCCCAGGGGGGATGGTCACGTCGCAATCCCTTCTCCTCCATTCTCCTCTCGGGATCTTGGGCACGCACGCACATACACCCAGCGTGAGTTTTAAGCCACTGGGTCTGGGATGCGAACCGCGGTCGACTATGTGGGAGTTCAGCGACATAGCCATTACGCTAACTGCTGATTCCCCCCAAATAATTCTTAAATAAGAGCAAAAAGGGAGAGAGAAGAAAGCAGAAACAGTAGAGATTAACAATATATTTTTACTTCTTCATGTGGTATAGTGAGCAAAATGTACTCCAGTCTGTAGTCATTAGAATATAAGTATGTCCTAATTCCCTAGGACTAGGACGTTGGCTTGGCTTCAGTGTACCGCTGTGGGAGGGTTCCCATTCCTAGAGCTGGGATGCTTGCTGGTATTCCCCTCCATGACTTACCAGGTCTAGGCTAAGGCAGAGGTGGGGGGAATGGGCACTCCAATCACATTAAACCTTCCACTGCATAAAGGGCTTTATTTTTCTAATAATAATTTAGTTTTTTGGGTTTACTCAGTCAGAATCTCTGAAATTCCATGTAACTTGTAAAAAGATTTTTGTTTCTAATAAGCTAACCCATTTGAACATTAGTTTTAGATTTTCTAAAGTATCTACAATACAAACCGCTAGTATGCATAAAATAAAGCATTTTGGAAACATTTTCTGCTAAATTTAGTTCATTCTGGACAATGCATTAATCAAAATAATAGTTCTTTTAAAAATTAATTCATCATTGGGAGCAACGAGTGGCATGGTGGTTAAGGCACTGGACACTCCCACACGGCTGACCACAGTTCAAGTCTTCAAACTGGCGGCTTGATTTCTCACCACCGTCTCCCCCCACCTCCGTGTGTGCGCCTTTCTTGGGTCAAATTAAAAATAAATGAATGAATAAATAAAATTGAGTAAAATAATTCTTTAAAAATATCAATTCATCATTATATAAAGCCAGTGCTACTAAGTGAGAATTTTGTATCGATAATCACGAAGTGATCCCTCGTACCTTAACCACAGATCAAATTTAATGTCAGAAAAAAATGCATTAGAATTGTTAAAATTATCAGCTACAGAGAAAAAATAAGTTAATAATTAAAATGAATTAACGCATAAAGGCAAAGCAAGCGAGGGCAACCCAGCAGGGAAGGCTGGTAGATCCTGCCTGTGTTATCAGCAGTGAAATCATGCCGTATCCCTTTTCATCCCGTTAGTAAGCTGGGGGTTAACGTGCTGCCCGAGGTTTGGGACAGTCCTGTCTCAGGGGGAAAAGTAAACTCGGTTGTTGACATACCACAGCTTACAATATAGGTATGAGTCAGCATATAGTGAAAATGTTTAGAAATGATCCTGCACTACCTTGGGATGTTCAAGGCATTTTTCTTGCAGACTTACTGGGGGGCCGAAGAGCAGTAATGTGTTTATGGTGGGAGTATTTTAGAGAAAGCCAATAGTTCAGCAGAAAATTCCTGGGAAAGCTTTGCCAGAGTCTGTCACCATGACCATGCTTCTGTTCATTCTCCTCCTCCAACTAGGGCAATTCTGCGAGAGTTTCAATGAAAACTCATTAAACGTTCACCTTGTAGTCTTGATGTGGCGCCTTCTCACTTCTTTCTGTTTCCTCATTTTTATAGAGCATTCTTGGGCATTCTTTCTTTCTTTCTTTTTTTTTTTTTTGGCTAATAATGTAAAAAGACTTCAGCGACATAAGAATTCCAGGATTCTTAGTTCTCTAGGATGGACACTCAGTTTACAAAAGTGTTTTGAAATTGATGAAGCTTTTATTGAGAAATCAATACTTCTTAAAGTTTTAAATTGTGGGGCCGGCAGGTGGCGTGGAGTTTGAGGCACTGGACCCCCACATGGTTGACCTTGGTTTGAGTCCTGGACCTGGCAGCTTGGTTTCTCACTTTCCGTTCTTTCTGTCTGCCTCTCGCTCTCTCGTGAGTTCACATGCCGTATAGCAAATTTAAAATAATAATAAATAAAATTAAATAAATAATTTTTAAAAAACTAAATTGTATTTTCAATACATTTTTGAAAGTTCCTTTATAATTAGGTGGACGAATGGAATTCAAGAATGAGTTTATTTTGTTGTTAAAAAATATGATTCTACCAAACTCAGGTGATGCCAAATATATGTAATTGAATTAATGATTATTAAAGTACTAGATTCTTATGGTCAGCAACTGATTTTCATGTAGAGCAAATACTCCGTGAAGCTGAGACCTGAAGATTCAGTTTCTAGGATAACCAATTAGTAGACACGAGTGTAAAAATCAAAGGAAGAGCAGGAAAAATGAAATAAAGTTGGCATCGAGTTTCCCTCCATTTTTACTTCTAAATCTTTACCTCTATCCCTAATTGCCACATTGCTAAACGGTATTCTCAATGGTATTACATTTTGGCCAGCATTTTGCAATTTTTGTTTTCCTAAATAGTCATAGAAAAAGACAATTCATCTAGTACTTATATTCTATATAAATTGCATGAATATTTATTTATTTATGTATTTATTTATCTTTGGGGTTTTTGCCATAGGGTGCATGCACTCAAATGAGAGAGACAGAAAGAAACAGTGAGAGGAAAAGTGAGAAATCACCCCCGAGGGGGATAGCCGTGCTGCAATCCCTTCTCTTCTATTCTCCACCTGGGATTTTGGGCATGGATGAGCACACACGCTTGGTGTGATTTTTCAAGCCAGCAAGCCTGGACTCAAATCATGGTCAGCATGTAGGCCTGCAGCATCTCAACCACCATGCCCCTGGCTAGCCCAATATTTTCTTCAATTTAAAAATTTGATCAGTGCGCTTTTCTAAGCAGTATCTATGATGCCATTTCAATAGGTTCTTACCTTATAGCAAGTGCAACCTTTACAACTGGGCCAACTTAGAAGGAAAAAGGATGCAGTATAAGTGGCATGAAACATTGAAATGTGACAAAAACATTATACCAACCCTAAACTGAATGAATTTTTGCATAAGAACATTTTGGAGGAGAAACTCACATTCCCATTAAATGATTATATATATATATTTTTTTTGGAGAGGTTTTTGCTATAGGGCATGTGCGTTCGCCAGACAGACAGAGAGAGACATAGAGACAGAAAGCGAGAAACCACCCCCCAGGGGGGATGGTCACACCGCAATCCCTTCTCCTCCATTCTCCTCTCGGAATCTTGGGCATGCACGCACACATGCCCGGTGTGAGTTTTAAGCCACTGGGTCCGGGACGCGAACCACGGTCGACTACGTGGGAGTCCAGCGACATAGCCATTTAAATGATAAAATAATTTTGATAAACAGTTTTGCAATTATTTTAAAATAAAATCTATTTTTAGCAGAGTTTTGGATTTATATAAAATTTGAGAAGCTAATATTCAGAAGTTCCATATACTCTGTATGATTTCCTCTATTACTGACACATTATATTAGAGTAATACATTTATATTAATAATGAATTAATACTGTTATGTTATTAGCTAAAATCAATACTTCATTCAGATTTCTTTAGTTTTTGCTTTTATTTTTCCTGAAATTTTTTTTCTGTTTTAAGAATCTATTCAGTATACCACAATTATTCAAGTTTTTTTAAGATTTTTGCTATAGGATGCATGCACTCATCTGAGAGAGAGAGATAGTGAGAGGGAAAGCGAGAAACAACCCCCAAGGGAAGATGGCCACACCACAATCCCTATTCCTGCATTCTTCTCTCAGGATTCTGGGCATGGATGCATACACACCCAGTGTGATCTTCAAGCTACCAGGTCCACGGCCGGAACTCTGGTTAACCATGCAGGAGTCCAGAGCCTTAAGAACCACATCAGGTACTGGGACCAGAGTATTCTATAGAATATCCCTCAAATGGAATTTATTTCCTCATTATTGCATTGGAACTACATGTTTAACAAGGAAACTACATAGGTGAAAATGTCATTTTCATGACATTTTACCAAGAGTGAGTGCTATCAATGTGACTTACTACAGATGAGGTACTGATAAGATTTAGGTGGGGGACCAGCAGTTGGCATAATGGCTATGTCGCTGAACTCCCATGTTGTTGACGATGGTTAGAGTTCCATACCCAGTGGCTTAAACTCACCTCGGATGCATGTGCGTGCATGCCCAAGATCCCAAGAGGAGAATGGAGGAGAAGGGATTGCGGTGTGGCCATCCCCCCAGGAGGTGATTTCTTGCTTTCTGTCCTTCTGTCTCTCTGTCTTTCTGGCCAGCGCACATGCACCCTATAGCAAAAAAAAAAAAAAAAAACTCTCAAAAAAAAATTTAAGTAGAAATATATAACTCCTCCAGGAAGGTTACTTATTTATCTTTTTAACTGACCATTGGAAAAATCTTGAGTAAATTTTTTTTTACTAGATAACAAGATATATTACTTTTGTTTCCAGACAAAGAAAGATTATCTAAATATTGTTTGTCTTACAAACTTCTCTATGGAAGCATTAGTCTTTGAAACAGTCAGCTTAGAATTCTTTGATTAAAATGAGCTTGAAGGGTCAGTGGATGGCAGAGTGGATGAAACACTGGACTCTCACATGGCCAACTGTGGTTCAAGTCCCAGACTCAGAAGCTTGAGACTCGCTCTGTGCATGTGTGCCCAAAACCCCAGGCAAATGGAGGAGAAGGGACTGAGATGTGGCCACCCACCCTAGGGGTGACATCTCTCTTTCTCTCTCTGTGTCTCTCTGACAAGTACACACTCCCTATAGCAAAAATTTCTCTCTTTAAAAAAAAAAGAAAAAAAAAGAGAGAGAGAGAGAGCTTGTAATAAAGTAGTAACACATATAGAGCCATAGGCTGGCTTTCTATTTGAGAGAATACAACAACCCCTTAGATAAAGCTGACTTTCTTTTTTCAAACTCCATTCACTCTCCTAGTATTCAGGAAGAGAGAAAGGAAATAAATAAATAAATAAAAGACATAATGAACTTAATCCCCAATGCAACAGAGTTGGAGGTGATTAGGTCATGAGGACAGATCCCTCATGAGCAGATCAATGCTGTCATCCTGAGTGGGGTCGAATCTGCAGGAATGTGCCCCTGATGGAAGCTGAGCTCAGTCCCTTTCCTTTCTGGCTCTCTCTCTTGTCCATGTGCTGCCATCTCCCTAGGATGATGCAGGAGGAAGGTCCTCACCAGGTGCTGTTGGGCTTCTGAGCCTCCAGATCTGTGAGGCAAATAAACCTCTTCTCCAAACTACACAGTCTTGGGTATTCTGTTAGAGCAACACAAAACAGACTAGGACAGTAGTTTTTGAAATATCAAAGAAGAAATATGGTTCAGTGAGAACCTAGAAGAAAGGCCTTTGGGTATATGAAGAAAGTGAGGGTTGTCTAGGTCCACCTCACCCAGTAATTTCTCCAAAGCATTACAAAGTATTGATGAGAACAAACACAATTGCCCAAAATGATGCATTACGCATAACTTTAAGAGAACTGTCCCAAATTCAAAATAACTGTAAGCAAACAAATGATTACCAGTAAGTAATCACGGCAGTCCCTGTCCCACTGCAGGGGGTTTGTGATAAGCAATAACAAAGAGAAATATCCCAAAGAGGTAAGAAGAAAGCTACCGACAACCTACAGTTGATCTAAAAGTCCTTTGCAAAGACTAAACGTGTGTCCACAGTGTGAAAGCAAAGTGTGGATACATCCCTTCCACACATGCAGCTCCAGTGCAGTGGTGAAGTACATGCCACGAGCAGGTTAACCACACTCGTTACCACCGACACTCACAGCCAATGTGACTGTGGGCAGCTGCCCTGCGTACTGCACAGTGTTTAACCACAGGCCTGCCCAACAGACACTGGGAGCAAACTCCAACCAGTCAGCCCCATCCTGGTTGTGACAATTCAACATGTCTCCAGTCATTGTCCGATGTCTCATGTGGGAAAAAAAAATAAAAAAATTGTACCCCTTCCATTGATAACCACTGATAGAAAGAAAAGGAAATGAAAACCCATACAATTTAAAATGCTAGACTATCAATAGTGTCGTTTCTGTGACTTTTTCTGAGGTAAAAATGGACGGAGTGGCACCCTTTAGAACTGGCTGGCTGAGGAGAAAATACTGGAAAGAAGGGAAACGTAGGGTGTTTTTTTTTTCATTTGTTTGTTTTCTTCTTTATCACAGAAGAAAACTACAATTCATAAGACACGCACTCTTCCTCCACCTTTGATAAAAATCATATCCGCTGACTTGATTTTTAATTTTTCTGCCTTGTCAAAGGCAAATACATTAAACTAAGAATCTTATATATCACCCCAAACCTAAGCTGAACAGTATCAAAATTAACCCACAAAGAGAGTTTTTTTTTAAAAAAAAAAACCTTTAGAAATGAGATATAACATACTTTAACTAATGAAAAAATCTCCCTGAATAAAATTACTATCAAGTAAAAAAAAATATTATCATACAACACTTACAATATATCTATTGGGGCCAGCAGGTAACATCATGGTTAAGGCTCTGGACTCCCAAATGGTTGACCACAGTTTGTGTTCTGGACCTGGTGGCTCTAAACTCACTCCGGGCACTTGTTCATGTGTGCCCAAAACCTTGAGAAGACAATGGAGAAGAAGGGATTGTGACATGGCCATACCCCCTGGGAATAATTTCTCACTTTCCATCTCACTGTCTTTGTCTCTTTCTCCCTGGCCAGCACATGCATCCTAAGGCACCAAAAAACAAACAAACAAACAAACAAACAAACAAAAAACTTCTAAATTTTTTTTTTTGTTTTTAAAAATCTGGACTGAATCCTACTTCCACACACAGAATATACAATTCCGTTTAAAAAGACATCCCAAATGCCATCTGTTCAGCTGGGGGTTTCCTAACCTCATAAATAAGCACAGGTTGGAGCAGATCATTCTTGTCATGGTGGAAGCGGGGTGGTCCTTGCAAGGAGAGGACGTTTAGCAGCACTCCTGCCATCTAGCCGGGAGGAGGGTGGAGGTCAGCAGCATTCACTCTCCGGCTGGGACAAGCAAGTATGTCTTTGAATGTTGCCAACTGTTCCATGGATGGGGCAGGGTAGTCACTACCAGTTAGTAAGCAGGATTTCAGACAGAACTGGCTTTACTGGGATTAAGAATTAAAGAATGTTATGTAGTCAGTAGAGCTATGAAAGATTTAGAGGACAAACAGAAACACATACACGCATGGGAAATTGGGGTCAATTTGGCATTGTGCAATGCAGGAAAGTTTCTCAACAAATAGTATTGTGCTAACTGCTTATATCTATTTTAAAAAACAGAATTGGACTCCCATGTTTCCCTAGTCATATGACTTTAGTCTAAAATAACTAAATATATAATTAGATTGATAATGAATTAATTAAATTATCATTGGTAATGGGAATTGAAAGAATAAATATACAATAAAAAATAAAATGCCACAGAGGCTAATGCCATTATAAATCAGGACAGAAAAAAATATTTCCAATATAAGCTATATAAACATATACTATGAGTGATACCTTAGTACATTTGACCACAACTAAGTAAATAGCTCTTGTTTACATGTAAATATGATAAAGAAAATTAAGTACCAAGCCACTGAATTGTGAAATAACATTGTATAGATGATAGATTGATAGATGATAGAAAACAGAGTCATAGACACAGATTCTGAAAAGGGATACAGGAACCAAATCAGAATTAAGAAAAACTTATTTAATAGAAATAAACAAAAATTTTAATGGAAGATAGAGAATGTGTATATGCAAGAGAGAAAGTAAGGAAAGCGTTCATCCCAGGTCTGGTCACAACATAATCCCCTTACTCAGTTTGCCTGTTGGATCTTAGGTCCTTGCACATGCACTGACCATACTATGAATTCTTTTATTTTTTTAAGAAGTGTTTATTTAATTTTATTATTTATTATTACTATTATTACTTTTAACTTGACTAGAGAAGAAGAGAGAAAGAGGGAGAGATGGAGGGAAAGTGAGGAAGCAAGCTACCAAGTCTGGGACTCGAACCATGGTCAGCCATGATAGCAGTCTAGCAACTCAACCACCACACCACTTGCTGACCCAGGCTGAAGATTCTAACCATGGCTACCACACGGCCTCTAGCACTGCAGCTCTACGAGCTACCTACTCATCCGCCATGTCTGACCCCCATTCAGTGTTCTGTCTCTCTAAACTTGACTTTCCTAGTTACCTCGTTTAAGTGGAAGTGTGCTGTTTCCAAGGAGACTCATCTACCAGCACCTAACCACCACGGCACCTGCTGGTCTTTTCACCTATTTTAAATTGGGACAAAATAGTGAGTGAAAAATGAGTCACAGAAAAATATCACTGCTGTGTACATAGTTCAAAAAACACAAAATTCAAATATATACTATGTATAAAAATTAATATAAAATATATAACTAAATTAAATATAACATGTAAAACTAATACATAATATATAAAACAATATGTGCATAATATATAATATAATAAAATATTTTGAAATAACTATTGTTTTATATTTATAAATATATATACTATATATACACACATACACACACAAGTACACACACACTATATATATACACATATATATAATATCTATATCTATATCTATATCTATATCTATATCTATATCTATATCTATATCTATATATATATACACACCAACATAGATGGACTAAAAATGTAAAAATGCAATACGATTACAAAATCAAACTCTGAATTGTGTTTTCTGTTGTGCTCATTGTGAGGCTAGAGAAGGGCAAGACCAGAGACTGAGCTGCAGGTGATCTCTCAAAGATAAGGATTCTACCATATTGCTTCAGTGGGCTTTCGGCATTTTGATCTCTGTATACCACATAGTTCATAAACATTTCAGTATCTACCGAATATTTAAGCAGCACTTGAAGTGAAAATGCAGCATTAACAGGAAACAAAAGATGCAGAGTGTAAAAAGGACAGAAGAAAAGACAGACGAAACAACAGTTTATCGCATATTCTACCGATGAGAACTAAAAGTGAGAACTCCAAGGAAAACCCTGCAAAGCACAGTCATTACTGTATTCCTTTTTTTTTTTTTTTTCAACATCATCTTTTGATTCCTAAAATTTATATTAGTCTTAAAGGGCAATTCATGGATATCTATATCTATATCTATATCTATATCTATATCTATATCTATATCTATATCTATATCTATATCTATATCTATATCTATATCTATATCTATATCTATATCTATATCTATATCTATATCTATATCTATATCTATATCTATATCTATATCTATATCTATATATATATACACACCAACATAGATGGAGTAAAAATGTAAAAATGCAATACGATTACAAAATCAAACTCTGAATTGTGTTTTCTGTTGTGCTCATTGTGAGGCTAGAGAAGGGCAAGACCAGAGACTGAGCTGCAGGTGATCTCTCAAAGATAAGGATTCTACCATATTGCTTCAGTGGGCTTTCGGCATTTTGATCTCTGTATACCACATAGTTCATAAACATTTCAGTATCTACCGAATATTTAAGCAGCACTTGAAGTGAAAATGCAGCATTAACAGGAAACAAAAGATGCAGAGTGTAAAAAGGACAGAAGAAAAGACAGACGAAACAACAGTTTATCGCATATTCTACCGATGAGAACTAAAAGTGAGAACTCCAAGGAAAACCCTGCAAAGCACAGTCATTACTGTATTCCTTTTTTTTTTTTTTTTCAACATCATCTTTTGATTCCTAAAATTTATATTAGTCTTAAAGGGCAATTCATGGTCAAGATCTGTTGGAACACTGTTGAGAGATTTGATATCCTGGGACTTCCTTTATATACATATATATATTTACTTATATACATATATACATGTAAATAATATATGTAAATATCATACATAACACACACACAAAAACCTTCTTTTTTGTTGCCTTTATAAGCTTTTTTTTTGGTTGACTTTCTTCACATCTAATTAGCTTTCACATTCAGTTTTGCCTAATGAGTGTCCGTTACATGCATGGCATTCCCTTTTGAAAAAACAATGTAATACACTGTAAAGTTATATGTAATCCAATGTAACATAAAGAAGATTATGATGATGATAATAAAAAAATAAAATAAAAATAAATTAAAAAAAGAGTGTCCGTTACATCATTTTGTGGAAAATTGTATTTTATTCAATACTGCTTTTATTAAGGTATAACTCAATTGATAGAGATTTATTTATAATCATTTAAAATGACAAATAATTCTGTTTGAAGACATACGATCTTCTTAAATCTTAGTATGGCATACAGTGATCCCACCGGTTAGCTGCTCACTAAGAACAAAGTAAAATCTCCCGAGTCAATGTATTTCCCGAAGGCCGTACCACTGCTATGAAATGGTGCATTTTGCCATTATCAAACCTGATTAGAAGCACGCAATCTTTCTTTTCTTAAGCAGTAAAGGCAATTTGCCCGAACCTATTATAATATGTCTAATTTATTAGCCATACCTCAAAGTACAATATGTTTAATAATTCATACTTTCAAAATACATCTAGACGTCTTTTATTTTTTTAAAAAGAAACACAACTGCCAGCATCAGGAAAAGTCGTTATTCTAATTAGAAAAGTACTGAAGGCCTAGAGAGCATTCAACAAATCAATATTTAATTAGCAGTGTGTCAAACTGCAGATACCTGTTACTATAGTATATGTTACTAAAATTATATGTTCATTTATCATTGATGTAACTGTGAAGAGTAGGTCGCAGAGACCCACATAAAAATGGAATTGAATATCTGCATCGCACTGGCAGACAGCCAAGGCCCCTCTTTGACTACGACCTCAATAAAGGAAACATGTCATCCAGTCTCTAAACAAAGTGTTGCAGCTTTTGTCATGTCTGTAATTGGCTTGTGTATGTGATGAAAACAACCTCAGTGGTGGTGAGATCCCAGAGTGGACCATCACGAACTGATTTAGATTTTTTCAGATAAGAGATATTTATAAGGAATTTTAGATTTTGTGTTCTACATGTACTTTAACGCATTTATATATTACTATAGATAATAAAAACTATTGTTTCCCTTACCTTTGAAGAACTAATAAACCTTAGTGTTAGGTGAATTTCCCAGCATGAAGCAAGTTAATTGTAAATAGCAAAGTAAAAATGGGCCAACCATTGGTCTGGTGGTTAAGGTGAATGGATTGCACAGGACCAACTGTGCGGTTCAAATCTGGAGCTGGCAGCCTTAAAAACATGCTGGGCATGGGACCACCAGATGGCGTAATGGTTATGGGGCTGGACTCCCACATAGTCAACCCGTGGTTCGAGCCCCTGGCCTGGTGGCTTAAAGTTCACCAGATGCGTGTGCATGCATATCCAAAATCCTGAGAGGAAAGTGGAGGAGAAGGGATTGTGGTGTGGCCATCCCTCCTAGGGGGTGACTTCTCACTTTCTGTCTGTCTCTGTCTCTCTGGCAAGCACACATCCTTATAGCAAAAATCTCTCTCTAAAAAAAGAAAAAAAAAATGCTGGACACATGTGCATGCATACCTAAAATCCTGAAAGGAGGGAGAGCTGGAGGAGAAGCGATTGAGGCATGACCATTCCCCGTGGGGTGTGCTTTCCCAATTTCTCTCTCTCTCGTAAGCTAGTGCACGTGTCTTCTAGTGAAATTTAAAAAGAAAGTTAATGTACCAATAGGAATGAAATATTGATATATGTCATTGTAATATGGGAATTTGATTGTGAAATACACATTTTTTTTTCATTTGAAATGCAAAGATATTGATGTAGGGATGGCAGGAATATTAATCTTAATGAGATTGCTCTAACATTCTCAATGTTTGAAAGATAAGATATATGCAAGTATGAGACAGATTTGTAATAGAAAAAAGATCTATTCGATTTACCACTAAAGGGAAATTGGACTTAGATGTGCACAGGGTACTATGTGCATGTGGATACAAACATTAATATATTTTGTGAAATAAGTGATTATGAGTTTGATGGATACTAATTGCATAATATGCCAAAAATGTGAATAAGGTAAAATAATTAAATAGTATAATAATGATATTGAAAACTTACTGTTGAGGAAAAAGGAACTTGGTGTTGATAGAAGAGAAATAAAAATTTTTATCAGAAATGTCAAACCAGGGCCACAAGTGGCATGGTATTTAAAGCTCTGGACGCCCACATAGCTGACGACGATTTGAGTCCCAGGCCTAGTGACTTGCTCTCTCTCACTTTCTTTCTCTCTTTCTCTCTCTGGTCAAATTAGGTAATAACAATAACAATGAATAAAATAAAATAATTATTTTCAAAAAGAAATGTCAAACCAATATGGTTTTTAAAAGTGCATTTTAAAATTATAACTCTGCCTTCCATCTGCTAAGCCATAAATCAATGTTTATTTTCTTCTTAAAATAAATATAGCCCCATATTTCTTAACACAATTTAAAACAATATTAAACTAAATAAAAACTAAATTTTATATTTTTATAAACGTTCTAAGAGAAGAGCATTAAAAGTGACAGAGCCAAGAGTGAATATAGGAAAGTGAAAGATAAAGACTATCCATTTGTATAATCGCTTCAAGTTCAAGTTCTAGAGCCAGATTTTAATCTATGTTATCTTTTCTTGGTTGTCTGAGTGTGGTCAACCTTTTTTGTTTTGTGGGGGATGTTTGTTTGTTTTGCCAGAGGACGCATGTGTTTTCCAGAGAGAGACAGGGGACGAGGGAGAGAATGACAGAGAAAAGGAGAAAGTACCTCAGAAGGAGCTCAGTCATGTCATCATTTCTTCTACTCCATTTCTCCCTCCTCTCAGGATTTTAGGCATGCATACGTGCCTGCAGTATTTTTCAGGCTGCAGGGTCCAGGACTTGAACTATGCATTGAGCCTTGTGAGAACCAGCTGCCCTAATCACCACACCATGCATTGGCCTGCTATTTCTAATCTGTGCTTGCCCGATTATCAGATGCATGCAACAATATCATTGATTTCACAACATTTTTGTGGGTATTGAATCAGAAGATGCATAGTGCCTACAATGATATCTGTTGAAGAGTAAGAGGTCAATAAATGTCGACCTATTGTTTCACCATGTTCTTTATTCTCACAAAGTTTGATTAAACAGAGCAACAAAGATTCACATATTTCAACACTATAGTTCTACAAAGTTGATTAAGTAAAGGCTTTAACATAAAACAGCGGCCACTGTATTTTGGAATCACTTAGGTTTAACAATAATTTTTTAATATTTTGAAATAAAAATGTAAGATGCCTATAAATAAATGTATCTCACATCCCCTGCCGTCTGCCCACAGTTACACCTTGTTAAAGTATATTATTGAAAATAATTCAGTGCACATTATGCCACATTACTTTCCTTATGTTCCTATATATTTTAAAATTTATTTGTTTATTTCATGAGCGATAGAGACACAGGAACCCCTAACAGGGTCTTCACACCATGACCACCCCAGCCTCAGTGGGCCAGAGTGAGGGACACATGCTCCTGGCATAGTCAGGGAGCTCTTGGGAAGCAAACATAGGACCTTTCCACATGGCCTCAGCATTGTGGAGTGTTGAATGTTGTATTCCTGTTGTACCTGTGGCTTTACCCAGCCACAATCTAGCTACTGTCACCTGTTCTGATTTCATTCCTGTACAAACAAATACATCTAAGAACAAAAAAGAACAAAAGGTACATATACATTTTGTATCCATTTTGTTTCCTTGGAGTAACTACAAAACAAATAGCAACAATAATAATAATAATAGTAATAAAGTCTTTTAGTACTCCCCTCAGAAGAGATAAAGTTTTTTTCAAAATCTAAAAGGAGAAAAGGATTTTCAACCATCCAACCCCAACTATTCTGAAATTTTTAAAATACCCCTCGATAGAACTTCAACTTTCTCCCTGGTGTATGATTAATATGAAGTAATTTTCTGTGCTATTATGGGGACAGGATGACAGACTGTTATTGTTCTGTGTCACATTACCCTATTTGGGAACTAGCACAGAAAACTGATATGCTTTGTTTCGGATTTTTCTTTTTTTTTAATTTTTTAAAATTTTTTTCTTTCATTTTCTTTTATACATTCAATCACATTATGTAGCTTACAAAGTGAATATTTCAATATGAGAACATTTCTCCCTAGTCCAGTTGATTAAACTGTAAATAGCTTCAACAGATAAAACCACACTTCTTTGTCCCATTAATGATTTGCCTCCGTACTTTCTTCTAAATGTCCTTCCTCAAGCTCTACCCTTCCACACACACTATATCTGGTATTTACACCCATTTACTAGGTTTGTATATCCTTTAGTCAATCAGTTTCAGTTAGAGTGTGGACAATGTTAATATGTTACATACATATTAAGTGGGGACATACAATGTCTCTCCTTCATAGTCTGACTTGCTACACTCAGCAGGAGATCTTCCAAATTCTTCCACTTTCTGTCAAAAGCCAGGGTTTTGTTGTTTTTTTATGGCTGAATATTATTCCACAGAATAGATGTGCCGGTTCCCTATGTCAGGTATTTTAAATGCTTTAAACACTTGGAAACCAGCAGTTAACGTAATGGCTATGTCGCTGAACTCCCACGTAGTCGACTGTGGTTCACGTCCCGGACCCGGTGGCTTAAAACTCACGCCGGGCGTGTGTGCGTGCGTGCCCAAGATCCCGAGAGGAGAATGGAGGAGAAGGGACTGCAGCGTGACCATCCCCCCGGGGGGTGATTTCTCGCTTTCTGTCTCTACGTCTCTCTCTGTCTGGAGAGCGCACATGCCCTATAGTGAAAAACCTCTCAAAGGAAAAAAAAAAAAAAACACTGACCAAAACTACTTCATCAAAACTTTTAGAGTTTTGATAAATTATTCTGAAACGAATGTGGAAAATAATTTAAGAAAGAAAAATGTTGAAAATAAGGGAATCCATGTAGGAAGTATTTGTGTAGTAATCCAAGTGAAAAATTCATTGAATGAAGAGGAGTTGACGGAATAGACATGGTATTTAGAGTACAGTTAGCAGACGCCAAAGAGCGATGTTTAACTGAAGACATCTGTCTAGTATTTTAGAGATAATAACTGACAACTTGTGGGCTGATCTGTTTTCATGGGAAGGTGACGGATAAAGCTTTGAATACTGCCATTGCCTAGGGAGTAGGGAGGAGGACAGAGCAGAGGACAGGAAATACTTTAACCGAAAGGATGACAAAATCCACCAGACTGATGTGTGGACACCCGGGAAGGAGAGGATTTATTGAGGAAGCCAAGGTCGTCCTCACTGCGGGGAGTCTGTCTTTAGCTGATAGCACCAGGCAATATCTGTAAAGATTTTTGTTTGTTTGTTTTTATGATATGTGGAGCACAATGGGAAATTATGGTGGAGAAACATATTTAGACGTATCTTATTATTGTTATTTTGTTATTATTAACTTAATACTTTCATAGGTCAATCAAAAGTGAGTAATAAAGTACATTTTTTTTGCTTTCCTTTGTTTTCTCTTGCTTAAATTGAATTTGAAAATGTGTATATTCAGACAGGAAGCGACTCACAGCGGAGAGAGCAAATTTTCAATGAAATCCATGGAGAGGGAGGGGAAAATAGAATCCAAACTGCAATTTCACAAAAGAGAAACACCCTTTTTATTGACGCTAGAAATAAAAAGAACAAAGGAATCATTTCTTTTTGGTTTTAGTTTTTTCTTTTTTAAAGCAAGATTTAAGAAATTCTCTTTGCGCAGTCAGTGTTGGTGCATTATTATACCATATTCTTTGAAGCACTCAGCAAACTCGTGTGTGTGTGTGTTGTGTGTGTGTGTGTGTTTCAAAGGCAGAAATACTACTTGATTCAGCGTTGGGGTGTTTCTAATTGTTGGGCTGAAACAAAATGTGGACATAGACACTGAAATTAAATCCAGATAGAGAAAATGTGGAAAAGGGCTTAGAGAAGAGCCTTAAAGTATAGGCTGATATTTATATTGTTACATTTTGAATTTGCTTCGTCATAGATGCCATTTATTTCCTTCTTTTGTGGGTGTAACATGTTTTCCTTGTTAAGGATATTAAGTCCCCTCACCTCCCACAATCGTTGTCTAAGTTTGCTCCAGACTCAGTCCATGGGTATCTTTGCTACTGTGGACTTTTCTCAAAGGTTTGGCTCAAGGTGTCTACAGATTACAGGATTTCTGTGTGCTGCTTTGACTCAGTGGCTAGTATGTCTTCCATCCATACTCTAGAATTATTGATCACACTGAAAATCAGAGACAAATATTCAGTTTCCCGGCATACAGAGCAAGATGGGCTGCCACTGTCCATGATGGCAGGGAGAAGGGCCTTTTTCCTCTGCCTACATAGACTTACGTGTTATGTTCTTTTCTTTCTTTCCTTTTCTTTTCTCTTCTCTTCTTTTCTTTTTTCCTTTCCTTTCCTTTCCTTTCCTTTCCTTATTTTTTTATTCCCAAACACTACACCTTCACATGTTTGTCATGGTGAAGAAAAGGCAGTGGCACTTGAGGATCTGACTTCTATTTCAAAAGACGTTTAAGCTGTTAAACTGTGTTGACCTGGGAAGGCTTTTGTATTCCTACTTGAGTTCTTATAAGCAAATCGTAACCCTTAATAAGTTGTTAAGCTATATCCAATCACACCAGCGACACTTCCTTTTTTCTTTAGTGTTGTTTTTTTTTCTTTGTTTTGTCATTGGGTGTGTGCACTCACAGAGAGAGAAAGAGACAGAGAATGGGAAAGTGAAATATCAGCCCCTGAAGGGACATCCACACTGCAATCCCTTCTCCTGCGTTCTCCTCTTGGGGTTTTCGGTATGCACACAAATGTGCCTGGCATGATTTTCAAGCAGTTGGACTGGGGACTCAAACTGCAGTTTACCATGTAGGAGCCTACCACCTTAACCACTATGCTATCTGCTGGCCCCGAAAACCCACCCTTTAAATTGTGTCAGTGCAGGTAAACCTCAAGCTGTAACCAATCCAATTATTTCTGTCTCATCCCTTCCTTCCATTTTTTGTTCATTGCTTTCCCTTTCTTGTGCATAAATGTCCCGCGCAATAAGTAGCTGTCCAGGGTTCCTGGGAAGCCATTCTGGGGGCTGCATGATTCCCATCTCTTTAACTCTATTAAACTCTACCGAATTAAATGGTCTGAAGTTTTTCTTTGAACGAAGCCATTCCTCCTGTTTCTAACATTAACTCAGCATTGCTTTCAGAGAGACCTAACAATACCTATTCTTTTGCTTTATATTTTTCTAGCTCTTCCAAAACAGTTTTGTTTTCAGTATTTTGAGTTTGTTCATTGCAGGAGCTGTATACTCACCTGCCTTTCCGCTTTACAAATTTGTTGTCATGTTCTTTTAGCTCTTCTAGATCCCTGTGAATTTTTGCCTTAAAAATCCCTTTCATGGCCAGCAGGTTGCATGGTAGTTAAGGCATTGGACTCCTACATAGCTAAAGGAAGTTCAAGTCCCAGGTCCAGCAGCTTGAACATCATGCCAGATGTATGTGCCCCAAATCCTGAATGGGAATGGAGGAGAAGGGATTCTGAGGGGTGGTGGTATAACCACCCCCCCCGGGGGGGATTTCTCACTTTTTCTCTCTCTCTTTTTCTCTCTCTCTCTTTAACCTTCATACTCCGTGGGGGGAAAATATCCCTTTGCATTTATTTTATTAGTAGTTGAGGAAAGAATAGAGAATATTATTCTGTTCAGTCTTCAGTGTTAACCAGATGAGCTATTATTGTTTAAAAGCATGCATAGATTAACATAATTCCAAACCCTCTAATTTATTATTTATTATTTCAGGTAATTTTTAAATTGTATTTACCAGTGATTCCTTCCTCATATATAGACATGTGCATATTTTCATTTTTTGCATGTATTCTTGTTAATATTAGAAAGTTTAACACATGTTTTTCTATGACTTAGAGTAATTCTTTTGAACACTACTCATAAATTATGTGTATGGGATTTCAGTGTTTTAAGCAAACTCACCATATATCAGTACTTAGAACTGTCCATATTTCTGCTAATTTTATTGTATTCTTAAGGGAAAATACATGTGAGTTTTTCTGAATAGCCTGGCCATTTGAGAAGCATTTATCATGAAAATTATCCTGTCACTGTATCATTTATTTCTCAAACATTCACTGAGCAACATGTGTAACCATAACACTGAATTTTAAAGTGTTCATAAACATTGCCCCAAAGTATTAGTAATTAAGGCTTATTTAGCATAATTCAGTGAGATTTGTGGATATAGCTTAATTCCATGTTCACCACTTTTCAGGAAAATTGTAACTGAAAAGTTCTTTTGTGTTGTGTAGCATTCATACAGACAAAGGTTTCCCATACAAAGGGCTTTATTCAAACAGTTTGCACATTCTTCAACGTAACAATTACTCCTGATTAAAAGTGAACTTTATTTTGTTTCCAGGTCTGTGTACATATTTTATTTTGTCCTTATATATATGAATTCAGATCATTAAAGGAATGGAAAGAAAGGGATTGGTTCAACTTGTACATGGATAAGTTTGCATACAATAATCCACAATTTAGAGTTCTTAGAATTCAATTTTTCCTATAATCCCTGATCTTTCCTGTAAATTCTTTATGCCAGAACACTCCCTGAGATTTAACTTTTGACTTCAAAACTACCTTTTCTACCTGAGCCTCGCTGAGTAACTCAGCTGAAAGTCGACTTCAGTTTTCATTACACATAATACTGTATTTTCACTCATGGCATTCACTATTTAACAATGTGTACTTAAAAAACACAGACAATAAAATCAATAGCAAGGCTTCTTTGTTTGTTTGTTTGAGAGATTTTAACTATGCAGCACGTGCACTTGCTGGAGAGAGAGAGAGAGAGAGAGACAAAGAGACACAAAATGAGAAATCATCCCCAGGAGTGATGGCCACACCGCAATCCCTTCTCCTCCATTCTCCTCTCAGGATTTTGAGTTTCAAGCCACCAGGTCCAGGACTTGAACCACAGTTGACTACGTAAGAGTCCAGGGACATAATCATATGCTATTTGCTGGATCCAGCAGTGAGACATTTTATAAAAAGGAATAACAAAGAAGAAAGAAAGAAATTTCAATCCTCACAATAACTGGTTTTTATGAAATATTCCTCTTTTATTGTTTTGTTTTGTTTTTAGTTTTGGTATAGGGCACTTGCACTTGCTGAGGGGGTGGAGAAGAATGAGAAATCACCCCCCTGAGGGGATGTCCACACTGCAATCCCTTCTCTTCCATTCTCTCCTCGGCATTTTAAGTAGTCACATGCATGTGACCAGTGTGTTTTTCAAGACCTGGGGTCCAGGACTTGAACCACACCAGTTGGTTATGTGGGGTCCAGCTGCTTTACAAAAAGACCTAGGGACTACACACACACACACACACACATATATATATATATATATATATATATCTTTATCAACTCACTCCAGTTTCCAACTATACATAGAAATAACTATTTTAATGGACTTCTTACATACATAGTAGCATGTCCATACTACTGAATAGAATAAGTATATTAGAAATAAAGGCATCATGCTTGTCTTAGAAAAAATCATGTATTCCAGGTGATTTCTTTCTCTAGTAAATCAACCAATGGGATTCTAGTCATTTTTATTTGAAACTGACAAATAATTGAAAACTCTGAAATGTGCAGTAGACTCCCACATGGCTGACTGCAGTTCCGGGACCTGGCAGCTTGCTTTCTCACCTTCCCTCTCTCTCTCTCTCTCTCTCTCTCTCTTACTCTGTCCCTCTGGTCAAATTAAAGAAAGAACTAAATAAAACAAAATAAATAAAGTTCAATGAAATCATTCTTTAGGAAAAAAAGAAAACTCTGAAACAATGTATTGAGAGTGAACAGGCATGGCCCAGCCACATCGGCACAGCTGATAGAAAATCTCTATGTTATACTAAAGCCATGTAGCAAGACCCACGGTGTGGATTCTGGGTGGATTTGAACCTACTGATCAAGCTCAAATGATCTTGACTGGTAGAGCATCGGCAAGACCTTTTAAGGGTCTCTGTCTCTGTCCTTGCCTCTGTTTCTCTTTCTTTCATGTAAGAAATATTCAAACTTTAAAAAAATTGACCATCAGCTGTTTCACCAAATGACTTTTTAAAATGATTTCTTCGTAGTTACTCCTTTTTTATTTTGCTTTATAAAAGTGTTTTACATTTAGTATTTCTCTGCCCTAGCATCCTAGGTGTTCCTAAGATAGTTATGAACATACTAGTGATTCAGTTCATTAGTAATTTAATTTGAAAATTAATTTTTCTATATGCCTAAGCAAGTTTCACACATCAGAGTGATTTATCATTTACTTCAATTTTAGTTTTTCCTATAAATTTTGTGGTCTCTATGACTCTAGAGACACTGGATTGGCTCTTCCATACCCTCACAGCAATCTTTCACTTGGCTATGCTAATCTCTCTTTAGAAAACACACACACACACACACACACACACACACACACACACTTCCTTATCTCCCTATGCCGTGAAGGCTGAATATGAGAGAGAGAGTCCTGCTGAGTGAAAGACAGGATTAAACCATTGTGTGAGGCTTCTGGGATTCTTCTTAATAGACACACTGAGCTAGAATGTTATTTTTAAGTGCTCTTGTTTTGCTTCTTTAGCTACTGCCATTATTTTCGGTAACTGTCATGCAGATATCCTACTTTTCTACATGAGTGTACAAGAGCCATCTTGTAAGAATAAAAACCAAAGCTCCTTAATAATGATACTGGAGGAGAAAATAGAAGAATATGGGTCCCCGACGACATTGTCAAGTCACTGCTTCAATTCTAGTGCTTATCTTTTTAAAAATTAGGAATTTACTTTTACTTTTTATTATTATTATTATTTTAATTCAGCAGAGAGAGAGAGAGTGAGAAGGCACGCCGCCAGGTCTGGGATTCCCACTGTAGTCGGCCATATGAGAGTCCTGCGCCTCAACCGTCAGGCCACCTGCTGGCCTCTCCAGTACCTATGTTGAGACGTTTCATTTGAGATACACATTAAACACCATGCCATCTGCTGGCTCCAAGATTCAAGTGTTCTAATCAACTTATTTCTTTATCTTAATTAAATTGTATTACCCTATCTTAAAGATCGTTTTCTGGGGGGCTAGCTGGCACCATTGTGGCTAAAGTACTGGACACTCCCACATGGGCAATCACAGTTTGAGTCCTGGACATAGTGACTTCTTTTCTTACTTTCCCACTCTCTCTCTCTCTCTAGTCAAATTAAAATAAATGAATTAATTAATAAAATTTTAAAAAATCTGTCTTAAAAAATAAAAGCAAAACAACAAAAAAATATTTTTTTTGTTTAAATTTTCCAGAGGACACATGTACACAGTAGAGAGAGAAAGAGAAGCAAAATAAGAAACTCCCCCTTTCTTGCCATCAGAAATGGTCAATTTTTTCTTCTTCATTTGTCTGTTTTTGGGGATTTTGGATATGGACTCACACACACCCAGCACCCAGCGTATTCCGAACCAATGGGGGCTGGGGTTCCAATGTGCAGTCACCCAGGTGGGATCCAGCTACCTTTACCACCAGACCATGGGCTAACCATCATAAAGACAAAGACATTTTCACTTTATTTTTAAAACTATAATTTACTCATCTAATGCATTCTACCTTCTAATATTTTAATTTTATTGCTTTATGTTCTTGTATATAAGACCATAGCTTAATTAGGCTAGAAGTAAATATAGTGTGAGTGAAGTGCTGTTTTCAGTCATTTCTGCCTCATGGTCAACAGTTGTAAATTGGCAATCTATAAGTAAACTCTGCTAATAAGTTTCTGGTTTATCCTGTCCCAGTCGGGCACTAACAAACATTTTTCATAAGAGAAAGACTATGTTCCAGTGTATTAAGGCACACTTTTCCCACCATTTCTTGGAGTATTTGTTTTATGGTTATTTATAAATACATTTTGAAGAACATTTCATTTCCCAGTAACTCAAGATATCTCATACAAGATTATTTCAATATACAGATAAAAGAAAATTGACTCATTCGTTGTAATAAAATGCTAGAGAAGCTGTCATTCAATCCTTCCACATATTCAATTTCTTTTACCTGTAACAAAGAGTTAAATTTTACATAAATAAACAGATAATCCTGGAGGAGTCTGATCCGGCCTGCCCGAGGATCTGTCTGAGCACCCCCCGCTTCCGGTGGTTCAGTACGTTGGCAAGGCCACTACTGTGCACCCCCCCACCTAGGATTTTGCTCCAGAAACTGTGGCAGCCTTGCAGGGAAGAGACCCCCCCTCTGGCTCCCCAATGTACTACTATAAAAGAATTACATAACTCTCTTATACATCCTGAGTATACGATAAAATCTTCCAGGAAGTCCCCCGACTACTCCCCTTTGCTCTGACCACCTACTGTTAATTACAATACTTTACTCCAGAGGGTCACATTGGAGGATGTGATGAAGTCAACTATACAATTATACAAGTTCCATTCTTTATTAAGATCCATAAGAACTAATATCTATCCTTGAGATTTTCTTTTCTCAGCACTATTCCCAGTAATCACAAGATGGCTGCTGCACCGCATCAGCTGATAATCATCTCTGCTTAATGGAGCCCTTTTCTGGAAACTGCATTCCATGGAGACCCACCTACATCAAACGAACAATTACGGAACTACACTAGACCCACCTTTAATCCAATCCTGAATGGAACTTTTGTACCTTATTGTTAAAAACTTTATGAGCTGATAATTGAAACACGTAGCCCCTCTCCCATTTACTTGCATGTAACACATTTTCAATAAAAACGCACGATGATTCCTAGCAGTGGTCACTCCTCAGAGACCGATCTCTGGGAGTGTCCGGCATAGGACGTGCATGAAAAGGCACCGAGGGACCTTTGTCTTCTGTTCACCTGTGCAGCCTCCGTCGAGTCAACCCACTCCCGCCGAGGTTAGACCCTGGCATAATCCCTTTGGTTATAACTTAAACTATAACTGTTATCCAGATGAGATTCTCTAATCCCACTCCTTTGAGGGTCAAAAGCGCCTAGTGATTTCCCTGGATGCCTTGGTTGTATTCCTGCCTAAGTCTTATTTAGATACTCCTGGCTCAGGCGTGATCAATACTTTCTACTGTATCCATGGAGATTTTTTATCATGCTGTTCATCGCTCTTGAAATACCGACGCACTAACCTTACATAGAGTTTTTAACATTATATTATTTTAGGTATCCTTCCTTAATTTCGTAGCTACCCATTGCTCAATTTATTCAGCATTCTCAAAATTCTAGAAATATACTGCATTTTCTACCTATCCATTTCTATTTATTTTTTGTATTCTGTAAAGTCATAAACTATTCAATTTAGATGAGATTGTTAGATATTGTTTTACCCAGCTTCAGTTCCCTAGTGACATAATATTTAGTACAAAATGAAAATCTCTCAGACAGCTATTTTGAACAGAATTTAATCTGAGTGTTTTCTTCATGATGACCTATTTTTAAGAGAGGCATTTCGGATTACTCATAGATTTTATAACTTCATAAATGATGATACAGTCTGTCCAGTAAACTACTGAAACATCCGAAGAAATACATTTAAAACATTTCAATCTACAAACTGGGGTTTTACAAACATAGATATGGGCTTAATTAAATATTTTAAATTTTAAATAATTTAATGTTAACATAAATATTCAGACATAATGGCATATATTAGAAGGTAGAAAACATATTCAAAAACAAAGCATAATTTTATTTCTAAAAATAGTTATTATTTTACCAGTGTTTATTTTAAGGAATAAACACATACAGCCATTTATCTACTAATATAAACAAAGATAAAAAATAAAGAGTGAAATAGATTAGTTTTTATCTCATGGCTAGAGTTTACCTATGTAAACTTACAGTGAAAGTTTTGGAATAAATTTTATGCACCTATTAAAAATTTTGCTTCTGCCTTACAGACTAAAGATTCCTTGTCATCTGCAGACTTAAATCATATCTTTCCTAATGTATGATAATCAACAGAATGAAGTGTATTTATGCATCATAACTATCATTTCTGAAAATAAACTAGGTGAAGGTTTCATAAAATATGTTTTGAGTCACTTGAATTCTGTAAATGAGCATTGCAAATATCAGGCACTGTCATGATAAATTGTATAGGATCTTGTATGAGGCAAGGATGATCACGCTCCATACTTTAATGCAACATATTACTAGAAGTCTTAGCTAGGGCAATCAGATAAGAAAAATAAATAGAAGGCATCCGAATTAAAAAAAAGAAAAAGGTAAAATTATCTCTGTTTATAGATGACATGATCCCATGCAAAGAAAACCCCAAAGACGCAACATAGAAACTATTAGAACCAATGAACAAATTCAGTTAAGGTCCAGAATGTGAAATCGACATTTAAAAATTTACATTTCTATAGACAAGCAACACAGTACCTATAAAAGAAATGAAGAAAAGAATTTCATTCACAATATCAACAAAAAGAGTAAAACTTTTAGGAATATAGTTAATCAAGGAGGCAAAAAAGTTTTACATTTTAAAGTATAAAACATTACTGAAGGAAATTAAAGAAAACAAACACAAATGGAAAGACAACCTACAATTGTGTATTGGAAGAACTAATACTAAAGTGTCCAGACTACACAAAGTAATCTGTAGATTCAATGCAATCCCTATCAAAACTGCAAAGAAATCATATACCAAATAGAAAATAAAACCAATCAAATAAAATCAAAAAGACATTATAACCTAAGCAATTTTTTTTCCTTTCAAGTTTAATTCTTCCATGAGAGAGACACCCCCAGCAGATTCTTCATGCCACAATATAACCTGAACCTCAGTCAGCTCAGAACCCAGTTTGTGTGCACATTCAGCATGTACAGGGAGTCCTCAGGACCTGAATCTAGGACCTTCCCACACGGGCCTACCATCACAAAGTATTGTGTTACCACTGCACCACTATCTGGCTCTAGTCAAAACAATCCTGTGTAAGAAGAATAAGCTAGAATGTCACACTTGTTTTTTTGTTTTGTTTTGTTTTGGTTTTGGCATAAGGCATGTGCGCTCGCTGGAGAGAGACAGAGCCAGAGAGAGGGGAAATGAGAAATTACTACTTAGGTGGAATAGCCACACCACAATCTCTTTTCCACACCAGAATTCCTTTTCTTCCATTCTCCTGTTTGGATTTTTGAGCACACATGTGCACAGGTCCAGCACAATTTTCAAGCTACCAGGTTCTGATGCAAACTAAGTCGACTATGTGAAAATCCAGAACCTGAACCACCACACGCCTGCTGGCCTCTGATTTCTTAACATACTACAAAGAAACAGGCATTGGGATCAGCAGTTGGCATTATGACGATGTCACTAGACTACCGTGTAGTAGTTGACCATGGTTCAAGCCCCGGACCCAGTGGCTTGAACTCACACTGAGTGCATGTGCGTGCGTGCCCAAGATCCTGAGAGGAGAATGGAGGAAAAGGGATCGCAGCGTGGCCATCACCCTGGGGAGTGATTTCTCGCTTTCTGTCTCTCTGTCTCTCTCTGTCTTCCTGGTGAGCACATGCGCCCTATAGCAAAAACTTCTCCAAAAAAAAAAAAAAAAAAAAGAAACCAGCATCAAACAGTATGATACCAGCATACAAAAAATGAAATCAATAAAACAGAATAGAGATACAGAAATAATCTATGACCAACTAACCTTTTCAAAGGGTGGTAAGAACACACAGTGGAGAAAAACAATAATATCTTTCATAAATGCTACAGGAAAAACAGAGTGGCTATATACAGAAAAATAAAACAGGACTGTTACCTCACACCATATAAAAAATCTATTCAAAATTGTTTAGAGTATTAAAAATAAGATCTAAAATGGCAAAACTTCTCTAGAAATGTAAGGAAAGAAACTATTAACATTCTTCTGGTTAATGATTTTTTTGCATATGACACACAACCACAGGTAACAAAACTAAAACTAAAAAGAGTGGAATAACTTCAAACTAAGAAGTTTCTATAAAGAAAAGGAAACAACAGTGTGAACAGATACACGCATGAAGAAAATAAAGTTCAATTCTTATCTCAAATTATATACAAAATGAGTTAAAATTTAAATGTAAGCCTGAAAAACTTGAAATTAGTAGAAGAAAACACAGGAAGAAAGCTCTGTGACATTGGTCAGGGCAAGATTTTTTTCGAGAATCACCTCAAAATCACAGACTACTGAAGTAAAAGTAGAGAAATGGAGTCACATCAAACTAGAAAGCTTGTGCAAGCGACAGAAACTATCAACGGAGTGAAGAGATAACTTACTCCATGAGAGAAAATATTTACAAACCATATTTTAATGAAAGCCTAATATGTAAAGAAATCCACCCAACTTTGTAACAAAAACCAAATAAGTCCATTTAAAATTGGGCATAGGACCCTACTAGACATTTTTCTCAAAAAGTCATAAAAATGTCCAATAGCTGTAAGTGAAGGTAATCAGCACCATTAATCATTAGAAATGTAAATCAAAATCACAATGAGATATCAGATCACACCTTTTAGAATGGTTTTCTCATCATCAGTGTTGCTGATGTGGAGAGAAGACATCTAGGTCTGCTGTTGCTGGGAATACACAAGCATTATGTGAAACAACATGTAGGGCCCTCCAACAAATAAAAGAGAGACCACAGGATCCAGCGATCCTACTTCTGGGTATAGTCTCCTTAAAAATAAATAAAGTGAAGAAATATCTGCACTTTAGTGTTCATTTCAGCATTAGTAACAATAGCCAAGATAAGGAAGCAACCTAAATGTCTGTCAACAGATGAATGTACAAAGAAACTTTTATATATACGATCATCTACCTATCTATATATTTAGATATCATTTTTTCAGCCTTACCAGAGAAGGAATCCTATCTTTTGCAATGGCGTGGCTGAACCCAGAGGAATTATATTAATTGAAATAATCTAGTGAAAGAAGGGCAAATACTGCTGAATTGTATTTATATGGGGAACCCAAAACACCACACTCACAGAAGCAGAGGGTAGAGTAGTGTCTGACTGAAATGGAGGGAAGAGAAAAGTGGAGGGAGGGATGTATCGAGATGTATACATTTCAGTTATACAAGATAAATAATTTCTGGAGCTCTCATAGACCACAATGTGATTATCGTTAACCACACTTTATTGTCTACAGTTGACCCTTGAACAATGCGGGGATTAGGGGCACCAATCCTCAAGCAATAGAAAATTCATTTATAACTATTGACTGCTCAAAAACTTAAGCTACTAATAGTCTACTGCTGACCAGAAGTCTTATGGATAACATAAAGAATGGTTAGCACACGTTTTGTATTTATATGATATACCATATTCTTATAATAAAGCAAGCTAGAGAAAAGAAAGTATTATGAAAATCGTAAGAAAGAGAAAATACATTTATGGTACTGTAGTATATTTTTAACTATAGTTATTGAAAAAAATCTGCACATAGGTAAACCCAGAGGTTCAACCCATGTTGTTCAAAGCTCAGATGGACTTGGTATTTGCTATATATTAAGTGTTTGCACATCACAAAATGGTAAAGAAAAATGGTACCCGGTGAGTTAATAGGCCCATTAGCTGGATTGCAATGATTATTTCTCATTGTCTAGCTATATTGAAGCATCAACTTGTACACCTAGATATTCACACTTTATATTTGTAAACAATACCTTAATAAAACTGGAAGATGTAAAAAGACAGTGTATAGCTTAGTGGGAGAAAACAAGAGTTGACCTGAGAATTAGATGTATGCCCTGATCACATCTACACCTTTAACCAGATGGTGTGCTCAGTAATTAGACAGCTTGATTAATAGGTGCCTTTGAATTCCTTGTTCCAAGAGAACCCAAGAACTGCTTTTTTGTCCAAGAGTTCTGAATAAAATGAGAGCTCAGTCCTTTTCTGTCACCTCTCTCACCCCTGCTCACATACATGCATGTTAGGCAGAATGAAATTTTACTAAAGGTTCAAGGACAACAGTCTTGGATCATTATTTTGGCTGCTCAGTTGAGCATTTAATGTAAAACCAATATGAAACATTAACTCTCCTAAAAAAAAATGACTCCAGAGATTTTCTTGACTCTGGTTGTCACTTTGTCCTAGGTGGTTCTCCCTTGCCTCTTTTTCCCCCTATTCTGCGTCCCTCAAAGATCTTTGAAAATTATATTGTTATCAACAATAATCCCTGCCCTATATCAGAAAAATCTCTGCATCCAAAATGGTATTTTAATATCTTTTAAATTTGTTTTTATTAGTGCCAGAGGGTTTATGTGCTTACCAGAGAAAAGAGAGAGCACTTGACTGGGGCATGGAACCCACTGCCGCCCTTTCTCTCCACTTAAAGAGAGAGCACTTGACTGGGGCATGGAACCACTGCCGCCCTTTCTCCTCCACTTATCAGAATTTTGGACATGCATGCACCTGCATCTGGTGTAGTTTTCTAGTATTCGGGGCTGAGACTCGAACTACAATTGGTCCTGTGGGATCTAGTTTTCCATGCACAGCACTTAATAACTAAACCACTAGGCCAACCCTAGTGTTTTTTTAATTAATTAGTTAATTAATTAATTAATTAATTAATATAGACTTACATTTAATCACAATTAATTAATTAATTAATTAATTAATTATTATAGACTTACATTTAATCACAGTATATTTTTGTTTATTTGTTTTAATAGATATTTAAATAATTATAAATGTATTCTATCAAGTAACAATATAAAATCTTCCTGGTCATATACTGACCCTTGACCTCATGGGTTACTTGTAAGGGAAAGATTGGAGTAGAAGTGTTTCGAATTCTGTTTCATATTACTTTTTGCTAGGCTATGAATTATATAACATTCCTTAGGACCTGTAAGAGCATACAGTAACTTCTTCCTGAGAAGAGTTATAAAATTACAGAAACTTTGAAAATAATGACAAGGGGCCAGCTGGTGGTATGGAGGTAAAGGTGGCTGATCCCACATGGCCAGCTGTGCAGTTTGAGTCTTGGACCCAGTGGTTTAAAAACCATACTAGATGGGACAACAGACAGCATAATGGTTTTGTCATGGTACTCCCATGTAGTTTACCATGGTTCGAGTCCTGGACCTAGTGACTTAAAATTCATGCTGGGTGTGTGTACCTGCATGCCCAAGATCCCAAGAAGAGAATGAAAGAGAAGAGATTTTCATCCTCTGGGGTAATTTGTCATTTCCTGTCTTTGTCTCTCTAGCAAGTGCACATGCCCTACAGCAAGTGCATGAGTCCTGTAGCAAAAACTCTCAAAATAAAAAAGAAAAAGACAAACATGCCAGAAATGTTTGTATGAATGCCCCAAATTCTAAGAGGAACATGGAGAAGAGTTTGCAGCCTGGCGATCCACCTGGAGAGTGTTTTTCACTTTCCCTCTCTCCCCCACTCTTTCTTTCTCTCTTGTTCTCTCTCTCTGGTGAGTGCATGTGCCATACAGCAACAAAATTAATTAATTAATTAATTAATTAATTAAAAGGAAAAAAAATCTACAAGATCTTAAACAATATCAATGTATCAGCTTTTAACAAATTACCATATTTTGCTCAAAAATTTGCTTTATTTATTATTCATATTTAAAAATCTGGAATGAAAATGATTACAAAGCAACGTAATTGTACAATGTACATGTAATGTTTACATTGTGCTGTTCAATTTCATAGTCACTAGGCAAATCTTGCCATTTAAATTTAATTTAACTAATCTTATGTACCATTAAAAAATCACTTCCTAAGTCCAGCAGGTGGTATGGTGTTTAAGGGACTGAATCTTACATGACTGATTCCGTAGTTCAAGGCCCAGATCCAGTGGCTTGAAAAATGCACCAGTATGTGTGCATTCATGCCCAAGATCCTGAGAAGATAATGGAGGAGAAGGGTTTGTGATGTGGCCATCCACCCTTGAGGCAGAGGGTGATTTCTCTTTCCTTCTCTCTGTCTTTTTCTGTTTCACTCTGGAACACTCACGTCCCATCCCAAAATGAATAAACTAATAAATAAATAAGTTAGTTCCTAGTAGTTTTCAACTAATGGCTACCACACAATTCAAAATATACGCATTTTAATTATCACAGAAAAACTGTTTGTACAACACTTATCTGAAGCAGTACAGTTTTAATTGTAGATATTTTCATACAAATTCTGTTCACAAATTTGTGAATATTAAAAACTAATCTCTAGGGAACCAGCAGTTAGCATAATGGCTATGTCGCTGGACTCCCACGTAGTTGACCACGGTTTGCGTCCCGGACCCGGTGGCTTAAAACTCATGTCGGGCGCGTGTGCGTGCGTGCCCAAGATCCTGAGAGGAGAATAGAGGAGGAGGGATTGCGGCGTGACCATCCCCCCTGGGGGGTGATTTCTCGCTTTCTGTCTCTCTGTCTCTCTCTGTCTGTCTGGCGAGCGCACGTGCCCTATAGTGAAAATCTCTCAAAACAAACAAACAAACAAACGAACAAAAACTAATATCTATATAACTTCCTATGGTAGCCATTGTTTTTTTGTTTTGTTTTGTTTTGTTTTGTTTTGTTTTGTTTTGTTTTTGGAGAGGTTTTTGCTATAGGGCATGTGTGCTATAAAGAGACTTAGGAGGATGCAAAATTAAAAAAAAAAAAAAAAAAGCTTTCAAGACCAAAAGATATTCAAGAGACAGTGAAGAAGAAATGTCAAACTGTGAAAACTATGAGTTCTTGGCTTGCGAGCTAACTAGATAGCCTGCCACACCTTCATATAAGCTGGTAGAATATATTAGACACCTGTGTCAGGAACAAAGGACTTTATTTCTGCAAACAATAGAAACTCCATTCTCACATCATCTTTCCTTGTCCATAAAGTTCCATGGAATTGGAGACTAGTGGTCCAGAGAGATGGTTCCAAACTGATTCTGTGTTGCAGGTGGGAGATCCTCAACTCGGGAAACCTCATATCTCATACAAGACTTAACTTTTGTCTTGAAGAAAGACATTGTTATTCTCATCCATAAGAAAAAAACAAAAACAATTGTTTTTCCCAAGAGTGAGACACTAACTTTCTGTTCTAAGGCTCTACTCTACAGACATTTTTGAAAAGATATTCCAAAAATAAGTTGTCACAGAGCATAGAATGACATCGGAGGAATTGTTTCTCAACACGGTCGACAGTAACCAAGTATAGAACTTGCTCTGGATTTCGCACACTTATAAAATCAGAATGTTTTTAAAATCATTCCTTTTTATATCTAATGAAGAGAAAAATCTTAGCTACTCATCAAAAGATACCTTTCCCTGACCTCTAGCTATAAAAGTACTGTCTTATGAGGAGGACTGTGTAATGAAAATTAGGCTAATTAAGTCATTATGATCTAATTAAATATTTAATTCACACTTAAATCAAATGATATTCCACATATAGGTGTTTTCTTCGTTCGTCCTCAGTAAACCCAAAGTATTATAATAATAAGAAAGAAGAACACCATAAAATCAGTTTGGGGTCAGTACAAAAAGTTGATAAGAGAATCGTTGGTTGACAAGTGATTTGACTTCGATGTATACCTTTTTGCTTTTATAGGAAATATATTTCTCTTCAGTACATTTGAAAAAGTACCTTAACACAACTGACAATGTTCTTCACCACGTAATTAAAATCAATAATTCCTTGCTGTTAAACTTTAAAATCGAACTCTCCTTTTTAACCTTTTTTAGCCTTATTTATTTGTTTATTTATAAAAGATTTATGCTATAGGGCAAGTGTGCTCACTGGAGAGAAAAAGAGAGACAGAGAGACAGAAAGTAAGAAATCACCCCCTGGGGATATGGCCATGCAGCAATGCCTTCTCCTCTACTCTCCTCTTGGAATTCTGGGCACACACGCACACACACACACACACCTGCCCAGTGTGAGTTTTAAGCCACCGGGTCTGGGACTCAAACCACATTCGACTATGTGGGAGTCTTGTGATGTAACCATTGTGCAACTGTTGGTCTCTATTTGTCTTATTTTAAAGATTGAATGCATCTCAATTATTCTATCTTTAAGTCATAAACAAGCTTTGAATTACATCAAATATTATATATGACAAGAAAAAATCTTGATCATCATGAAAATTTTCAAAAAGTTTTATTATTATAGTAAGGCAACATTTAAAAAATGCTGAAAAATAAAGAAAAATTAGAAATACTTCTCTAAGAAAGTTTGTCTTATAAATTAAATCCCTGTCTTATATGTATAAAATATCAAGGGATGACAAAATTAATAAAATATTCTGTCAAAATGTAACAGTGATTATCACCTTAACATACAAAATTCAAAACTTTCTACATAACACGTTAAAATCACTGAAATCAGGGGAACCAGCAGTTAGTGTAATGGCTATGTCACTGGACTCCCACGTAGCCCACCGCAGTTCGTGTCCTGGACCCGGTGGCTTAAAACTCACGCCGGGCATGTGTGCGTGCGTGCCCAAGGTCCCGAGAGGAGAATGGAGGAGAAGAGATTGTGGCATGACCATCCCCCCTGGGGGGTGATTTCTCGCTTTCTCTCTCTCTGTCTCTCTCTTGGCAAGAGCACATGCCCTATAGCAAAAACCCCCCAAAAAAAAAAAAAAATCACTGAAATCAGGACCAGCAGATGGCATAATGTTTATGTCACTAGACTCCCATGTAGTCGACCAAACCTGGAGGCTTAAAACTCACGTCAGGTCTTTGTGCTTGAGTTCCCAAAAATCCTAGGAGGAGAATGGAGGAGAAGGTTATTGTGGCGGGGGTGATTTTTCGCTTTCTGTCTGTCTTTGTCTCTCTGGCGAGTTCATGCACCTTATAGCAAAAATCTCTGTGAAATAATTTTAAAAAGGCTAAAATCAGAAGAGAAATTTGCAACTTCTCAGATGCTACTATAAGTTTCTGTTTTCTTTTACTATATGCATATCATCTCCACATGACAAGCATTTGGTATTAATTCAAAAGAGTAAAGAGGAAATTACACTGAAGAAAAACTTTAGTCATTATTCATAATTGTCTTACAGCACATTTAACATAAATTTGTTCCTTTCTAAATACATTAACAAAATTTACAAGTACAACAATATTTCAAAATTCAAGAGTATAGGAACAAAGAACTCCATGACAAAGCTAGATTCATCAAAATTTCTATTCTATAATAAAATTTATTTATTGACTTACAGAACATACTCTATTGTCTTAGAAACTTTTCTTTTAAAAAAAATTATTTGGGTCATCAGGAGGCATGATGGTTAAGACACTGGACACTCCCACATGGCTTACCACAGTTCGAGTCCTGGACTTGGTGTCTTGCTTTCTTACTTCTCCACCCCATTGTGTGCTCCAGTCAAATTAACATAAATGAATGAATAAATAAAATTAAACAAACAATTCTTTCAAAAATATTTACTTTATTTATCCCTATTATAATTTTTTAATTTGCTACAGGGCACATGTACTGACCAGAGAGAGACAGAGACACAAAGAGAAACTGAGAAAGCAAGCTGTCAGGTCCAGGATTCAAACCATAGTTAGCCATGTGGAGTCCAGCGCCATAACCCCAATACCACCTGCTGGCCCACAATCTTAGAAATTTCTTTAACAAGAAACACAATGAATTTACAATCCAGTAATAGGTGGTAACTTTGGCAATAGACATATACTAACCAGGGCTAGCAGGTGATGAGGTGGTTAAAGTGCTGGACTCCCATGTGGTTGAGCACAGTTAGAGCCCTGGTGGCTTGCTTTCTAATCTTCTGCCTCTGTCTCTCTCTCATTCTCTGTGATGGACTGTCTACCTTCACCTAGATTTCAAAGGAAGTCCCAGGGAGACCAGATATTCACTATTGCTGGTAATTGTTGTATTATATAATTGCTATTGTCACTATTCTCTGAAAGATAAAGAAAAATTTCTAAGGCAATACAGTTACTGTTTAGGAAAAAGAAATATAAACCATAATCTCAATTTTTCAAAGCCAGGACTCTATAAATCTTGTCCACAACGCAGTCTTTCTTTTTCTTATTTTTCTTCCTTCCTTTCTTTTTCTTTTTCTTTTCTTTCTTCCTTCTTTCTTTTTTTAAGATATTTTTGCTATGGGGTGCATGCACTTGCAGGAGAGATAGAGAGATAGAGAGACAGAAAGTGATAAATCACCCTCCCACCCCCCCGGCACCAGGGGGATGACCATACCACAGTCTCTTTTCCTGCGTTGTTCTCCTCTCAGGATCTTGGGCATATATGCACATGTTCCCAGCATGAGTTTGTTTTTGTTTTTTTTTTTTTTTTTTTTGAGGGGTTTCCCCCACAAG
>NW_006160225.1:1105173-1142572 GCF_000334495.1 Tupaia belangeri chinensis | reverse complement strand
TCCAGTGACATAGCCATTATGCTAACTGCTGGTCCCCCAGCATGAGTTTTAAATCACCAGGTCTGGAATTCAAACAGCTGATGACTATGGGGCAGTCCAGCAATTTAACCATTACACTATTTGCTGGTCCCTCTTTCTTTCTCTCTTACCTTCTCTTTCTTTATTTTTCTTTCTTCTTCCCTTCTTCTCTTTTTTCTTTCTTTACTTTCTCTTTTCTTACTCTCCTTTTTATCTGTTTCTCTTTTTCTCTCGTAAAACATCTATCTATTTATTTATTTCATGAAAAGGAGAGAGTGAGAGACAGAGATAGGCACCCACACGCAACAGTCTTCATGTCTTGATTCATCCCAGTCTCAGCCAGCCTGGATCATGAACATATGCTGCATGACCAGGGTGCTCAGGGATGTACCAAGACAGACTTTTCCCATGAGAGTCCAGTTGTATTACCACTGTGCAAACTCCAATTTTCTGTTTATTAAAAAAAAAAATCTTTTGGGAACCAGCAGTTAGCTTAATGTCTATGTCGCTGGACTCCCACGTAGTCGACTGTGGTTCGCGTCCCGGACCCAGTGGCTTAAAACTCATGCTGGGCATGTGTGCGTGCGTGCCCAGGATCCCGAGAGGAGGATGGAGGAGAAGGGATTGCGGCGTGACCATCCTCCTTGGGGGGTGATTTCTCGCTTTCTGTCTCTATGTCTCTCTCTGTCTGGCAAGTGCATGCACCCTATAGCAAAAAACCTCTCCAAAAAATATATATACCTGTTTTTTTATTATCTTACAAAGCAGGTATTTTTAATTTTAAGGACATCCAAGTTATTATTTTTTCCTGTACTCTGTCTTTTGTGTTGTACCTATAAAGTCATCAAATCAAAGTCATTTAGCTTTTCTTCTATGTTATCTTTTAGGAATTTTATAGTTCTGCCTAGTACATGTAGGGCTGCGAGCCCTTCTGAGTTACTTTTTGTGAAGACTATAAGGTATGTGTCCAGATTCTTTTTTTGTTTTTCCCTTGTGGATGACCAGTTGTTTCAGCACCATTTGTTCAAAAGAACATTTTGCTTGATTGTATACTTGAGCTCCTTTGTCAAAGATCAGTTGACTCTATTGATAAAGGTCTATTTCTAGGCTCTCTTTCTGCTCCATTGATCAATTTGTCTTTTTTATTTTAAAGAATTATTTGAGACCAATAGATGGTGCAACTATTACTTTGCTGGACTCCCACATAGCAGATCATGATTCGAGTCCTGGGTCATGTGGCTTGAAACTCACAGAGGGCATGTGTGTGTCCAAGATCCCATGAGTAGAATGGAGGAGAAGGAATTGTGACATGGACACCCCTTCTAGGGGGTGATAATCACTTTCTTTCTATCTCCCTAGAAAGTACAAGTGTCCTATAACAAAAAATCTCTCTAAAAAATAAATAAAATAATTATTTAATATTATTTATTATTAGTTTCAATTTGCTATAGGGTATTTGTGCCAAAAAATCTCTCTAAAAAATAAATAAAATAATTATTTAATATTATTTATTATTAGTTTCAATTTGCTATAGGATATTTGTGCTCACCAAATAGGGAGATAGAGAAAGTGAGAAAGTGAGCTGCCAGGTTTGGGACTCGAACCTCAGTCAGTCAGATGTGTACCTAGCGCCTTAACCACCTTGTTACCTGCTGGACCTCCAATTTGCCAATTTTCAACTGACTTTTTTGCAAGTCAGTTCCACACTGTCACAACTACTGTAAATACTGCAAGCAGACTGTCAGTTTCTAATTTCACTCTTTATTATTCTATTGGCTATTCAGGATCTTTTGCCTCCTAATGTAAATTTTGAAATAAAAAATTTTAATATCCATAAAACACATTCTTGGAATTTTCATAGGTATTGTGCTGAACTAGCAGATAATTTGGGAAGAACTAACAACTTGATTATTGAATCTTCTTATCTTACCTATGAATTTGGACAATTTCCCCATGTATTTAACTCCTCCTTAATTTCTTTTTTCCTAGGTTTGTAGTTTTCCTCATATTTATGTAAATTTGGTACATATGTTGTTAGATTTATATGTAAGTTTCCATTCAGGGGTATACTACTTAAATTATTCTGTGTTTTTAACTCCAGCTTTGAATTGTTCATTGGTACAAAGGAAAGCAATTGACATTTGTAGTTAAACTTTGCAACTTGCAATATTGCTATAATCACTTATTAGTTTCAGAAGATTTCCTTTTTTTTTTTTCTTTTTGAGAGGCTTTTGCTATAGGGCTCATGTGCTCTCTGGAAAGGTAGAGAAAGACAGAGCGAGAAATCACCCCCCGGGGGAATGGCCATCACACCATCACAATCCTTTCTCCTCCATTCTCCTCTCGGGATCTTGGGCACACACGCACACGTGCCTGGCGTGAGTTTAAGCCACCGGGTCTGGGACTCGAACCATGGTCGACTACATGAGAGTTCAGTATCATAGTCATTACATCAACTACTGGTTCCTTCTCCCCCTCTTTTTGTTTTTGGTGAATGCTTTTTTTTTGGTATATGTAGACAATAATAGCCCTGAAAGCAAATTAAAATATTGATTCCTTTTTATTTAATATAAACCTTTATTTCCTTTGCCTGCCTTATTAAATTAGGTAGGTCTTCCAGTAAAATAAATACTGGTGAGAGGGCACATCCTTGCCTTGTGTCTGATGTTAGTGAGAAACTAGTGGAGTTTCTCACTGCATGTCCAAAATTCCAAGGAGGGGAAGGAAGTAAGGCATGGAGGGGCGTGGCCATCCCCTGGGGGAATGATTTCTCACTTTCTGTCTTTCTGGCTCTCTCTTTCTCACTCTGGTGAGTATATGTTCCCAATAGCAAAAATAAATAAATAAATAGATAGATAAATAAAAAGAATGAACATATGCAGCACAAAGCAGAGAAAATTAGTAATATAACTCTCCAACATTAAACATTCCTTTAAAAATTGCTGATATGAAAAAATATTATGAGTCAGAAACTCAAACACCCTGTATAAAAACGTAATGCCAACTTTTAAAATGTGTTCATTTAAACTCGAGACAATTTGAATCAAACTTTTTTTTTTGCATGTTTTTTTGCTGTAGGACACATGTGCTTGCCAGAAAGACAAAGAGACACAGAAAGCAAGAAACTACCCCCCAGAGGGGGTGGTCGCACCGCAGTCCCTTCTCCTCCATTCTCCTCTTGGGATCTTGGGCACACACGCACACGTGCCTGGTGTGAGTTTAATCCACCGGGTCTGGAACTCAAACCATGGTCAATTACGTGGGAGTCCAGCGACATAGCCATTACACCAACTGCTGGTCCTGAATCAAACTTTTAAATAATATCAGCCACAAAAACAAAATAGCAACACACCCAAGGGAGAATAAATACAATCAAATATGCAATAAAGAAGACAAGACAGGTAAAGAGATACAGCTCACTAAAGCAAAAACTGTAGAGATGCATGGTTAAATGCCCTGGGAATGGCAGTATTACAACTTTTTAACCTCTGTTCTCAGTGGAAGCCACAGCGCGTGGGTTAAAATGTGTAAGGTTATTGAAGAAATAGACCACACAATCTAAAACAGTTCTACTGCATATAATTGTATTTGTCGATCAACAAAAATAATTCATGCTTCAAATGAGCAATTGGTCAAACCAATGTATTAAACTTGTATTTGTTTTAACATAATGCTAAGAAGTACCATTAAATTCAACAATGGTTTCTTAAACAAGAAAGAAAAATACTTTCTTAAACTATTTTAATTATTCTTTTGAACAGTTAATTATATAGTTTTGTTACTCCATTCTCATTATAAGTTTTGCCTTGATATCATGGTGAGACACATAATTACTTTTCTGCTGGAAGAAAAAAATCCCAGTAAAAAGATAAAGTCTCTTTGCAATAAAAGAAATTAAAAAAAAACCTACAAATCTAACTAAATCCCCTTACCATTTTTTGCAAACATTACCAAAATTAAAAACTTACAATAGGGGCCAGCAGGTGGCATGATGGTTAAGGGTATTGGATTCCTACATGGCTACTCTGGTTCAAGTCCTGGACCTGGTGGCTTTCTCTCTCTCTCTCTCTCTCTTTATTCCTCTCTGGTCTCTGGTCAAATTAAAATATATATGTAAATAAAGTTATATAAAATAAGAAAATTTATGGGAACCAGCAGTTGGTGTAATGGCTATGTTGCTGGACTCCCACGTAGTCGACTGCGGTTCGTGTCCTGGACCCGCTGGCTTAAAACTCATGCCGCGCGCATGTGCGTGCGTGCCCAAGATCCCGAGAGGAGAATGGAGGAGAAGGGATTGCGGAGTGACCATCCCCCCGGGGGGTGATTTCTCGCTTTCTGTCTCTCTGTCTCTCTTTGTCCATCTGGCGAGCGCACGCACCCCATAGTGAAAATAAGAAAATTTACAGTAAAAGACTTACAATAAAAGACTATAGCATTGAACAATATAAATATAACATACTACTAAACAACTAGCACATTTATTTATAGAGTTGCTTTCCAACATGCATGACATTTACAGTTTGAAGCCTTACTAGAATTTTTTATATTTAGTATTTGTCCCAACAAGTAAGCTACAGCAATATGTGAAACATTTCTTTTAAATTATTACTTAAAATTATGGTTATTTACTAAACTATCTCATCTGAAATTATTTTTATAATGAAACATAATTAATTTTATAGATACTTTTTGAAGTTTACTTATGTCTCTGATGAGCGTAAGAAATGGAGGCTCTCATATTTTGATTGACCCTGTCTTCCCAGACAGCCAGGATCACAGGCACAGATCCACTGAGGAGCCAGAAGATCAGTCTTTCATAAGGATCCAGCATTGCCCAAGTGGAATGTTACTCTTGGGCCATTATTTCTGCCCCAGTAAGATAGTTTTCTAAAATAAATTATACCTTCTGCAGATTATGTTCTCTGGTAAACAGATTCAGCATTGGATACTTGCATGTAGGCAGTTTGGCAGAAAGGGAGGGTTTTCAGAATCCCTACACTGGGAAATGGAAGGAAGCAGTCTGGGGTGGACGGAGAGGCTGAGCTGTGGTGTGGTCAGAACACACACCTAGACGGTGTCATGCAGAACACCGAGCTGGGCTGGTTTACCCCAGCATCCACTGACAATACCCTCAAGCTACTCACGTTGCTGCTGTGACTTCTCTTGTTTTAAAAGTCTATACCACTCTCATTTATTAACATGTGCTTTGTTTTTCAACTTCTAAAAACTATTAATAGTGGTATATAATTGTGTATTGAGTAACGTAGAACCAGCTGTATCAAATCTATACTAAAGATATTCAATACAACAATGCAAAACAGAGCAATTAGTAATCTCATAATTTCAACCTAATGTACCCAAAATAGTTTTAAATGATGTTTCTAAAACAGTATGGTCTCCTTTTGGGGACTTTTCTCTATAATAATGTATGTGTCTACTAAAATGAGGTGTTTCATACATTTTTGATGGTGTAGAGACCATTATCACAGATGGTAATATATTTTAAACAATTGCACTTCATATATTTTCATAAGGTATTTATTAAAATATAAATTAAGGGCCAGCAAGTGGCAGAGTAGTTAAGGCACTGGACTCAAATGTGGCCAACAACGGTTCAAGTCCCAGATCTGGTGACTTGAAACCTACTGTGGTTGCATGTGCATTTCTGCCCAAAACACTGAGTGAAGACTAGAGAAGGGATTGAAGCATGGCCATCTTCCCTGGAGGATGAATTCTCTCTTTCTGTCTCTACCTGTCTCTCTGGTGAGTGTACTTACCCTGTAGCAAAAAATCTCTCTACACACACACACACACACACACACACACACACACACACAGACAAACACACACACAAATTAACTAAACTAGACCTAAATCAAGCAGTTTTTCATTAGATGATGAAACAAACACTATTACTAGCACAATAGCTATCCTGTAAAGTGGCACAGGCAACAGATAATAAGGTAATCAGTTAGTAAACATTGATTATAGGGGCAGCAGGTGGTGTGGTAAAGGTGGTGTGGTAAAGGTGCTGCCTGCCCATGTAGCCAACAACTGTTCGAGTCCTGGACCTGGCTGCTTGAAAATCACGCCAGGCATGTGTGCGTATCCAAAATCCCGAGAGGAGAATGGAGGAGAAGGCGTTGCAGCATGGTCATCTCCCCTCAGGAAGGGTCATTTCTCACTTTCTCTCTGTCTCTCTCTCTGGTAAGCACACATACCCAATGGCCAAAAAAAATTACGCATTATAATTACCTAGATAGAGTTTACATATGCAAAATTCATCTACCTAAATACATGCTGGAAGAAATAGTTAAAGTTTAGTTTCTATTAGACTCGAACTTTCTCTTCTTTCTTTCTATATACTTTTTTTCTTCAATACTTCACTTTCTCTGCAGAAGATAAGTGGCTATGCCTAGTGCATGGTTTTGATTTTAATTGCATATGAAATTAATTTAGGCATTTGAAAGTGATTGTTGGCCTATCTTGAAAAGTGCCAGTTTTATAAAAGCTCTGAAAAATGTCCACAGGAAGTTTCAAAAATAGATTTATAATTTGAACACTCTCTGTCCCTTGAGTTCTTTTCAGTATTACTATAAATTCCAGCACAAATATAATTATGTACCTCACCATGACATCAGAACGAACCTTGTAATGAGTACGAAATAACCAAGCCATGTAATTATCTGTTCAAAAGTATAATTAAAGCAGCTTAATTATTTTCCTTTTTTTCTCTATCTTTTCTTTTTATTTCTTCCTTTTTAGCAAATCAATGTTCAATTTAATAGAACTTCCTATTGTCATCTGAAAACAAATGTAATTTTAATACAATTGTGAGTCTGATGGGAAACATCTCCATCTCAATCTTCAGTTTCACTGAAGTTTACGTTATGTGTAAATAACTGTAACTGTTCATCTTTCATAGATACAATGTGATGAGAGGTTTTTGCTATAGGGCGCATGCGCTCGCCAGACAGACAGAGAGATACAGAGAGACAGAAAGCGAGAAATCACACCCACCCCCGGGGGGATGGTCACGCAGCAGTCCCTTCTCCTCCATTCTCCTCTCGGGATCTTGGGCACGCACGCACAAGTGCCCGGCATGAGTTTAAGCCACTGGGTTTGGCATGCAAACCATGGTCAACTACGTGGGAGTCCAGTGACATAGCCATTATGCTAACTGCTGGTCCCCATATGCAAAGATCTTTGATGCTATCACTTCAATCAAGAAAACTGACATTCACAACTCCTCTCAAAGTTTCCTTGTGCTCCTGTGTGTGTGTGTGTGTGTGTGTGTGTGTGTGTGAAGAACACTTGCCATGGGAACTACTCTCAATGTTTTATGAAGAATAAAACAGCCTCCTGTTAACTGTAGGTGCTATGTTATACAGCAGATGCTAGGAAATGTTTCATCTAGTGGAAGTGAACTTTTTTTTACATAGTGAACCAAAACTCCCCACTTTTCTCATCTTCCATGCGTGGGGTGCATGTGTTTGTACGTGCCCCAGATCCCGAGTTTCTCACTTTCCTTCTCTGTGGCTCTCTTTTCTCTACAGTTAGTGCATGTGCCCTGTGGCAATCTTAAAAAAAGAGAGAGCAAGGCTTTCAAATGGTACACCACTAACATTTGATCATTGTACAATATATGCATGTATCGAAAGATTACACTGTACTCCGTAAATATGTATAGTTATTATGAGTTAATGCAAAGTAAAAATAAAATAAATGTATATGAGATTACTGACATATATACTTATTGTCATATATTTAAATTGCTTTTCAGATAGACTCATTGACTAAATGAAAGTACTATTACTTACGTTGTACGCAGACCAAGCTTTGATTCCAACTTTGTAACTTAGAAAGGTGACAGCATGGTGGATTTGCACATGGTGGCCATTTAATTATTTATGTATCATTCATTTATTTAGAGATGTTTTTGCTATAGGGCACATGCACTCACCAGAGAGACAAAGAGAGACAGAAAGTAAGAAATCACCCCTCAGGGAGGATGGCCACACCACAATCCCTTCTCCTCCTTTCTTCTTTTGGGATCTTGGGCAAGCCTACACATGTGCCTGGCGTGAGTTCAAGCCACCGAGTCCAGGACTCGAACTGCGGTTGACTACATGGAAGTCCAGCAACATAGCCATTACACTAGCTGCTGGTCCCATGGTGGTCATTTTTAAGACTCCACATAGTTTTTTTTGGAATATGTGAATCAATATTTCATTTGGAATGTATCATTGCATGTTCCTGAAATTACTAGCTTCTAATTAGGACAGACATAGAGAACAGTTGTTCTCAAGCAAAAGAAAAAGAAAAGCAGAATTTACACACTCCAGAGCAGTCATCTGTCAGTTTAGATATCCATTCATTGCAGAGAAAATTGAGACTCATACCATCACGTTGCTTGGGGAGTCAAATAGAAGCAATTATAACATGGCGTTTAACCACTACAGTCCAGGCAGTGTGCCAAGAGCTTTTTACATGTCTTATCTTTAATCTGGGCAATAATCTTTGGGTTTAGGGATTATCCTCCCTAGTTTATAAAAGAATAGCAGAGGTTTAGCAAAATGAAGTAAATTTTCTCAAGGTTTGCAGAGCTGGTCAACTCTATATTTGGAAGCAAAGCCTTTGGATGATTGGCTCTAAAATCTATAGTTTGAGAACAGCCACCAAAAGAAAAAAAATTCCCACAAATGAATTTAATATGAGACATTAAATTATTATCAGAGAAAGAGTTTTAGTCTTAATATCTTCTACCAAATGGCATAAGTCATTCACATGAAGGTGAAAAACAAAACTTGGATGATCAAGGTGCCTCAGGCTGCTAACTTTTGTTATGCAATGTATGAGTCTCTGGGTTCATTATTTACACTTTTGTTAATTATATGTTCTCTCTTCTCTCTTGGTAGTATATTTGCTTCTTTTTTTTTTGAGATATTTTTGCTATAGGGTGCGTGCGCTCGCCAGAAAGACAAACAGAGAGACAGAAAGCGAGGAATCACCTGCTAGGAAGAACGACTATGCCGCAATCCCTTCTCCTCCATTCTGCTCTCGGGATTTTGGACACACAGGCACACACGCCCGGCATGAATTTAAGCCACTGGGTCTGGGACTCAAACTGCAGTCAACTACATGGGAGTCCAGCGATGTAGCCATTATGCCAACTGCTGGTCCCTATTTACTTTTTTTTTTTTCAAGACCACCTTGAGTGGTTTAATCTAGTCTAATTTGCTGACACATTAAAATAGCTCAGACTTAGTTTCCAAGATGCAGTCCATGAATTATATTTAAATTATACCATCTGCCCATGGAAATATCCTAGTGCTTACAAACATTGACTCAGATTTCCCTTTGGTAACCATATGTTATGGACTGAGTGTTTGCATCCCCTCAATATTCACATTAATTGGAATCCCCAGTTTGATGGTATTTAAGGAGGGGGGGCTTAAGAAAGTGATTAGATCATGAGGTGGAGCCTTTATGAGTAGGCTGAATACTCTTCTAAGAAGCGGAAGAGCTAGCTTGTATTCTGTTGCTCCATGTAATAATACAACAAGAAGTCTCTAGTCTGCAACCTGGACAAGAGCTGGCACCCGGATCTCGGATTTCCAGTCTTCTTAGGTGTGAACACTGAGTTTCTGTTGCTCATAAACCACCCAGTCTTCGGTCCTTTGCTGTAACTACCCAATGGAGTCAGACACCCAGTTTTGCTCCTTCAGTGCTAAATCTACCGTCACCTTATTCTGTCAAACTAAATACCTAGTAGATATTGGCAGCTCACATGCTTTACCATTAAACTTTTCCAACTATGGGTCCATTTTGTCAATTTTACATTTTTAAGATTTATGAATTCATCGTCTCTCCTCTCTCATCCATTGCTCTCACTCTAATCAAAGTATGTACCCCTTCTCATCTGGTCCAGATACTTTCGTTTTCCAATATTGTCCTCTTATCTCTGCTACATAGCAATCAGACAGCTTTTCCAGTGCCAAATAAGCATATCAATGTCCATTTAATTCATGTCATTGTTTTCTTACTGCCCACATAATACATTCAGATTGCAGTATGATTTGGAAAGTCTGCATTACCTGGTCGGGGTCTAGCCCCTAGTTTCATCTCTTCAGATGGTTCTCCTCTGAACCTACTGTGGTGAGCAGAATAATGGCCCCAATGAGGCCTATGTCTTAATTTCTAGAATTTATGATTATGGCAGATGGGGCTTTGTCAATGTGGTTTTGAGATGCGTCTTTGAAACAGAGAACAGTCTTGGATTAGCCAGTAGGCTGATTGAAATTATAGTGTTCCTTAAAGGTGGAACAACAATAAAAACACATAAAGTTCAAGTGAAACTACATGTATTCTTCTTGGAAGCAGAATTTTGTAATTTACATAAGACAGAACTTTCTTTTGAGGTTAAAATTTAAATGTTTAAACTGTGTTTATTTACATTTTATGTTTGTTTAAGTGCTCTACCATAGTTTCGTTTCCAAATCTTAAGGGTAAATGAAACTTTGTAGCACTAGAACACTTTCTTTCTTTCTTTCTTTTTCTTTCTTTCTTTCTTTCTTCTTTCTCTTTTCTTTCTCTCTCTCTCTCTTTCTTTCTTTTGCTGTTTCTTTTTCTTTTAAAAGATTTTTGCTTAAGGGACAGTGGCTTGCAAGGTAGAGACATAGAGAAAGAAAGTGGTAAATCACCTCTCAGGGGGGATGCCCTTGCTGCAATCTCTTCTTCCCTATTCTCTTCTGGGAATTTTGGGCAAGCACGCACATGTGCCTAGCGTGATAGTCAGGCCACTGAGTCTGGGATTCATACTGTGGTCAATCATGTGAGAATCCAGGGCCTTAACTATCATGTACCTGCTGGTCCCAGAAGAGCACAGTTTAAAGTCCAAATTAAAGATGTCTAGATAGTTATCATCTAATAGAATTTCAGAAGAAAAGTGTTATGAAACAATGGCTGGCATCTTGAGAACCACATGAAAGATCAAGAGCTAAGATAGTCCACTACACTTGTATCCTTGACTTACAGAAATTGTAATAAATGGTTATTGTTATTTTAAGTAAAAGAAAAAAACAAAACTTTTTTTTGGTACTGTAGAATCTTCCTATTATTCTTCAAGTTTTATTTTGAGTTAACAATCTTCAACCCAGAATTGTCACTTCCCCTGAAATTTTCTAGCAATTTAGAGTAAATTTCTATGCATCTTTTTACTATGATAAAATAACTTTAAATATTATTATGTTGGGACCAGCAGTTAGCGTAATGGCTATGTCGCTGGACTCCCATGTAGTACTGTGGTTCGAGTCCTGGACCTGGTGGCTTAAACTCATGCCGGTATTATTATGTCAACAAGAGAGGTTCGAGTCTTTTGTTTTTGTTTTTGTTTTTGTTTTTGTTTTTGCTTTTGTTTTGTAGACCTTTTTTCCTATAGGGTGCATGAGCTAGCCAGAAAGACAGAGAGAGACAGAGACAGAAAGCGAGAAATCACCCCCCTGGGGGATGGCCACGGCACAATCCCTTCTCCTCCATGCTCCTCTCTAGATCTTGGGAATGCATGCACATGCGCCCGGCATAAGTTTAAGTCACCGGGTTTGGGACTTGAACTTCAGTTGGTGACATGAGAGTCCAGCGGCATAGCTATTACACTAACTGCTGGTCCTTCAATAAGATATCTTGATCGATTGAGATTCTAAATTATTATGTATAGTTACCAATAAGAATAGGAGCACCATGGGGCCATTAGGTGGCATGGTGGTTAAAAGGCTGAACTCTTACATGGCTGATTGTGGTTTGAGTCCCAGACCCAATGGCTTGTTTTCTCACTTCCTTCCCACCCCCTCTCTCTGTTTCTCTCTGGTGAGCACAAATGCCCTATAACATATTAAAAGATAATAATAAATAAAATTAAATAATTTTTAAAAGAAAGATATGAATACTGTGCTTAAATAGACATATTTCTATACAATTTCAATATATACTAGCATTTGCCCTAAAAACCACTGATTTCTGAAATATAAATTTACCTGTTAATATAGATTTCCAAATTAAAGAAAAGAAGTGTTAGATTGTTTCTGTTGTTTATAACCACATATTCTAAAAATGACTTAATTTTCAAGATTTTGCATCCTAAATTTCAATCTAGTATTGTCTTCATATTAAAAATCTCTCACAATTCATTAAAATTGTCCTAGTATATTCTACCTGACAGCACGCAGATGACCTGTTAAACTGAGTTGTAACTATGCACTTGTTGCCAGCTTTTCCCATCTACCGACTGAAAATAATTCTGTCACACAAAATGCAACAGAAAATATAATCTATTCCAGAATTTTTTTTCTGCCTGATAATTTAGCTATTCCTTTAGAGAAGAAAGACCTTACTCATCCTCAAAGCATGGATTCTCCTTTCTATTTTGCTTTTGAACCTGTGAGAACTATTCTTGGAAACAGTCTCTTAGATTAGTCCCAGTATGTAGTTTTCATTAACCAACCTTATTTATGCTTCATGTTTTATTTATTTTTCTAATTACAAACTCAGCCAGGTTCAAACGTTGAAATCAGCAAGCAGACTGGAGGGACCCGCATTCGTGTCTCCTGAAGTCTTAGGTGTGTATAATCAGTGCCCCTTGCAGAAATGCTCTCCATGAGATAATTTTTATAAAACTAGGACAAACCTCTCATATAATTTTATAATATCATAAAACCTAATGTTATGTTAAATTATATTTTTATATTCAACAAGGACATTAGGAGGAGACACAGCATTGAAAGTTACAGGCTTTTCAATGTTCTTCGCATTTCATTTATAATGGATATTCTTTAATTTGCTGATTTTATTACCTGTTAATTACAAGGATTTAAATACTGTCAACAAACAATATCTCTACTATTTTTAGCACATGTGGTTTACAATGTGTTTTATTAAAATGATTTCAAACCAGGTATATTTTACACATGACACATTTCCTATGTGAAAGAGATATACATTGGCAACTAAAATCGTTACCTTCACTTCAATAGCAGCGTTCTTTGGTTAGTTTCTGTTCTCAGACTTTTAAACGCTACTCATTTTTTTGTAACATTGGTGGGGTCTTATAAATAAACCACGATTTTGCCCTCCCTTTGCATTTTATTTCATTTTAAACTAAAACATCTTTTTAGTGAATTTTTAACCATAATTACTGTAAAGATAGAAACTTCAAACTGAATAAGTGGAAAATTCACAAGAAGATGGCTGAAGCTGTTAAATTATTTGTTCTAGAGTAACATTTAAAAAAAATAAGATAAAAAGTAATTGTTTAAGTGATTTCAGCTTGGAATATAGAGAAATTATGTGGCTTATACAAGGTCAGAGACAAGAAGTTCATTTTTCTCCAGATGAGCCAACTTGCACTACCAATAGCTTGCTTTCTCCCACCCTTACTAAAACATTTCATCAAATATCAAAATGTTTACTACCATTCTTATCACAGTTTTAATCACCTGGCCTTCTGGCAAATCCTTAATGTTATTATCATATTTTTTTAACCTCTTCACTGTCACTGATACAGCTACTAATCTGGTTCTTATGTAGAAACTAACAATCACAATGGTCTTCATCTACTCTTTGTTTTTTTAAGAGATTTTTTGCTATAGACATGGATCCTGAACTTCAACTGTGAAATATTGCTTTCAGAGACTTAAAATGAAGATTTTCTGCTGAGACTTCTTCCTCGCTTATTTCTACTCCTACACAGTAAGTGACTAGACAGGTCCAAGAGAATAGGATCGAAACATCTGAAAACAGTTAGGGTCAGAATATTCCTCTATTCCCAGTGATTCTGATGCACAAAGAGTGAGAATGGAATGGAAGAGAGATTGCAGATCACCTCCTTCTGCACACCTCCGAACACTCAGATCGAGCTTCAAGAATTAGAAGAAACACATCATCTATCAGGTGACTAGAAATCACTGCCAGGTCACAAATAAAAAACATGGAAACCAAGAAAATACCTCTTTTCCAAGGAAAAATAATAACTCCTCTTCATCCTCAAACAGTATGATGAAATTCATGGAAATGTCAGATAAAGAATTTAGAATTTTGGTGGTGACAAAGCTCACAGATATTGAAGAGAAGAGAGACAATGAACTACTGCAGGGGCAGGAGAAAGGAGCTGAGGAGCTTCAGGAGGTGAGGAAATTCTTGCAAGAACTAAAAGAGGAAATTTACACTATAAAAAATAATCAAATGGACCTGTTAGAGATTAGGACTATAATACAGGAAGTCAAAACCTCCCTTGAAAGTATTAAAAAGCAGATTAGATATACCTAAAATTGAATCTCAGTTATAGAAGATAGACCTGCTGGCTTAGAAAACTCCACCACGAAGATTGAGAAAAATTGTCCAAAAAGATTAGAATACTAGACATGAAATTCTAGATACCATCAAATGTCCAAACATCTGGATAATTGGTATCCCAGAAGGGGAAGAGACCCATAAGGGCATTGACAATCTATTCCATGAAATCCTGCAAGAAAACTTTCCAAACCTAGAGAAGCATTCAAAGATTGAGTCCTAAGAAATACAAAGGACTTCTAATAGAATCAACCCAAGAAGATCTTCTCCAAGACACATTATAGCCAGATTGGCCAAAACCACAGACAAAGAAAAGATACTAAGATTGTTAAGAGAGAAATGATAATTATCTACAAAGGATATCCCACCAGACTAACAGTGAATCTCTCATCAGAAACAATGCGAGTGAGGAACGAATGGGAAAATATATTCAAAGTGTTAAGGAAAAAGCAATTGCAACCAAGGATACTATGCCCAGCAAGATTATTCTTCATATGGGAAGAAAAGACAAGAGCATTCTCAGATAAACAAAACCTGAAAGAATTTACCAAACCAGACCAGATCTCCAAGTTCTACAGGGAGTGCTATGTCAGGAAAATCAAATACAGTCACACATAAATTAGAGTTCAAAAACTAAGAAAATGGTCAACTTAATGGTAGGGACATGTCTGGAATTGAATATTATATCCCAGAATTAAATTGGGAAAATCGAACCACAACAGAAGATAAAGTACATGAGACTAAACTGGTGAAATAGTATTTTATGACTTTTGACTAAAACATTGCTGATTTTCTTCTAGGCTTTGTTTTCCAGTTTTAAGGATTTTTGTCTTGTCTTGAGCTGCTGATCGGCTCATGTACCCACTATTTAAACAAAATACCAATCTGTTTCCTGGCTTTAAATTGTAAGCACATTTCTTTACATTTCTTTGATTTATTAAAGCTAAATCTGCTTTTCTTGAAATTAAAAAATACAGTAAAAAATACATCATTCATGGCCATAGTAAACTATATAGCATCAGCTATGTGCTACCTTATAATATATTCATTCTACTCAGAGTTTCATGACTAAAGTCAGACATGTATTCATAGATATGTATATATCAGCAGAGCTTGCTCTTGAAAGCAGTTAGATTATTTTTAAAAAATTGTGAATCAATAAAATGTGGGGGAAAACAGGAATGGAAAATAACTGTGGACACTTGAGATAGTGTGGGAAGAGGGTGGAAAATGGCAGAGGGTGAGAAATGGAGAGGGGGAAATGTAAATTTATATATATATATATATATATAAATAACTAGAAATGGAAAATTATTGACTGAGCTACTATGCAGCATATTCGGGATAGGAAATCTCATTTTATATTCTGTGACAATGCTCAATGAATGAATGTAATTAATTTACAAAAATTTAAGAAAGAGATTTTTGCTATGGGGTGTATGTACTTGCCAGAGATAGAGACATACAGAGAGACAGAAAATGAGAAACCACCACCCTCCCTCCCCAGGGGCAATGTCCATTCCTCAATCCCTTCTCCTCCATTCTCCTCTTAAGATTTTGGGCACACATGTACACTGGCCCAGCCTGAGTTTTGAGCCTCTGGGTCCAGAACGCAAACCACAGTTGGCCATGTGGGAGTCCGGTGATATAATCATTACACCATCTGTTGGTCCCAATCTACTCCTACTCTCTACATCAAAATTGTATCAAATTTTCTTTCAAATCGCTCCATTATTTTGCATTCTTTTCCATCCTTACTGTCACTATCCTTGTCTAGGAAGGACATCAGCAAATCACCCAGGTGTTGAAATTGTTGAATTTCATGTCTGCTCACATTTTCTCTAGTAGCAATTCCTTTCAATTACTCTCATACTAATGATAAATGAATTGCTGATGAAAAGTCAGTGTCTTGCTTTTTTTTCTACTTGATTCCCTCCCTCTTACCTCCCCACTCCCTCCCCAAATGAAAACATTTATCAAATGCAAAAATGGAAAATTATCTGCTGATGGTAATGAGTATGGTAATGTCTTTGACTGGACTAATATGCAATGTATTTATGCTGGAAAAATTGATCATGTACACTGTGAAGATTTGCAGTGATTAAGTGTAAAGAAAATAAGAAAGAAAAAGATAGACATGAACCAAAATAAATAAAAATTTAAGAAAAGAGAAACTAGAGAACCAGCAGTTAGCGTAATGGCTATGTCGCTGGACTCCCACGTAGTCGACCGCGGTTCGTGTCCTGGACCCGGTGGCTTAAAACTCATGCTGGGTGTGTGTGTGTGCGTGCCCAGGATCCCGGGAGGAGAATGAAGGAGAAGGGATTGTGGCGTGGCCATCCCCCCTGGGGGGTGATTTCTTGCTTTCTGTCTCTATGTCTCTCTCTGAAAACTATCATCCTGACGCTACTTGATGAAGATCGTGTAAGCGCCCTGTTGCCTTCATGATTACAATATCAGTCAACACTCCTTACCCAACACTCTTATAATTACATCTTTAACAATTCCTGGGGCCAGCAGGTGGCATAGTGGTTAAGGTGCTGAACTCCCACATGGCCAACTGCAGTTTGAGTCCTGGGTCCGGTGACTTGAAACTCACACAGGACACAGGTGTGTGCATGCCAAAATCCCAAGAGGAGAATAGAGGTGAAGGGATTGCAGCTTGGCCATCCTCCCTGGGGGTGATATCTCACTTTCTGTCTCTCAGTCTCTTTTTCTCTCTCTAGCAAGCATACCTGCCCTATCACAAAAATCTCTCAAAAACAAAACAAAAACCATGCCCTTTGGTCTAGGCAAGGGTATTTCTCAAAGTCCTGTAGACATGTTCCTCACATCTGACTCGATTGTGTCTGTGCTTGTCTTTCATATTCTCAAAGTCCTTCCTAATCTCAGGCTATCTAAATTTCAGCCATTAGTTAACAAATAACTCATTAATATTTTACATTTATTCATGTATTTCTTCCAGGAGAGAGACAGAAAGACGGACACAGCTGCAGGGACTCTCAGTATCAGGGTCCTCATGCCACGGCCCACCCAAGACCTCAGTCAACATGGGTCACAGGCCTGCGTGGATGTCGGGAGTGGGCAGGGAGGCCTCGGGACCTGAACTCATGACCTGCCTGGGGGGATCCAGTTGCAGTACCACTCACCAATCACCTGAGACCCCAAAGTTCAATTTCAGCAGTGACTTTCTTCACTCCAGGGAAATTAGCGCCCATGCTCAGGTAAAAGTCACTCCTATCTTCATGTACAGATATGTGTGCACAAGGGGTCTTTGGCAATTTCATAGCAAGTGTGTATTATGAGAAAACTATGCATAGAGTTATAAAGTCTGTGCACCTAAATAAACTTATGCTACAATTCCATTTCCCCCATGAACTTTTACAACTTCCTCCGTGCCTAAACCTGTACATTCATTTATGTATCTTTCTAAAACTAGAATGACATGTGTCCATCAAAGCCATTTAAAGGCAGTCTTGAATCTTGTCCCAAAACAGAATTTAATATGAGTTTCTAAGCGCACGAGAATGTCAGAGCTGTGCGTTCAGCTGTGCGAACAGCCTAGTCAGAGGGACAAGGGAAAGCGTGCGAAAACTTTTGTCTAACCAGTAACTTTTCAGCAAATGACTACAGAACGCTTAGATGTTAAATTGAAAAGGAACACAGAGAGAGCAGAGCTGGGAGGGAATTCAGGTATGCTGAGAAAGCAAGAATTAAAAGATGCTGGCCAGCTGGTGCCTAGGGAGGGAGAAAGGAGGTGCAATGGGAGAAGACAGACCTCTGACGATGCAGGACTCGGTAAAATTTAATCTTGAAATGTATGTTAAAGGGCAATGAGAAATCATAGTGTATTTTAAACATAAAGGAATAAGACTTTAATTGCATTTTTAAACTGCTGTGGTGTTTAAAAAGTTTAACTTTAGTTTTTGAAATTGATTCAAAAGAGAGAAAAGTGGATAAATATGAGAAGAACGGGTAAGGGACATTGATACAAGAAAGATGGGATTAGCGATGTGAATCCCAATAAAGATGTTGGGACCAGCACTTAGCATAATGGCTATGTCGCTGGACTCCCATGTAGTTGACCACGGTTCGAGTACCAGACCCTGTGACTTAAACTCATGCTGGGTGCATGTGCGTGCGTGCCCAAGATCCCGAGAGGAGAATGGAGGAGAAGGGATTGTGGCATGGCCATCCCCCCAGGGGGTGATCTCTCGCTTTCTATCTCTCTGTCTCTCTCTGTCTCTCTGGCAAGCACATGTGCCCTATAGCAAAAACCTCTCCGGGAAAAAAAAAAAAAAAAGATGCTACTATTAAATAGTTTGAGAGAAAAATCAAGATTTCAACGAGAATTGATATATGAATGGAGAAAGATGGACCAATTTGAATAATTATTCATTCAACAAATATCAATTGAGAATCTACTCTGTAGCAATTTGCTCGGGAATCTAAGTTAGCAGAAAAGATTTTAAAAATCTGTCTACTGATGGAATCTATTAATAAGTTTTGTTGAGAGGCGAGAGAAAATAAGCATATGTTAGATTACTTTAGCGCAACAGAAAAAAAAATGCCATACAGGCTGAAAATAGGAGACACAGAGAGGAAATAAGTTTTTCATTTGAAATACAACTTATACAGTACCAAGTTAGTGTTTTCAACAATAAAAATGAAGCCTTTAGTTTCCTTGTGCATTAAATATGATTTTAACAACACAGTAAAATCAAGGGGTAGGCTAATATTCATAAAATAAAAACGTATGTCTGTTAGAAGAAATGTTTTAGTTTCAGAATGCCAAGCAAGATGAAAGAAGACCACACACAGTATGGCTTGGGATCTTTCCAAATCAGCTTTAACTGAAGAGCAGAATTACTGTTTGCAGTTATTCCTTCCTCTCCTGGATTTTTGGAGAAATAGATTTCAGGTTTTTGTTTGTTTGTTTGTTTTCTGTCATAAGGTGTGTGTTTGCTGGAGTGAGACAGAAAGGGAAAGCGAGAACGTGAAAACAGCAACACCGAAGGGAGAGTGGCCATGCCTCCATCTCTTCTAACCTCCTTTCTTGTCTTGAGATTTGGGGCATGAACACATACGTGCCTGGTGTTTCCCAAGCTGCCAAATTTGGGACTTGATCACACTGCTGCCAACCATGTGGAATCCAGCTGTCCTAACCACCATGCCACCTGCTGGCTCCCAATTTTACTTATTTATTATAATAGTAATGTCTTTTAATATCAGTGAAGCTTACACTGGCTTACAGAAAAAAGATGGTATTTACTCTTTTTTATGAATTGAATTTGTTCTGGTTGTGGATGCTATTTCAAATCTGAAGTTGGTAAATCAACTCTGAGACTCCTAGTATTCATCCTGTAGGTGAGTAATTAAGTTAAAGAGAAATCTATATTACTTCCAGTATTAGCGCATGTTGAGAGCACAGCACACATTAACATTCAGAAGTTTAATGATCAGGACATCCTTAAAACAAAAGTTATGCATTTAGATAATATATATTTGTCATGTTATATTTTTTTTCTCTAAGAAATATCAACAATATGTGCTTTTAGTTTCTGAATTACATTTGACTAGTTTTGAGATTGGTTTTGCCTTATTATCTTTTTTTGAAAAGGTGTTTGCCATAAGGTACATGCACTTGCCAGAGAGAGAGAGAGACAGTGAGAGGGAAGGTGAGAAATCACCCCTCAGAGGGAATGGCCACACCACCATCCCTTCTCCATTGTCTTCCTGGGATCTTGGGCTCCCCCCGACACGTGCCTGGCATGATTTTCAAGTCACCAGGTCTGGGACTCAAACTGCAGTTGGACATAGTCCCTGAGACATCAGCTGGTCCTTTTGTTGTTGTTTGTTTTTGTTTTGTTTTGTCATAGGGCACATGCACTCACCAGAGCTAGACAGAGAGAGGGAAAGTGACAAGTCATCTCCCAGGGGGGATGGCCACCCTATAATCCCTCCTCTTCCAGTGTCCTCTCAGGATTTTGAGCACATAGACATGCTTCTGGCATGATTTTTCAGGATACTAACCCAGACTCCCGCTAAGGTTAGCCATGTGAGTATCCAGCCCCTTAACTATCGCGTCACCTGCTAGACTCACCTCGCTATCTTTGGAAGTTGTCTCTTTATGTAGAGACTTTGGAACTTTTGATAAACATTATTATACCTCGAGAGTAGATATTACTTTTATGGTTCTTAGAGATGATTTTATTTTTTATTTATTATTATTTTTTAGAGAAAGGTTTTTGCTATAGGGTGCATGCACTCACCAGAGAGACAAAGAGAGACAGAAAGCAAGAACTCACATAACCCCCCCCCCCAAGTGGGGATGACCACACCACAATCCCCTCTCCATTCTCCTCTCAGGATTTTGGGCATGCAAGCACATTCACTCAGCTTTTAGGCCTCTAGGCCTGGGATTCAAACCATGGTCGGCCATGTGGGAGCCCAGAGACGTAGCATTATGCCATCTGCTGGTGGGGATTCTCAGAGATTCTATTTTTCTGTGTTACTTTTGAATGCTAAGTAAGACATGGTTTCTAACAGTAACTCTTTTGGCACAAATTGATTTAATGTATAATGTAACAACTAGAAGTAAAAGTGATTAGGATGGAAGAGTTGGAGGATAGGGAAAAAGACATCAACCTTTTCTACTACACATACGAGATGGCAGTGAGTTGAATGACTTCTAAATTAAGAGAAAGAAATTAAAAAATAGATACTATGCTATCTTGTAACCATTATTAGTAAGAAATCAAGTTAAAGTAAAAACTTGGTTAACCTATATTGCAAACATTGATGTTTAACAAAACCTTCAAAACGTCTAACCTTGCAAAGAATATCTAACTGTGTGTATATGTTCTCCTTTTATGCGTTGGTTAGTCCTTAAGCAATTTAAACCCTCTATTTGTAGGAGATGAGGCCCTATGGTTACAGCTCATGAAGATGATGCATCCATAAAATATAGCTTGGAATTCAGGAATTGTGTGAGACAGCACCCTTTTGCATTTGTCACCCAACTCTGAACTTTTGAAAGTAACAGTCTTGTGATTTTCCTCGAATTGTTAAACTAAATTCTTCAGAATGTAAGTAAATGTTTCTAGATGAAAGTTAGGTGTTTAAAAAGAAAAGAAGAGGGAAAACAATATCCACATTGTTTTTATGTATGTATAGGTTTTACATATATAAACACACTCCATTTCCATTTCCTTATAATATTGTACATACGTCCATTTAAAAGAAAGTATAATATTGCACAAGGGGACTTCAGAAAGTTTATGCAAAGTGGAATTAAAATAGGAGTTTGTTCTGGTGCAAACAAATCTTTAAAATCTATTGAGTTTTTTCTGTTTTAACGATTTCCCATAAACTTTTTAAAGACTGTTTGTTTATAAAAAGGACAAAATCTACAACGCATTGTAGGTTTCCATTTTAAGAAGTTAGAAGAAGAGGATGACCAGGATAAAATGTACATTAAAAATGTGGCAGATTTTTAAAAATAAATTATATTAATATAGATTTTTATATGGGAATTTTTTTTGACTTCTAACAAATTCTTTCATTTTTATACTAAATTTTTATTCATGTAGAACACACACATGAGAGTGAACAGCAAGAAAGAGAGAGACCTGCACCCTTCACAGGGTCTGGTCACATGGTGACTGCCTTCTTCCAGTCCCCCAGCCCATCGGATCTTGGGCGTACATGCCTGACATATTTCAGACAGGTCTGTGGTCGCCATGGGAGATCCAGCGTCTCTTGGTCTATCCATTCCTATTATACCATTTTTATGGCTTTTTATTATTATGTTATTAAGGTTCTTTATATTTCATGATTCAATATATTCTTTTTTTAATTTATAATTTTTTAAAGAGGTCTTTGCTATAGGACACATATGCTCGGTGGAGAGAGGAAGGGGAATACAGAAACAGAAAGGGAAATTGAGAAGTCATCGCCAGGGGAGAAGGCCATGTTATAATCCCTTCTCCTCCATTTTCCTCCTGGGATCTTGAGCACACAAGCTAGCACTGGCATGATATTCAAGTCACTGGGAGTCATGGCTATGTGGGAGTCCACTGACATAACCATTATACCACCTGTTGGCCCTATATAATTTATAATTTATACATAAGAGTTGTAAATATTTATGGGTATAGTGTAGTTTTTTAAAATATGTATTCATGATATGTTGATCAATTTAGAGCAAACATCCACCATTTCAAGCACTTAGCATCACCCTGTATTATACACCTCCAGGAAATGCATGCTTTCATCTTGAAGGATACATTGAATTGACAGCATCATTATTTTACTGTGCTATAGCAGTTTAATTTTATTTTTTTTTATAGAGAGATTTTCACTAAGGGGCTCATGCACTCACCAGAGAGACAGAGAGAGATAGAGAGATAGAAAGTGAGAAATCAATCCCCCTGTGGGGATGGCCACGCAGTAATCCCTTCTCCTCTATTCTCTTCTTGGGAATTTGGGCACACACACACACACATACACACATGTGCTTAGCATGTTTTAAGCCACTGAGTCTGGGACTCAAACCATGGCCAGCCATGTGGGAGTCCAGTGACATAACCATTATGCCATCTGCTAGTCCCAGCACCTTAATAACATTTTTGTACACTGCCGGTAGATGTGTATGGTCATCAGAGAAAGACAGAGATACCGAGAGGGGGAGATAGCACCCCTCAATGAGATGTTATCATGCCACAATCCTCCGTTTCCCCATTCCGTCTGGATTTTGAGCATACATCCACATGTGCACAGTGTGATTTTCAACTCATTTTTGTTTGTTTTATTTTCTCGTGTTTTAAGAGTACATAAAGATTGAAATGAACTTTTAATATGTTCCGATTATCTTTTGTATGAGACCATATTCCTTTTTATTTATAATACTATTTAATTGTGCTTTTTTTCACTTATTTGATCTCGCAAAAGATCTGTCTACATTTTTTCATTTATTTCTATTTGACTTGTTGTTTGGTATTTTTTTAACTCTCATATTGTATGTTCTTCTGTTTATGTATTCTAAAGTTTATACATACACTGACTTTAATTTCTAATGTTTTAATAATTTTAATAAAATATATTTTTTGATAAGTAATTCAGAATGTGTTTTCTTCAATGCCACGCCAGTTTGTTTATTCCATAGTTGTTGATTCATAGTGTTTTTGATTAATTCTGGATATTTTTGAGGTATTTATTATTTTGGTTCTCTTTAATCTGTACATTACTTAGGAGTGTTTCAAAACTTTATACTTAGGGGGAGCAGGTGGTGTGCTGGTTAAGGCACTGGACTCCCAAATAGCTGACCACAGTTCAGGTCCCAGAACTGGTGACTTCCTTTCTCACTTTCCCTCTCTCTGGTGAATTAAATAATATCAATAAAGAAAAATTAAATAATCATTTCATTACTTAATAATTAAAGAAATACAAAATGAATATATTTTTTAAATGTACTCATGGAATCAGCAAACGGCATGATGATTAAGGCACTGGATTCTCATATGACCAACTGTACTTTGAGTCCTGGACCCTGCAGCTTGAAAATCACCTGGGTATATGTGCGTGCAAGCCAAGATCCTAGGAGGAGAATAGAGGAGAAGGGATTGGAGCATAGCCAATGGCTCATTTTCCTTCTCACTGTCTCTCTCTAGTGAGCATGTGTGCGTATGGCAAAATATCTATTAAAAAAATCATACTTGCAGTGGTATTTATTACTGTTTTACTATTAAATTTAAACTTAATGGTGTATTGATCAGAGAGCAATGTTAGATTCATATTCTTTGACATTTGTCTAGGCGATGGCCTAGAATTTGAACAATTTAGAAAAGACACCAATGTGCTTTTGAAGAATGTGTTTACTATACCTGTTGGACAAAAACGACATATGTGACCAAACTTGTAAAACGTAGTTTTTTATACATTGCATGTTTTATGCAGTGTGCTTGATCTGTCTATAGTCATATTAAGCTGATTTTTCCTTATCACGATAGTGAACATATTAATTTCTGTGTGTACATCTCTATTAGATTCAAAGATACTGATTTTATTTTGTGTTCACTTGATCTAAATGTGTTATGTATTTTAAGTGAATTAATTTCTGATCATTATGCACTGGTGGTAAATGACTTTTTTCCTTCCAGTCCCTTTTTTTCTGGTATCAGCGTTATTCATGTGTTGGTTAGCTATTTGTGTTAGTTATCGTTCTGAACTGCTTTTCCACACTTGGACTTTAATCGTGGATGCCCTTGGCTTTCTTTCAAAGAACTTACCTCTGCATTTTCAAAACTTCAATGGAACGTCTTTGTTTTCAAACTAAGTAAAATCTATTAACATTATCTTAATTATTGATACATTCTGAACTGTTTAGCATTTTATTTTAATTATTAACATATCAGACCTATGTTTTTTATTCTAATTTTATTAAATTTTTATAAAAATGTGTTTCTTCTTAATCCCTTTATACTTTATAATACTTTCTATCTGTCTTTTTTTTCTTTTTTGCTATAGGGCACATGTGCTCGCCAGACAGACAGACAGAGACAGAGAGATAGAAAGCGAGAAATCACCCCCCAGGGGGGATGGCCACACCACAATCCCTTCTCCTCCATTCTTCTCTCGGGATCTTGGGCACGCACGCACACGCGCCCGACACGAGTTTTAAGCCACCAAGTCTGGGACGCGAACCGCAGTCAACTACGTTGGAGTCCAGCGACATAGTCATTACGCTAACTGCTGGTTCCCACTTTCTATCTCTTAATACAACCATAACCTTGGCTTATCTTGACCTTGTTTCTTTCCTCAACACACATAATATTGATATGACCTCAAGTTTTCAATCTGTTTTTGATGAAACTATGTTATTTTACCTTCTTTTAAAATCTTCTCTGTGTTATTTAAAGAAATTAGTTCTTTTTTCATATTTTAATTTTGCCATAAGACATGAGCACTTGTGCAGAGAGATAGAAAGAAGGAAAGTGAGAAGTGGTACTTGGGGGCTTCCGTTACTTGCTGTGGGTTGTGCACCATTGGGGTCGGTGAAGGACTGCAAGATGCCTGGGTCAAAACTCCCCCTAAAAACTATTGACTGGGTAGCTTTTGGGGAAATAATACCCCCAAACCAAAAGCCTATTGCTAACTCCATGAAAACATGGAACGAGGCCCTCACCGTTGGATTGGCATCACCACCTGAGAACCTGCCAGCTAGTGACTGGGCTTACTGAAAGGCCAGCATGGCCACAACAGGCTTGGTGGCTGACAGTAAGAAGAAGTTTAAGAACAGGAAGACACAGGACTAGCAGTTAGCATAATGGCTATGTCACTGAACCCCCATGTAGTCGACCACGGTTCGAGTCCTGGACCCAGTGGCTTAATCTCATGCTGAGCGTGTGTGTGCGTGCCCAAGATCCCAAGAGGAGAATAAAGGAGAAGGGATTGCGGCATGGCCATCCCCCCTAGGGGGTGATTTCTTGCTTTCTGTCTCTCTGTCTCTCTTTCTGGCGAGCGCATACTCCCTATAGTAAAAACCTCTCCAAAAATAAAAGAACAGGAAGACGTGAAAAGTTGTGCTGAGTTTGCATCACTCTCAAAGGCCAGGACTGAAAACTAGCAGAAATAGCTGGAGAAGATGAAGAAATAATTCCATTTGATCAGATGACCGTTATGGACTTAAATGAAGTCTTCCCAGAAACCATAATAGACAAGAAGAAATACCCCTACTGGCCTCACCTGTCAGCTGAGAATTTATAAAATTTTTGTGTCTAGAAGCCCTGACCCTTGTCTTACAAATTCTGGAAATTAAAAATAAAAGTAACGACATTAAAAAACGTTTGGACTCCCACATGGTTGACTATGATTCTAGTCCTAGGCCTGGCAACTTGCTTTCTCACTTTCTCTCTCTCTCAGTTCCCCTCTTTGGTCAAATTAGAAAAATAGCATTAAATAAATAATTACATAAATAATCCTTAAAAGGAAAAAATCACCACGCTGCTCTTGGGGCATTTGCCACACCATAATCCCTTCTCCTCCATTTTGGGCACATGCACACACAAGTGCCCAGTATGCTTTCCTAGCCCTCCCATCCAGGACTCAACTGCGTAGTCAGCCATGTGGGCTCCAGGAGGCTTTAACAACCACACCACCAGCTGACCTGAAAGTAGCTCATTTTTACAAAGGGATCTTAGTAACTTTACTGCTAATGTCTGTTGACCCATTTCGTGGGATTGATTGGCCCACATTTAAATGATTTTTTTTTCTTTAAAAGCTTTTCCTTTCATAAGATAATGACAGTTTTATTTTTTTTAAAAGAATTACTTTATTTTAACTTTATTTATTTATTATTATTATGTTATTATTATTTTTCATTTTGACCAGAGAGAGACAGAGAGAGTAAAGGAAAGTAAGAAAGGAAGCCACCATGTTGAGGACTTGAACCATGGCTGGCCATGTGGAAGTCTAGCATCTTTAACCACCACGGCACTTGCCTCCCTGACATATTTTTAATGTGGTCACATTTGAATAATAATTTGGTTATACAGAAAATTGTAACCTAGTCATTTCCCTAATTATTGAGGTTCTTCATGAATTTCCAATGAATTAATTAGTAAATGTATTATTTCATTGTGATTAGACACAGTCAATCAGAAGAAAATGTCTTAGTGTGTAGAAACTACTATAACCATTTCACCCGGATGGAATTCTTGGCCTTTCTACTTTGGGATAATGTGAATTCACTACTGGTCTTATCTTCCTCCTGCATTTGAATCCCTGACAATGTAGACACTAGTATATCTTCATGTTTTCTCCTTTCCAGGATGAAACATTAGTGAAATAGTTAAGTAAATAGTATTTGAATATGATGTCTAAAGCACAGTCTATAAAAGAAAAAAAATGATAAGTAGTATTTTATAAAAGTTAAAAGCAAAATTTAATGCTCTTTATTAACAGTAGATTTTGTTTGTTTGTTTTGTTTTTCTACTTTAACTCAACCTAGAGGCAGGTATTCTCACAAAAAGAAATAATAATCGTGTTTTATTTTGTAAAATCCAGAATAGCAGCACCTGAAAAAACTTCTCAACATCATGAATCATATCGCAGTATAATATCTCCACAACTCAGTGAAAATTCTTCCACAACAACAACAAAATGCCATGCCCTGGTGAGGACACTGAACATGAACTCGCGTCCATCACTGGCAGAAATGAAAACAGCACGTCTTCCATGGAAAACGCGTGAGCTACATTCCGTAAGTTTAAACCTATTCTTATCCGATAAGCCACAAATCACCTCCACATCAGCAGCCCAAAGAAGCAGACATTTAAGTTCACATTCTTTATGGAAATATTTGTAGCAACTTTTTTTTCATAATTTTCCCAAACTGGGACAAACTCAAATGTATTTGAGCTGATAAAAAATAGAATGGGGCACCACAGTACAGTGGAGTATTAGTCATTAATGAAAAGGGGCCGGTTTCTGTTCCATGAAACAACGCAAATAAACCTTAAATGTCTTACACTAACGGGGCCAGCAGGTCGCATGGTGGTAAAGGCACCGGACTCCCACTTGGCCCACTATGGTTCAAGTTCTGGACCTGGCGTCTTGAAAATAGCACCGTGTGTGTGTGTGTGTGTGTGTGTGTGTGTGTGTGTGTGTGCCCAAAATCCTGGGAGGAGAACGGAGGAAAAGGGATTGCAACATGACCAGCTTCCCAGGAGGAAGTTTTTCACTTTTCCTCTCTCTGTCTCTCTCTGTCGAGCGCAATGCCTAAAGGCAAAGGCCTATCTAAAAAAAAAAAAAGTCTTATGCTAAGTAAAAGCCTGATTCAAAAGCCTGTAGATACTATGATTCTGTGTTTATGACTTTCTGAACAAGGCAAAATGATAATAACAGAGCAAGAAGGCAAGACAAAGGTCAATGGTCATCAAGGCCTAGGCTGGCCTTGCTGATACCAAGAGAAACCGGCATTTCTGTGTAGATTGAACTGTCCTTCAGCCGTGTAGCTGTGATCACATGACTGGCAAGTCTGCTAGAACTGAATACTAAGCAAAGTGGTTTTTTCTGTGCTGGCACTAAATCTGAATAAACTTTTTTTTAAGACAGTTTTTTGTTTGTTTGTTTGTTCATTTATATATATATGAGGTGTGTGTGCTCTCTGGAGAGACAGAGAGGCAGAAAGAGAGAAATCACCCACTAGGGGTATGGCCATGCCACAATCCCTTCTCCTCCACTCTCGTCTTGGGATTTTGAGCACACATGCATGCACACCCAGTGTGAGTTTTAAGCCTCCAGGTCCAGGATTCAAACTGCAGTAGACTAATTGGGAGTCCAGAGACATAATCATTACGCCATCTGCTGGTTCCCTCCAATAAAATTTTAAAAGGACATGGGGTGTGCGTGGCTCTGTCATTTGACTCACATTTTTTTATAAGTTTATTTCATTTGTGATGGAAAACATGCATGCACATACACACATGCATGAACATGTAAGAGTGAAAAGGAAGATATAGAGAGAGATGCACTCTTGAAAGGTTCGCCTTATGCCCTAATCCCCTTTCCATAGCCCTCCAGGTCACCTGTGCCTGAGTCTGACCTGGAGGTCCCAACCTGCAGTTGGCCATGTGGCTTCCAGCAAAGCAGCTCAGTTTCCACTGACCACAACACCACCATGGGTCTGACTCCGTTTATATTCTATCTCAGTTCCCAGCTCTATTTTTATGCTTTGTGTTTGTGTGTGTGTTTTCTATTCATGATAGATTGCAGGTGCATATGCAAGAGAGTGAGCAGCACCTTCCTCCAGGCTCAGTCATGGTGTGACCCTCTTCCTAGCCGTCCAGATTTCTAGGATCCTGGGCATGTCCATGTATGCCTGGCATGTTTTAAGATGTCCAGTGCACACTAAAGACGGTAGGCAGTCTTGGCTCTCTTTTATGGGCATAATGTGATAGAAACACTTAGTTATGTGGCATGACAGAATCTTCTGTGTCATATTGTGATGTAGTTACAGGGAAGTATACTTTGGTCAAAACTCAAAGATTATTAAAAAAAAAGAGCAATGTTTAATGTATACGAATGATACCTCAACAGAAACAATTGATATATTTTAGTGAGCTAATACTGAGAAAAATAATGTGTGTGTATAACGATTTCCATCTGAAGAGGAACATTTCTAACCTGCATAGACTAAATGTGTATTCAGATATAGACATGACAAAATAATATCTATTCATGAAACCACATAGGTGTAATTTGAAGTTGTTCAACATAGTCTTGATTCTCTTTCACAAAGAAAGCTGAGTTTTTGAGCCCTGGCAGTGGGCACGACTGACCATGGTAGACCTGGTGGCTTGCTTTCTCACTTTTCCTCTCTCTTTCTCTGTGTTCAAATTAAAATAATAATAATAATGATGAATAAAATTAAGATAATTCTATTTTTAACAAAAGAAAAACTGTTTTTAAGACAGGCTCTTGCCATGTTGCTGTCCTCCTCCCTCTGCCTCCAGCTGGGACTAAACATACACCCCACGCCTATTTCTTTATCAGACCATTTCCACCAGAGTCTCGCTATGAAGTCCAGGCTGGGGTAGTGCCTGCAATCCTCCTGCCGCACCTCTCCAGGCACCGGGAATACTGGCCTGTGCGGTAGTACCTGGCCTTTCCATAGGGCCAGGAATGGAACCCCGACCTCCATGTGGTCCCAGAACACGATGTCTCGACAGACCACACCACCAAAACTCAGCCTGAAATGCGTTACATTGACTAATTTAATTTAAACCATTATTTTGTGTGTTACTTAAAGTTGGTCACCAATGACTAGCATGACTTGTTTTTGAAATTTCTAAAACTAAACGGTAATTACATTGCTGAAATGATATTCTTCGAGAGTTATAATTGTAGCTAATTTTGCTTGCAGTGTGGATTTCGTGTCGGTGTTAATCTATGAGGACTCCATTCCTGTTAGGTCTTCTCAGGGTTATACTATTTTCATCTACAAACAATTGCCTCTTAACCACTGCCTGTCATTTTCCTTCAGTATATTGATGTAATTCATACCTTTTATAGCAGGGAGTGTCCTGAGAGTGTCCACTGTCACAGTTCTAAAATGTGTAAGAAAGATAATAGCTTTGCCATTACCTGATACATCAAATATGTATAACAACTCTTTTATTTTTTTGAAGAGGTTTTTTGCTATAGGGCACGTGCGCTCACCAGACAGACAGAGAGAGACAGAGAGACAGAGAGACAGAAAACAAGAAATCACCCCCCCACGGGGGATGGCCATGCCGCAATCCCTTCTCCATTCTCCTCTCGGGATCTTGGGCACGCACGCATACGTGCCTGGCGTGAGTTTTAAGCCACCGGGTCTGGGACACGAACCGCCGTCGCCTATGTGGGAGTCCAGCGACATAGACATTACGCTAATTGCTGGTCCCATGTATAAAAACTCTTATGACTCTTTTATGATATGGATTATATGCATAATTATGTAAGTTTTGTTACATTTTATGTGCATATTCATAGAGATTATTAAAAGGAAAGTAAGAGTTATGAAAGACAATTTGTGGGAGAAAAACAGAATTTCTGCTATAAAAATTAAAGTAAATGAAAAAATAAATATACATAATGGGATATGTGTATATATACATAGAAATTGGCATCTTAATGCAAATCTTATTCTGTATGAACAATGCCTCTGTATTCCTGGAGTGGAGCACACAGCACATTTTAGACAGCTTTTTTTCTCTACTTGAAACTGCCCTTTTAGTGGGAGTTATTACAATAAAATACCGATTTTGTAGCTGTAGTTGTTTTGTCTAGCAATAACCACCTAAAACTAAATCAGTTCTGATTTTTTTCTGAATCAATATTGAATAAAAGATGTTTTTACTACTTAAACTATTAAGTACTTGCTTTGGAAGCTGCTGAAGGCTGTCTCTCCATCTTCTATAATGCAAAGAAGTAACAGCAAAAGCTGGAAAGATACAAAAAAAAAGAAAGTGGCAATATCAGATTTCAGTTATCCCTTGAATCCAAGTTATTCCATAAAACCAATTAGTTTCTTTAGCTGTAAAGCTATTTCTAAATTAAGTCATTCTCATCCATAGTTTTCCAATAAATAAGTTTTCAATACTAACTCAAGTTATATATTGTCAACTTGAATCAATAGTTATGCCAGTTACAACTTACTAGTTCATTTCAAATCATATCTGTCCTGAAACTAGAATATCAATTTATATCAAAGCAATTTTAAGGTATTCCACCCATGTACCACCTAAGTCATTCCGATGGCTACATGTGCTTAGCTCTCCACATTGTTGTAGAGATATTTATTTTTTTTAAATAGCTAACTTTTCATTTTGATACAAGAGACTTATACATGCATTTAGAACGTTTAAGCTTTTTTGAAATGTCTCTAGGTTTTCGACTTAAGAATATATTTATGAAAATCCATACAACCACAGATAATACATGTAAGACTGTTAAGTATGTGGGAAAACAACAAATTGAAGATAATATATTTGCAATACATACATGTGACCATATATGGCCTTGTAGAGTACTTGCATAGTAAGTTTCTCAAATCTGTAACAAAAAGGTATTTCAGTGGATATATATGCAAATGACTTGAATAGGCACTTAGCAAAATAAAATAGTCAAATGACCATATTGCTCAGCAAATCTACGTACATGCTCTGTTGCACCACTACTTAGATCCAGAAGGGAAATATCGGCACCTGGGAAGCCCCCCTCACACTATCTTGTAGTTAGTGCCCCCTGAGGGTAACCACCATCACTTCAACTCTCGCCACCACGTGGTTATCCATTTAGTGTGGTTAGAATAAGCTGCATGCCTGTTTTCGCATCTTCCCTGCACTTAACATCATGCGCATGTGCTCCACTCACGTGGCTTCCACATGCTTCCCTAGTTTGTGCTTTTCCAGTGCTGCCCATTGTATGAGTACTTTTTGATTCTTTTACCCAAGTAACATTTGCCAGAGTGTGACTTGCCATTCGATTTGGCTCTTACAAGCAATATTTCTATAAAATGTCAGGTGCATACATGGGTGGAACAGTATTACAGCATGTCTCTTCAGTATTTCCCAAGGAGGGACATTGCTAAATTAGCATATACGGCATGAGCAATCAGGTTTGAGAGTGTCAAAAGGGGGGTCAGCAGGTAGTATGGTGGTCAAGGTACTGGACTCCCACATGGCTGCCAGTGGTTCAGGTCTTGGATTGGGAGGCTTGAGAATCACGCTGAGCACATGAGCGTGGATGCCCCAAATCCCCAGAGAATGGAGGAGAAGGGACTGTGGCATGGCCATGTCCCTGTGGGGAGAGTTGATTTCTCACCTTCTCTCTGTCTCTGTCTCTGTGTCTTTAACTCTCTGATGAGCACTAGTGCCTTATAATAAAAAACTTTTTAAATAATTATTTATTTTATTTTATTTTTTCATTCATTTATTTTTTAATTTAACCAGAGAGACACAGAGGGTGAGAGTGAAAGAGAGAGGAAGTGAGAAAGCAAGCCACCAGGTTCAGGAGAGGAAGTGAGAAAGCAAGCCACCAGATTCAGGACTCAAACCCTGGTTGGCCATGTGGGAGTGTCCAGTGCCTTAACCACCATGCCACCTGCTGGTCCCCATAGGTTTTTGCCATAGGGCGGGCGCCACCACGCCCAATTAAAAACCTTTAAACAAAAGAGAGAGAACGTGGAAAAATTTGTCTAAAAAGGCTGGACCAAAATTTAATTTTCTACCTGAAATGTGTGAGAATTTCAGTTGCTCCATATCTTTACCAAAATCTGAGTGTGCTCAGTTTCCCTTCAATGTCGCGGTGAGCGTGTCATGTGATCTCAGTGTATATTCTCCTGGTGACTAATGAGACAGAATAATTCCTGTGTTTATTGATCAGGTGAATATCTTTTTTTCATTCTTTGGGGGTTTCTTTTGCTAGTATTAAAAATGTGTGAGAATTTCAGTTGCTCCATATCTTTACCAAAATCTGAGTGTGCTCAGTTTCCCTTCAATGTCGCGGTGAGCGTGTCATGTGATCTCAGTGTATATTCTCCTGGTGACTAATGAGACAGAATAATTCCTGTGTTTATTGATCAGGTGAATATCTTTTTTTCATTCTTTGGGGGTTTCTTTTGCTAGTATTAAATATTTGTTTTTTTCATTCTTTGGGGGTTTCTTTTGCTAGTACTTATTTGTTTCTCCATTTTCCTTTCTATTGTTTTTTTCCTTTCAAAATTGAATATGTTGTTTATGAATATACTATGTAAGTTGTCAAATACATGCTTCACAAATATTTGCTTTCAATCTGCTGCTTGTATTTTTAAGTTTTCTTTTTTTTTTGTAGAGGTTTTTGCTATAGGGCGCATACACTCACCAGAAAGACAGAGACAGAGAGACAGAAAGTGAGAAATCACCCCTCAGGGGGAATGGCCACACCGCAATCCCTTCTTATCCATTCTCCTCTCTGGATCTTGGACAAGCACGCACACATGCGCGATGTGAGTTTAAGCCACCAGCTCCGGAACTCAAACAGTGGTTGACTACATGGGAGTCCAGCGACATAGCCATTACGCCAACTGCTGGTCCCTATTTTTAAGTTTTAATGGTCTTTTAAATCCAGGATCTGTAAATGTTATATGTATTTATAGAAAGAATCACATAAGCCAAAGAACTTAGACATACTTTAAAATGTATTTCTTTTATGTAAAATTTTATTTAAAAATTAAAATACTGGTAACATAAATAAAATACTCTTTAAAGATTATAAAAAGCATAGTGATTAACATTTTTGTAACATACTAATTATTTTGCTAAGATTTTATTTATTTTGCTATTTTGGGCTCTTCATATCCTAGTTAGCAATATTCTTTTGGTTAGGAAAAAGGTGATTCTGACAGTCTTACATGTTTTCCTAAGAATATGTTTTTAAAGTGAACATTTTGAGAAGTATTACGTGTGTTTCTAAGTCCATTTTTATGACACGTGAGAAAGCAGAGTCTTCCGACAGAGACAAGATATTATTGTATTATTTAAGCATTGCAACCCTGAGATAGTCTTTAAAATTAAGTATTAAAATTACTTTTGTTTCTTTCTATTTTTTAATAAGATACCATATCTCATTATTCACAACAAAAATATATAGGAACATATATTTCAGTTTTGAATTTAATTTTCTACATGGAAATCATGAACATTGTACCTATTCTTGTATATTATGGTAATAAATCACATTTTTGAGTCATCCTTATTAAGAAGTCTTCTTAGACTGTGTCTATTAGAAGCTCTAGCCTTATTATATTACCTTAAATTTACTCACTTATGACGACCAGAGTTCCAATTTATCCAAAGGAATAGAAACTTATTTTTCTGTTTATAGAAAATTAAATAACTTGCAAGTTTTTTAAAGGTGCTTATAAATGGCGTTGATAGCAAAACTGTGAATATATTAAAAAAAGTATCTTAACTCTTATATTTTAGTACCAAAACTATTATATTTGATGTTATTGTACTTGCTATTATTAAGCAAATGACAAGTACAGTCTTATAAAATGTAATTATTTAAAGGTAATTATATCAGATATTTCAGTTATCCAATGTAGTGACATTCGATTGAGTAATATATGTTATTTTTAAATGTAGTATCTTTAGAGTAGCTTCAAGACAGCTATTGTATATTTTATGGGGGGATATTTCTTGTTTAATATTTTGTAAAAAGTTTGTTTTTCATTTTGTTGAGGCATAATAGACATATAATAACTTTTGCAGAAAGTATAAAAATGGATGAATCTTAGCATATATTTCCACCTGTGAAACCATTAACACAATGGAAAGAGCGAGCATTTCTTTTTTTTTTTAAGATTTATTTAACCTGATTTATTATTATTTTAATTCACCAGTGGAAGAGAGAGAGAAAGGGAAAGTGTGAAAGCAAGCCTTCAGGTCCGGGACTCAAACCAGGTTCAGACATGTGGGAATGTCCAGCACCTTACCCACATGCCACCTGTGGGACTGGTAGTGTTTACTCCTACCCTGTTCCCCTGTCCTATGTCTTTCTTCCCTCCAGCCCCTTTCCTTCTCTTCAAGCAAGAACTGAATTGATTTTCACCATTTCAGCCTGACTTTCATAGACTAGAAATTTATATAAATGAAATTAACACTGCGTATTCCTGTTTGCTAGTTTCCTTTATTCAGAACAACTGATATCCATCCATGAGCTGCTCAGCTCACGATGTCACGGCGTATGTCAGACTTGGATGACATTATGTTGAACTGTGTCACTTGTTTGGGTGGTACCCGCTGGATTTCTCTACTCCAAATTTATTTTCTATGTTTCCTTTGTAATTTGTAATATCTTGGGAAGATGTCTTGGTTCTTTCTTTTTTTTCCTAGAGAGGATATAGAAGTCAATTGCAGTAAACATGCTCTTTGCTTCCGTATTCCACTGTTTCTGGGTTCTTTCAGAGGGTATAGAAAAGAAATGCCTATGGTGTCTGAAGCGATGTTCCGATTTAATTTTAGGTAGTGATAATATGTCTCCTCTCTCTCTCTCACTCTCTCTCTCTCCCTCTCTCATGCTCACTCTCTCTTTCTCTCTTCCCTCCATATTTTTTTTTAAAATTAATGTGGCTAGATGTTTATTCAGTTTACTTATCTTTTCAAAGAATCAAATTTTGATCTCTAGTTTTCTATGTCCAGTCTCATGTATATCTAACTGGAATTTTTCTGTGGGTAGAAATGTCCTTTTTCCTCTTCCATTTATTCAATTATTTATTAATGTCAGCATGGACATAGAGATACATAACTCATTTCCTGAATAATCATCCATTTTGTATTATCTTTATTCGTTCCTGACTTCTTCACACTTTAGGTTTATTATGTTCTTTTCTAGTTCCTTCTTTCACTTATTTATTTATTTAATTTATTATTACTGGTATTATTAAGTTTTGCTATGGGTACATGTGCTCAGCAGAGAGTGATGGAGAGAGGGAGAGAAGGAAAATGAGAAAGCAAGTCACCAGGTCTGAGCCTCAAACAGCAGTTAGCCACGTGGGAATACAACGCCTTAACCACCATGCCACCTGCTAACCCCTCTTTTCTAGTGTCTTGTGGAGTAGTTTTAACTAAGTGATTTAAGACTTATTTCCTCATTCATTGCCAAAAGTTTACACTATGATGGGACTTCAAAAAGTTCATGCAAAAATGGAATCAAACAATGCGTTTATTTTGATTCAAAAGATTTTGAAATTCATACATAGTTTTTTTCTCTTTCTTTTTTTTTCTTTTTGTTTTATTTTGCTTTGATCAGAATACGTGTGTGCCCACCAATACAGAGAGAGCGAGAGAGAGAGCGAGAGAGCACTCCAAAGGAACATGATCATGTAACATCCCTTTTCCTTTACTTCTCCATCCCATAATAGTCCGGGCATGCACCTACATGTGCCCAGTGTGTTTTTCAAGGTGTTAGGGCCAGAGTTTAAGTCATGACAGGCCATGTGAGATCAGCTTCCTGTGCACAGAGTTTGACTGTTGTGCTAGGTTTTTGTTAATTGCCATTTACGACTGACTATTCCAGTCTTTAAAATATGCTATAGGGATTATGTGCTCACCAGAGACAGAGAGAGAGAGAGAGAGAGAGAGAGTGAAAAAGAACCACCCTGCCACCCAGGAGAGATGACCATGCTGTAATCCCTTCTCCTTTTTCTCCTCTCAGGATTTTGGACACACATACGCACCTGGTATATATTTCAATCTGTTGGGTCCAAGACTTGAACCATGCTGTCGGCCATGTGGGATCCAGCTGCCTTAACCACCATGCTACCTAGCTCACCCTCCATGACTTTTCTGAAGCCCCCATAATACATGCCACATTATTTTCTTCCCAGAAATTTCTATTTCTGTTATTTTTATTTTGCTTTAAAAATTTTTCATTTTTTTAAAAAAACTTTTATTTACTTATTTGTATATTTATTTATACCATAAGGCATGCAGGCTCTCCAGAAAGGGAAAGA
>NW_006160225.1:1082907-1105142 GCF_000334495.1 Tupaia belangeri chinensis | reverse complement strand
AGAGAGAAAAAAAAAGAGAACGCTAGAGATTACCCCTTACCCCAGGTAGGATGGTCATACCACAATCCCTTCTCTTCATTTCTTCTTTTGGGATTTTAGGTTTGTATACACAGACATGGAATGTCTCTCAAGCTGCTGTGTCCAGAACTCAAATAACAGTTGATCATGTGGGATCCGCCACTGGCTAGCCCATGAAAACTTACAAAAATTTCTCTTGAAATTTCCTCTTTGACCCATGGGGTATTTAGAAACATTTTAATTTGCTAATATTGTGGGATCTCTTTGTGGTAATCATTTGTAGTTTTTAACATTCTTGTTCTGGCCTGAGAGCATCCTTTGTAGATCTTTTTTTATTTATTTATTTTTTTATTTGAAAGCCTGTTTGATGGTTCAGAGAATCAACTGTGTTGTTGAACATCCCATGTGGAATGGAAAAGCGTATATATTCCAGAGTTCCTGCTGGCCTGTTCTATAAATATCCATTGGCTTAAGTGGTTGATAGTTTTGTTTAGGTCATCTATAACCTTACTGATTTCCTGTCTCCTTATCCTATCAATTCAGAGGCGGACTCGTTTAAGCAATGCACTCCAAGTGAGGCTGTGTATATTTCTCCTTGCAGCTCTTGCAGTTTATTAGCAAAGGCGAACTTCTCCTACCAGGGTTTGGCTGTGTGCCTCACGGGCAAGGTCTTTCCGACCGTCTCAGACTAGTTAAAGGTCCTGTGATGGCGGTGCACTGCATGCTTCCAGAAAGTTTGTGAACCTACATCATTTTTCCCCCAGCTTGTGTGTAGGTGTGTTAAGAGTGACCCACTTTTTCCAGTTCTTTAGATTCTTCAAAAGAAATCAAGGGGCAGCAGATGGTGTAGCAGTTAAGTCGCTGGACTCCCACAGGGCTGACTGCAGTTTGAGTCCCGAACCTAGTGGCTTGAAAATCTTGCCAAGCACTTGCGCGTGCATGCCCACGATCCTGAGAGAACAGAGAAGAGATTGCAGAGTGGCCATCTCTCCAGGTATGTGTGCGCGGGGGTGATTTCTCTTCCCTGTGTGTGTGTGTGTGTGTGTGTGTGTGTGTGTCTCCAGTGAGCACATGGGCTCTAAGGCAAAAAACCTCTTGGGGGAAAAAAAGGAGACATTATCTTCATTTTTTAATTTAATTTAATTTTTTAATTTAAATTTATTTATTTACATTCATTTGCTGTACATCATTACAACATACAAAATAAGATTTTCCATCCAGAATACACTGTATATTGGCTCAATCAAGCACATCAACATACATTCATTGTCATTTTAAAAGTGATTTTTCCTGGATAGAGAATTATTTGACATCATCCTAAACACAGATCCAAGCACATGCGCCCGCATACATTTTACAATGGAATATTTTGAAGATGTTACCTTCTTTCCGCATTTCCTTGTTTCTCGATAGAAGTCCACATACTTAATTTCATTTCTCTGTATATCACTTTTTTCCTCTCTGTTGTGGTTTTCTACTTATCACTGGTTTCGAACAATTTGATTATGATGTGCTGACGTGTTTTTTGAAGATTAGTAGATAATTCTTATATTTGAGGTCATTTTTCAATTTTCTTTTGTTTAGAGGTTTTAGCCTTCGGTTACACGCGCGTAACAGAGAAAGAGACGAAGACAGTGAGAGAGAAAGTGAGAAATCACCACCAGGAGGGACTGCCATGTCACAATCCCTTCTCTTCCATTCTCTTTCTGGGATCTTAGGTACGCACGCACATGCCATTCTCTTTCTGGGATCTTAGGTACACACGCACATATATCTGGATTGATTTTTAAGCCACCGAGCCGGGACTTGAACTGCCATCAGCCATGAGAGTCCAGCAGTGTAACGGCTACAATCTTCTGCTGGCCCCTGTTTTTAAAATTTTTATTGGACTTCTTAACTGTTTGCATTCATGCTGATAATCAAATTTGGGACATTTCTAGTCAATATAAACTCAAATATATCCTTCCCCCCATGTCACCACTCTTGGGCATCTTTTTTTTTTTTTTTTTTTTTGGAGAGGTTTTTGCTATAGGGCATGTGTGTTCGCCAGACAGACAGAGAGAGACAGAGAGACAGAAAGCGAGAAATCACCCCCCATGGGGGATGAACACACTGCAATCCCTTCTCCTCCATCCTCCTCTTGGGATCTTGGGCACACACTCACACGCGCCCAGCGTGAGTTTAAGCCACCAGGTCCAGGACTCGAACCGCGGTCGACTACGTGGGAGTCCAGTGACATAGCCATAACTGCTGGTCCCATCTTGGCCATCTTAAATACACATGTATTTGGCCATTGAGTACTGTCCCAAGGCATACAGATACATGCTTTTGTTCAGTCTTTTTTTCCTCTTTATTAGTTTGATTAGTTCCTATTGACATGTATTCAAATTTGCTGATTTTTTTTTCTATATGGTCATGTGGTTGCTGAAGGGAGACACACAGAGAGAAAACGAGACAGTGAGGGAGAGGAAGAGAGAGGATGAGAGAGAGAGAGGAGGAAAAGTGAGAAATGACTCCCAAGGAAGAGTTGATCATAATGCCATCCCTCCTCCTCAGTTCTCCTCTTGGGATCTTGGCGTGCACACATGCATGCCTGGCATGTTTTTCAAGGTACCAGATCCCAGACTTGAACCGTGCACCTGACCATGTGGGATCCAGTCAGCTAAAACCCCAGACCACCTGGCTAGCCCCTGATTTTATCTTCTAAAAAGTCTAATTTAACTCAACAATGTCCAGTGTATTTTAATCTCAGACATAGTTTTTAACTTCTAAAGTTTTATTTGGGTTTTTATTATATTTTAAATCTCTCTCTAAATTATGTTCAGTCTTTTCCTTATCTTCTTAAATGTACGGAATACAGGCTTAACAACTATGTTAATGTCTCCGTCTCCTAACTCTATTACCTATTCTATTTTCGGCCTGATTGATTTCCTCTTCATTATTTTCCTGCTTTTTTTAATGTCTGGTAATTTTATTGGATGCCAGAGATTGTGAAATTTACCTTGTTTAGTGGCAGATATCTTTATTATCCTATAAATATTCGCGACCCTTTTTGTGTTGCAGTTAAGTTAATTGGAAACAGCTTTGATCCTTGCAGAGTTTATGGGAGGCTTTGTCCGTGGCATGGCAGCAGCCCTTAGTTGGAGGTAATTCCACGCCGCTTCTTCGCAAAGAATCTTCTGAGCTTTCTTCCAGATGCTAGCGAGCCTGAGGTTTCTCACTTCGGCTTGGAGAAACAAATGATTTTTTTTCTAAGTTTGGTCCAGAGAGTGCTCCCTCTGCTTTTGGGCAGAGGGGGTGTTTTGCTTAGCCTCACGTCATTTCGTTTCATGGATGTACCTAGCCGGACTTAGCAGTAGGTACGAAGGGGTCTTCTGCAGGTCCTCGGAGCAGAGCTTCCTCTGTTTTTGCTCATCTTCTCTCAGGGCTCTTGCAAACTCCAGCTTCCTTGGGCTTCTCCAACTTCCAGCTCCATCTTGCCTCAGGGCTCCATCTGGGTCTCCCTTTCGTGTAGGAGAGTTTTGACAATCAAGTGAGTAAACTGAGGCAGTTTTAGGGTTCCCTTCATTTTTTACCTCTGTGGAATAACTGGTTTTTTGTTTCCCAGGGTTCGAAATCTGAAACCTGTTCTTTCACACATTTTTCTCATCTTTTTCAGTTGTTATAAATTGGGGTGGAAGTACAGTTCCTGTTATTTCAGATTGCCTAGAAGTCTCTAGTTTATTCTTAAGTTATATTTTTAAATTATGTGTTTATCCAATGAGAAATGAAGTTTTGGGACAAATATATTAATAATCACGTTTGAAATTTTATACAGCTTCAAACATCCTTCAAATTAAAAAATTCTTGTTTTAATATGATTTGGGGAGAATGAATCTATGAAGATAATTTGGAAATTTTTTTAAATCCAAAACTAATTTAGGAAAAGACAGATTGAGCATAATGCTTCCTACATTAAGAGGGGGTAAGTTTTATCCTTGACCTTCTTAAAAAGAAGTTCATGGAAACTATTAAGCTACCCTTCAAATATTTGTTTATTTTTTTCTTTTTTAAAATGTGTTTCTCATACTATACTAGATTAATGTGCAAAAAAATTAAATGTTCTCTTTTCATTTTTTTAACATCTACCCTTTCACTTGACAGCATCTTTACAGTGAAGAGAAACAATGTAGATGGGACCAGCAGATGGTGTAAGGATTATGTCACTGGACTGCCATGTAGTAGACGGAGGTTCGAGTCCCCGACCCAATGGCTTAAAACACATGCTGGGCGTGTGTGTGTGCGTGCCCCAAATCCCTAGAGCAGAATGCACGAGAAGAGATTATGGTGTGCCATACCTCGGGAGGGGTGGATTTCTCACTTTCTATCTCTCTGTCTCTCTAGTGAGAGAACACACCCTGTAGCAAAAATCTCTCGCTAAAAAAAATAAAATAAAATAAAAAGAAACAATATAGGTTTTATACAGTATTAGAAACAAGATTAAGTGACAGTGCAATACTGAAAATATATCGTAAGAGACTTTCTTATGTAAAATGTAAGCTTAAACTTACATTAAAAGGTATATACATGTTAGAGACAGCATATCAGGGATAACTTATCAGAACGGGTATAGCCATATGTATTATCTCATAACAAAGAAACACCAAGACACTTAAATCCAGACACTTGGCCTTCTTCTGCTTTCAAAATAACAAGAAAAATGTATAGGGACCAGCAACTGGTGTAATGACTATGTCATTGAACTCCCATGTAGTTGACCACAGTTTGAGTCCCGGACTCGGTGGCTTAAAGTCACGCCGGGCACATGTGCATGGATGCTCAAGATCCCGAGAGGAGAATAGAGGAGAAGGGATTGTGGTGTGGCCATCCCCCTGGGGGATGATTTCTCTCTTTCTGTCTCTCTGTCTCTCTCTGTATTTCTGGCGAGCACACGTGCCCTATAGCAGAAACCTCTTCAAGAAAAGAGAAAAGTTTATAAGGATGTAGGACACATGCATCTCCCTTCACTGCACAGACTATCTCTCACTTTGCCAGGTTCTATTTACACAGGATTTTACTCAAACGCATTCTAACATTATAATTATGCTAAAATAGAATACAAGATAAGAAAACAAAGACTGTAAAATATTATTAAGACTATGTAAAACTAAAAGGTTATTTTACCCCTTTATTTTTATAGAAAGATGTATAGAAATGCAAATGTTCACTGCATGGTATAATTCTCTAAGCAGGTGCATATGTATATCCATAAGAGCCAATATATGAATTATTGGGTTGTTGGGAAAATCATGATGCATGCTTTGCATAGAAAACCAGAAAACTATGTCATGACTTTCCCAACGACCTAATAAAATAATTATACATAAATATTAATGATGACGATATGTAAAATTAATCAGTAATAATATATTATTAAGCTCTATTTCTTGCCATAAAATCCGTATGGTTTAACACTTGAAATTAAATATGTAAAACCACTATTTAATAGCTGGCATGTTTCTATTCCTCCTAATAGAATAATAAAAATAATCGAAGCTTCTTCATTCTCTAAAGTCTTTATAATCATTTAAATGCCATTTTCTGTGCTTTTCATTTTAGCAGACTTGAAAATACTATAAGATTTAATATAAAACTAATGAACTCCAAAAACTAGTGTTAATTTTACTTGCAGTGTTTCCAATTAGGTTTACAAGAATCTTTTATTAGTAGTTCAGAATCTTTTTGATCAAGAGTATGTAATGGTTGCTAAATTTAGATTTCTAATCTAAACAGTGTATTTGACTCCATCACCATATTATCACACAAGTATACTGCTATGGTTTGGATAATGCTCTTTCTCTCAAAGGTTTATGCTCAGGAAGTTAGGAGGATATGAATGTTTTTGTATTTGACAGAATTTTGCCATAGAACACATGCACTCACAAAAGAGACAGATGGGGACAGAAAGCAAGAAACCATCCTCCAGGAGGGATGGCCATGCCATAGTACCTTCTGCTCCCGTCTCTTTTTGGGATTTTAGGCACACACTTACCTGCACCTGGCTTGAGTTTCAGGCTGCAGGGTCTGGGACTTGAACTGCAGTCGACCCTGTGAGAGCCCAGTGCCTTAACCGCTGTACTACCTGCTGGCCTCAAGGTTGTGCAATTTTTTTTTTTTTTTGAAGAGGTTTTTGCTATAGGGCACGGGTGCTCGCCAGACAGACAGAGAGACAGAGCAACCGAAAGCGAGAAATCAGCCCCCAGGGGAGATGGCCACTTCGCAATCCCTTCTCCTCCATTCTCCTCTCGGGATCTTGGGCATGCACGCACACTATTTGGCTGGAAGAGTAAGAGGGACAGACAGAGGAAGTAACAAAGTTGTTTCCTCTTCTCTTTCTTCTTCTCTCTGCATGTGGCAGCTGACCTGCTTGCTCTCTCACCGTGTTGTGATGACCAGAGGCCAGTCACATGGCGGGCGCCACTCTTGGACTTCCCAGCCACTAGAATCATGCACCATATAAACTTGTATCTGTTATAAATCACCCAGCCTTGGCAATGTACAGTGCGTCCTTTCTCTAAAACCTAGAATGACGTACTAGGACAAGCATTTTCAAATACAGAATTTACATGCAGAGTCAGCTCTGAATAAAACTACAGTCAAACTTTCTTTCAGCCTAGTTGGTCTCGGCGTTTATGACCTTCTTTCCTTCTTTTCTTTTTCTTTTTGGATAGGATTTTGCTATAGGGCAAGTGCGCTCGCCAGAAAGACAGAGACAGAGAGACATAAAGTGAGAAATCACGCCCCAGAGGGGATGACCATGTCGCAATCTCTTCTCCTCCATTCTCCTTTTGGGATCTTGGGCACGCACGCACACGCGCCTGGCATGAGTTTAAGCCACCAGGTCCGAGACTCAAACCGCAGTCGATGACATGGGAGTTCAGTGCCATAGCCATTACGCTAACTGATGGTCCCTCTATGGGACACTTTCTCTGCCCAAAGTTCAGTTTTTCTTTTCACATTTCATTTCTGTCACAACTAGACATGATAAATTCTGAATGTATCTCTGAGTGCTATTAAGTAATAAGAAAGAATAAAAAGGAGAAATCTAATAGGACAGAAAGGGAAAGAATACTTCTTTAGAGAAATTTAAGCTTTTAAGCTAAATGAAATAGGATTGGTTTTAAGAAATCTCAAAATAGTAGGAAATTATCAAAGGATATTGTGTTTATGATATTATTATATGTAAGCTCCAATCTAGTTGTTAGCCAAGAATTCCTCTTCCTACAGCCTGTATTTTTAAAACAATTCTATAAATAATTTTTGTGCATATGCCATGTATACAAACCAGTAGGAAACAAAAAGGATGAAAAAATATATTCAGAGATATTTCATTATAAGACTCAAAATTTGACAGTTACTTTTCATAATCTTCTTGGAATGACAATTCTGATGGATCTGATTCTTATTTTTTAAAATAATTATTTTATTTAACTTTATTTTAATTTGACTAGAGAGGGACAGAGTAAGAGAGAGAGAGAGGGAACGTGAGAAAGCAAACCACGAGGTCCGGGACTGGTCCGGGACTCAAGCCACAGTAGGCCATGTGGGAGTCCAGCACCTTTAACCACCACTCCGCCTGCTGGCCCAGATCTTATTCTTATTGATCTGATTAAGGCAAATAACAACAACAACAAAAAATCTTACCAACCTATATGTTAATATCACTTAAAATATTTGTCTTTTAAAAATAATAAATTAATCATTAAAATATACGTTTTTTGGTAGAGATTTTTGTTGTTTATGTGAGCTCACTGGGAGCAGAGCAACCTTTTTCAGGCCCCTTACCTCCCAACACCGTGACACTGGAGATAATGTCTCCAACATATGAGTTTGGAGACATTTTCAAACCACAGCACTATTTTAGTGGTTTTCCTAGAGCTTACAATATGCATTGAAAACAAGCCTAAGTCCGTCTGTAAGACTCTCCTTATACCAGCTTATACTCCTCTTCCCCAGCTCTCTGTAGTGACAACCAGGTGGGGATCCTGGTGGTAGAGTCACGAGTGTGTGTGTCCACCCAGAATGTTAGTCCCCCGTGGTTACTAAATCTCACTCTGGCTTCCACACTTGCCATTCTCTTTAGTATATTTTTGCTAGGGTATGACCCAAGGGGTTTGTGCTGCAAGTATACAGATTTTGGCTGAGTCTCTGGATTCTTCTGTCTTTCCAAGTTTGGGGGTGGCTTCATGTCACGAAAGCTCAGTTCATTCATTGTTTGTTCAGAATGTTTTTCTTATTGTTAGGATGGGGCTGGCCCCTGCCAAGCTTTTAACAGGCCATAACTGAATGAAGAAGTCAACCCCATCTTTAAATATGGCTGACATCAAGGTACTAGATACTATGATGACTAATATGATCATTAATTTTTTTCTTTGATTCTTTCCTCTTTTATAAAGAAAATATTTTCATTTTCAGTAATTCAAAAATAAAAAAAACCTTTCTCAAGTAATAAGATTTCTTAGCATCAAGAAATAACCTGATATGTATAATAATGTACTCCTTTGTCTTGAGCAAATAATAAAATAATGGGATTCATAACATGCAAAGGCAAAATTATGTCACAGTGTGCTATATAATAGAAAATTCTACATCTGTTTAAAATCCTAAGTGTCACAAATATAAAATAATCACAGAACATGTGGGATAATAATAATCATTAACTCAAAAGCACAAATGCAACTATTCATTCTATACATGTATTGTGAGCAGCAATTCAGTTTTAGCATGAAAAAGAAATCTGTCGTGATAAATTGTGTTGTAAATATTAATTTAATGCTTTGAAAGTCTTTTTTAAAGTGGGAAATGTTTTGGGGTCATAAAGTTACATACGGTCATAAACTGTGTATATTTCTGTTTATCATAAGCAATACAAATCATTTATGTCAAAATTAGACCTTACGCAATTTTATGTACCTACTGAAAGCTAGCACACATAACTTAATTTTTGAGACATATTGATTTAAAGCATAGAAAACTTTAGTGGACAGCAATGCGTGTTCTGAGCTGTAAACAGAAGAATGTGTCACTCTTTGACCTATTCAATCAAACACTTTTTGTGTCAATTGATACGATCATAATTTTTTTTCTTAATTGGTTAATGTGATAGATTACATTATTGATTTGCTAATAGAAACTGTTGTATTCTTTTAATAAAATCCACTAAGTAGGATACATTTTTATGCTGTGTTATACTTCGTTTGTTAATATTTTGTTTAGGATTTTTGCATCTAAGTTCATGAGACATATGGATGTGCAGTTTTTATTTGTTTGGCTATTTCTGTCTGTGTTATCAGAGTACTACCACAGAGCTTTATAATAATTAGTTGAGTATTATTACTCTTCTATTTCTCAGTGTAGGTAAAAGTGCTATTAATTTTTCCTCAAATTTTTACATAGGATTTTCTGGTAAAATCATCTGGATCTGGATAGAACTTTTGGGGGTCTTTTTCATGTAAAATTCTATATTCCAATGATTACAGGGATATTAAGATAAGCAATTATAAATAGAGTTCTTAAAGGACATGAGAAAAGAGATAGCATGTTTTGTGTACCCGTATTTTAGCTTTTTCTAATGTCCCTTCTTCCTTCCTAGTCTAGATGGTCCCTGACATAGGATGGTTTGACTTAGACTTGTTCAATGTTACTTCGGTGCCAAAGCAATATGAATGCAGTGGAAATCAAAGTGAGGATTCTGAAGTGTGGTCTCTTCCTGAGTTAGCAATATGCAACATGAAACTCTCGGGGAGCTGGCAGTGGTCGCGTAGTTCCCAGTTGGCCAGACGATCATGAGGGTAAGCAATTGGTACTGTCCTTTACAGTGGAGTTTAGACAAAGACGTTGTATGAGATACTTAACACTCCATTTAAAAATAGGGCTTCTACGAGATGATTTTACTCAGTGATAAGTGAATGTGTTATGAGTATATTTAAGGTGCAGTAGCCTAAGCTATTGTGCTGGTAGGTTGGTGTAGTGAATACATTTTCTACCTATTTTCAACTTACAATGAGTTAATCATGTTATAAAGCCATTATAAGTCTAGGAATATCTGTACTCCAAAATTTATTCTTCTTTGCCTTGCATGACTGTTTGAAGATCTGCCTTTAACCTATCTCTAATGATGTATCCTCTACTGACAATTTTTTTTTTTATTTTTGTCTAAGAAATCTTTCTTTTCTTCTTACTTCCTGGAAGGTGTTTTGGCTGGATGTAGATGTCACAGCTAACATTTGTATCAAAATTTAGAAACTTGGGTTTTTTTTGGAGAGGTTTTTGCTATAGGGCACGTGTGCTTGCCAGACAGAGAGAGACAGAGAGACAGAGAGCGAGAAATCACCCCCCAGGGGGGATGGCCACACCGCAATCCTTTCTCCTCCATTCTTCTTTCTGGATCTTGGGTATGCATGCACACATGCCCGGCATGAGTTTAAGCTACTGGGTCCGGGACTTGAACCATGGTCGACTACGTGGGAGTCCAGCAACATAGCCATTACACTAACTGCTGGTCCCCAAACTATTATGCCAACTCCTTGGCCTCCATAATTTCTGCAGAGAAATCATTTGTCAGTCAGCTAGGTGTTTTTCTATAATTAGTGCTTTGTTTCTCTCCAGTTGTTTTCAAACCCTCTACTTTCCTTTTTAGTTTCCAAAAGTGTAATTATGATATGTCTAGCTATGCTGATCTTTGAGTTTACTTCTTTTAGGTTTTGCTCAGCTAGTGGAATCTACAGGTTTGTGTCTTTCCCCAAATTGAGTGCATTTTTATCCATTATGTTTTTGAATATTCTATTTTCTCCACATTCCTTCATCGTTTTTGGCAAACTGATGGTACAAATATTAGAATTGTCATTTTTGTCCATTGTTCTCTGTTGCATGTTTTTTTGTTTGTTTTAAAAAGTTTTTGCCTTAGAATGCATGTGCTCACCAGAGAGAGAGACAGAGACTTTGAGAGGGAAAGTGAGAAATCACCCCCAAAGGTGGATGGCCACACTGCAATCCCTTCTCCTCCATTCTCCTTCCAAGATCTTGGACAATGCACATGCTCCCAGGATGATTTTCAAGCCATCGGGTCTGGGGCTCAAACCACAATCATGTGGGAGTCCAGCAATGTAACCACTACACCATCTACTGGCCCCAACTGGTACTTTTTATGTATTTTTAAAATGTATTTTCTTTCTGTTGCTCACATTAGAAAGAAACATATTTTGAAAGTTTGTCTATTTTTTAATGTGAAAGAGAAAGCAAGAAAAGAGGCACTCTCCCCACTCAGCAGGTTGGGCACATGGCCACCACCCCCAGGCTCAGCCAGTCGAGATCACAGACATGCCATGCACCCAGTGGACACATGAAGGCCTTGGAACACAAAGCAGGGACCCTCCCTGGTCTCATCATCACAACACACTGCCATACTGCTGTGCCACCCCAGTGGGCCACCATCAGCTCAATGTCTTCATCTGCTCTCAGCTTTACTTCGCCTCTTCTCTATCATCATCATTCGCTATGCTGTTCATCCAGTATTCTTTAAGATGGCATGTATCATCATTTTTAGAGCCATAATGGTAACTGTTGGCTTATTTTATGCTGGTTTTCTATTTTTTTCTTTTATTTCATGGAATTTATCATTGAATTAATAATTTTTGATGACTACAATAGAATTATTACTAGAATAGCTTTTCTCACTCAAGTTGGATTTTTTCATATGACAGGCAATTTCAATTTTAATACTGCTATTTTATTTATTATATTGGGCAACTTTGTGTTTTAGTTCATTCTTTTTTGAGAGAGAGATTTTTGCTATAGGGCACATAAACTTTCTGGAGAGACAGAGAGAGAAAGCGAGAACCCATTCCCCAGGTGGTGTGCCCCAGTACATTTTAGATTCTCTTCTAGGGATTTTGGGCATGCATGTTCAAGTGCCTGTTTGGAATGTCAAGCCTCTGGGTCTGGGACTCAAACCACAATCAGACCTATGGGAGTCCAGTGCCTTAACTTCTACACTACCTTTTATACCCCAGTTAATTCTCTTATATTAGCTGATGGTACACAGTTTAGTTTATCACTAAGTACTGACTAACTTTGAGGGCCTTGGTTCCCACACCAGCATAATTTTGAACACCTTTGCAGAGGTATTTTGTTCACCTTGAACATCTGGTGCCTCCAGGGCTCCTGCGACTTCCTTCTGGTGCCACTTGAAGCGATGACCTGAACTGCCAGGTGGCCCTTGCTGAGGAGGCACACATTCCTGGAGATAAAAGGGCATCCCTGGCCTGGCGACTGGGGTTTGGGAGAGTCCCTCCAACCTTCTGGCCCTGGGAACCTACTGATCGTGGCAACTCAGGCAGACATGCCTTCTGTCTCCCTCTCTGGAATCTCTGGGTGAGAAAAATGAGTTTGGGGAATGGCAAGAAAGGAGACATCCTCTGCCTGCTTTGTCCTAGCGAGGTGGATCCTCTTCTTGTAGCTCAAGGCTCAGCTCGTGGTTTTGCTGAGGTATCTATTGGACCTGGGATGATAATGAGCCTCTGTGCCTCACTGCCTGCTGCCGGGTGGTGGTTAGCAAATGCTGCCTCTTGTTTGCCTCCTTCTCACAGGGCGGATGGAGCTGCCCAGCTGCTCTGCCGTTCCTCCATCCAGAGTGGTTAGCTTTCTTGTTATCACCTCAGAGTTCTCCTTTACATGCATCTTGCTTTATTTCTGGATTTATAGTTGTATTTAATTTGGAAAAGCAGGGAGAAACAGACATAGAGCATCTTCTTAGGATCACCAGTACTTACTTTTGAAACTGGTTATCACTGTCTGATTTAACTTCTCTTCACTCAACATTTTAACCAGTTCTGCATACTTAAGCCATCGCCTAGATTCAACACTAAACACTATGAGACAAAAAAAAAAATGTAGCATTTTGTTTCTGTAATTGTTTCAAAATATTGCTAACTCATTCTTTGTCCAACATTAAGTTAGCAATAAACTATGCTATAGGTATAGATACAGTGAAAGTTATTTAATTAAAAAAATAAAGCGATGTGTATGGTGGTCTCAATATGGTGGGCTGGACTGAGGTGTATATATCATGCTGGGTAATGTCTCTTCAAAATCAAAATGATGCATAGCGATTTAATGTATGAGCAATCATAAAAAAGAAATAAAGCTTTTCCAGTTTTCTCTTTGCCGATAGAACTACTTCAACCTACTGTTACCTTTTTGGGTCGTCACTACCTTGATTACATCCTGATTTCAAACTCAGGACATGATCTTCTTTATGCCAGAAAACTCATTCTCTGCCTCCACCAGCTTCACTGGAAACGCCTTCCTCCTTCTGTTCCCAGGTGAGTCGTCACTACTTTAGAAAATTCCAACCCATCCATGCCTTCCAAAGGACCTTCTTCCGCTACTCTCTGACACCTACCATTAGACATTTATTTCGTACATTGAAAAGGATGCATTTTGTTTTAAGGAGTTTATTTGGCTTCAGAGCTGGTGGTTAAGGCAACCGCATCCCACATGGCTGACCCTGTTGTTTCAGTTCTGAACTCGCAGCTTGAGAACACACACTGGGTGCATGTGCACACATGCCAAAAATCCAGGCAAGAAGGAGAAACAGAGATGGGATTGCAGTGGACATTCCCCACTTGAAGGTGCTTTCTCCCTCTTGCTCTCACTCTGTTTCTGGCAAGTGCATGTGCCTTGTGGCAAAATTAAAAAAGAAAGAAAGAAAGAAAGAAAATTTGTTATATTTTAATCTTTTCTTCTCATAATATTTATATGCTTTAAAGACAGAATTTGTTTATTTACTTATACATCCATGCCTTCTGAAAGTCACTCAATATACAATAAATGTTTAATAAATGTTTTGTTTTGTTTTAGTATTTTTTTTGTTTTTGAGAAAGAGATTTTTGCTATAGGGCATATGTACTTGCCAAAGGGACAGAGAGAAATAGAGACAGCAAGAAATCACCCCCCCACAGAGGATGGTCATGCCACAATTCTTTCTCCTCCATTCTCCTCTCAGAATTTTGGGCATGCATATACATCTGGCCAGCATGAGTTTCAAGCTGCCAGGTCTGGGACTTGAACCACGGTTGGCCATGTGGGAGTCAAGCACCTTAACCACTACATCACCTGCTGGCCGTAATAAGTGTTTCAAAGAGAACAAATGAATGAATATCAGTAAATTAAATTTTTAAAAATGCTAGCAAGAGAATACTTTTTCCTACTGGCAACTGAGCTTCTCTAAGATTCTATAACATCCCCTGGCACAAAATAAAGAGTAAAACATGCAATGAATAGATTATCTCCTTGTGCTTCTCCTATGATATTTAAGAAGTGAATATTTTACATTGTTTCAGAGTTTTTGTTTTGTTTTTTTATTCACCGGAAGGCATGTACACTCGCTGGAGAGGGACAGAGACAGACAAAGAGAGGGAAAGTGAGAGCCCCTCTATCCCATTGGGCATGGACAGGTCATAATTTTTACGCCTCCATTTCTGCCTTTCGTTTTAGGATTTTTAAGCACTCTTTCATTCACACATGCCTCATGTGATTTTCAAGTTGCTGGCTATAGGATTTGAACAAGTCAGGTGGCCATATGGGATCCAGCCATCTTAACCACCATGCAGTGTGCTGGCCCCGAGGGTGTTTTCTTTAGACACATGTATACATTTTCAATCTATGTGAGAGTATCTAACCAGCAACTTTTGCAAATTTAATTATAGTTAGTGGTTATTCACACACACACACAAATCTGTTTATGATTTCTCCAGCCAAATGCAATAACTTAAACCATAAGAAATATAGTTTTCTATTATGAAAATGCCAACAGGCAAAGCAGTTTAGATGTGGCCGTCTCTATCACCAGGGAATACCGCTTCTGTTTTCTCCACCATCTTTAACAAATACTTCATGTCTTATTTCAAGATGGCTGCTTCGGCTTCTGCCAGCATATTTCCTTTATTTTATATTTGATTACACATTTACATAGCAATTTGGACTTGTCCTAACACATTCATTTGAAAATTGAAATTTTTATCAAGCAGCATTTCCTGGTGAGAATATTCAGTGGTGGTTCTTTGTGAGGAGCCTGTTGCTCCTTTTAAAAGTCCCATTAAGGTCACTGTCACTTAAAATGGACCATTTAAAGGCAAGGGCCAGTGCTTTGCCGAGGGCCAGACTCATTGCGGGCTCCTAGAAAATGTGCTAATGTGCTGAAAGTGGAACACTCAGTATTCGGTGGAAAGGCAGGGAGTCAGTCAAACCTGCTCTTTCTTTCAGCCATCATATCATTTGTTTTTCAACTTCATTTCAATTTCTTTTTTCTTAAGATTGACGAGGATGTGTATAATAGTCTCAGCTGGGCTGGACTGAGGTGTATATATCATGCTGGGTAATGTCTCTTCAAAATCAAAATGATGCATAGCGATTTAATGTATGAGCAATCATAAAAAAGAAATAAAGCTTTTCCAGTTTTCTCTTTGCCGATAGAACTACTTCAACCTACTGTTACCTTTTTGGGTCGTCACTACCTTGATTACATCCTGATTTCAAACTCAGGACATGATCTTCTTTATGCCAGAAAACTCATTCTCTGCCTCCACCAGCTTCACTGGAAACGCCTTCCTCCTTCTGTTCCCAGGTGAGTCGTCACTACTTTAGAAAATTCCAACCCATCCATGCCTTCCAAAGGACCTTCTTCCGCTACTCTCTGACACCTACCATTAGACATTTATTTCGTACATTGAAAAGGATGCATTTTGTTTTAAGGAGTTTATTTGGCTTCAGAGCTGGTGGTTAAGGCAACCGCATCCCACATGGCTGACCCTGTTGTTTCAGTTCTGAACTCGCAGCTTGAGAACACACACTGGGTGCATGTGCACACATGCCAAAAATCCAGGCAAGAAGGAGAAACAGAGATGGGATTGCAGTGGACATTCCCCACTTGAAGGTGCTTTCTCCCTCTTGCTCTCACTCTGTTTCTGGCAAGTGCATGTGCCTTGTGGCAAAATTAAAAAAGAAAGAAAGAAAGAAAGAAAATTTGTTATATTTTAATCTTTTCTTCTCATAATATTTATATGCTTTAAAGACAGAATTTGTTTATTTACTTATACATCCATGCCTTCTGAAAGTCACTCAATATACAATAAATGTTTAATAAATGTTTTGTTTTGTTTTAGTATTTTTTTTGTTTTTGAGAAAGAGATTTTTGCTATAGGGCATATGTACTTGCCAAAGGGACAGAGAGAAATAGAGACAGCAAGAAATCACCCCCCCACAGAGGATGGTCATGCCACAATTCTTTCTCCTCCATTCTCCTCTCAGAATTTTGGGCATGCATATACATCTGGCCAGCATGAGTTTCAAGCTGCCAGGTCTGGGACTTGAACCACGGTTGGCCATGTGGGAGTCAAGCACCTTAACCACTACATCACCTGCTGGCCGTAATAAGTGTTTCAAAGAGAACAAATGAATGAATATCAGTAAATTAAATTTTTAAAAATGCTAGCAAGAGAATACTTTTTCCTACTGGCAACTGAGCTTCTCTAAGATTCTATAACATCCCCTGGCACAAAATAAAGAGTAAAACATGCAATGAATAGATTATCTCCTTGTGCTTCTCCTATGATATTTAAGAAGTGAATATTTTACATTGTTTCAGAGTTTTTGTTTTGTTTTTTTATTCACCGGAAGGCATGTACACTCGCTGGAGAGGGACAGAGACAGACAAAGAGAGGGAAAGTGAGAGCCCCTCTATCCCATTGGGCATGGACAGGTCATAATTTTTACGCCTCCATTTCTGCCTTTCGTTTTAGGATTTTTAAGCACTCTTTCATTCACACATGCCTCATGTGATTTTCAAGTTGCTGGCTATAGGATTTGAACAAGTCAGGTGGCCATATGGGATCCAGCCATCTTAACCACCATGCAGTGTGCTGGCCCCGAGGGTGTTTTCTTTAGACACATGTATACATTTTCAATCTATGTGAGAGTATCTAACCAGCAACTTTTGCAAATTTAATTATAGTTAGTGGTTATTCACACACACACACAAATCTGTTTATGATTTCTCCAGCCAAATGCAATAACTTAAACCATAAGAAATATAGTTTTCTATTATGAAAATGCCAACAGGCAAAGCAGTTTAGATGTGGCCGTCTCTATCACCAGGGAATACCGCTTCTGTTTTCTCCACCATCTTTAACAAATACTTCATGTCTTATTTCAAGATGGCTGCTTCGGCTTCTGCCAGCATATTTCCTTTATTTTATATTTGATTACACATTTACATAGCAATTTGGACTTGTCCTAACACATTCATTTGAAAATTGAAATTTTTATTTGAATCTAATAACTTCTCTCTAAAGAAGGCAGATGAGAAAAGGAAGCTGAGCGCTTGAGGGACTGTATCGGCCTTCTTCCTCTGAAAAGATATAGCCAAGGTAGTTTAATCTTTAATATTTATTCAGCATGATAATAAGTCAATAACTTTGCCTTTTAAATAAAATTGTTTGAACCAAGGAGTTATTGTAAAATACGTAAATTTGCATTCCAAGACAAATCAATTCGGCTCATTAGATATCTCTGCATTTTCCCCCAGAATACTGAATAAAGACATCAGGGAAATAATGAATCTTTCACTAACCTGACATAAAAGGATTATTATTCATACAGTACTTTTGTATTCACATAATAAGTACTTTCCATATTAAAAGGCTGATCGACCTTTAAACTCTTGCATACCTTAACTGATGGAACAATAGTTCTAAAATTTAACAAAACATACTACAGTGCATTTAACTAATACATACATTTGTGAATGTCTTATTGTCCTATATAATATTAATTTAAAAGTGTAAATTCTATGGTGTACTTTCATATGCATTAGTCCATTTGCAGCTAGCAAAAATATAACAACTTAAATAGTGGGTAAAGTAATGTTTGTTTTTTTTTTTCATTCTTCTTTAACAGGTAAGTTCTAGAATTAGCATTTGAACTTATATATTTTTTTCTTTCTTTCTTTCTTTTTTTTTTAGAGAGAGATTTTTTGCTATAGGGAGTAACATATGCTCACCAGTAAAACAGAGTCAAAAAGATAGGAAATGTGAAATCACCTCCCCCAGAGGGATGGTCATTTTGCAATCACCTCTCTTCCATTCTCTTGGGATTTGGGGTATGCACATACATGCACCCAGTGTGAGTCCCAAGCCACCAGGTTCAGGACTCTAACCGTGGTCGACCACATGGGCATGTGCGAGTCTAGTCATGTAAACATTATGTCATTTGCTGGTCCCTTGAACCTATACTTTCTTACAGGAAATGCCACAATCCTTTCATTAGGTGGTGTATATTGAGGAATGCTTAAGTGTTGGAACAAGGAGATGAAGCAAGATGACCTCCTAGGGAGAGAACTACAAACTCTAATGGTAAAATTAAGAGATCAGTAGAAAGAAGTAGTTATTTTGACAACAGATAGCAGAGTTTAAACCATTGGGCCAACTTTGATGTAGGATTGCATTTTTCAGAGGTGAACATCTTTAGACCTCGTGCCAATTATATACCCACTGGTAGGAAAGGGGATATGATTAAATAAAGCCATACATTAAAGCTGGTGAGTGGCGTGGTGGTTAAGTGCTGGACTCCCACATGGCTGGCCACAATTTGAGTACTGGAAAGGTGACTTTAAACTCACATGGGGCTTGTATGCATGCGTGCCAAAAAAATCCCAGGAAGAGAATGGAGGAGAAAAGGTTGTGGCATGGCCTTCCCCCTGGGGGTGACTTTTCATTTTCCCTCTCACTGTTTCTGTTTCTCAGGAAAGTGCACAACTCCTATGACAAAAATCTTAAAAACAAAATAAATTAAGAACTTAGGATCAGAGTCAGCAGATGGAAGTAGTGCTTAAGGCACTGAACTTCCACGTGGCTGATTGCGGTTCAAGTCCCAGACCCAGTTACTTGAAACTCATGTGGGGTATGAGTGTCTGCATGCCCAAAATCTGAGAGGAGAATGGAGAAGGGATTGTGGTGTGGCCATCCCCCACAGGGGGTGATTTCTCACTTTCTCTCTGTCTGTATATCTGGTTAGCTTATGTGCCCTATAGCAAAAAATCTCTCTAAAAAAAAAAAAAAAAGAACTTGGGACCAGCAGTTAGCATAATAGCTATGTCACTGGACTCCCATGTAGTCGACTGCAGTTTGAGTCCCAGACCCGGTGGCTTAAACTCACGCCTGGCGCGTGTGCGTGCGTGCCCAAGATCCCGAGATGAGAATGGAGGAGAAGGGATTGCTGTGTGGCCATCTCCACTGTGGGGTGACATCTTTCTTTCTATCTCTCTGTCTCTCTCTGTCTGGCGAGGGCATGCGCCCTGTAGCAAAAACCTCTCCAGTAAAAAAAAAAAAAGAACTTAGCATCAAAACAAAATGACTAAATGCGCACTTTGACTTCTCACAATATTTCTTTGTACAGAGGATATAGTAGCCCCTCATTATGGCCTAATAATGCATGCTTAGATCTACCCAGTTCTAAGGATGGGAGCTTTGCAACATCAAATCTGCATGACTGGAAGACAATTAGTCAAATCCTGGTGTGGCAGTGCCCCTCACAAATCTGCCAGCAGTAAAAACTGAAGTCAGAACTGTAAAATGTGTTTTCTCAATCTGGCTTCATTACCTTTATATACTAGCTCATTTTTTTGAATGTATTTGTGCTTAATTAATGTTACATTATTCTCTCTCCCCACCTTGCTAATTAGGAGTTTCAGATGATTTCAGAGGATAGATCTTAGGAACATATGTTATGTATGTATATGTTCTATGTATATAGAACACATAACTCCCATATACACAAAAGCATACCAATATATTCGAGTATAGTCCAACATAACATTGTTCACTTTAGATTTTATTTTCCATATTTGCGATTCTATCCTTTTTTGTGAAAATTCTGGCTTCTATAATCTTAATATATTAATTTTGTCAGTATAAATTCTAAGCATTTTTGCATGTTTAGTTACACTTGAAATTGCGCTGCTTTTTTTTTAAATTACCAATTGCTATGTGTTTTTCTCTACTTTTAGTTGGGTCCTTCATATGTTTCAAAAACCCTTATCATATGTATAGTTCACAAATATTTTCTCCAGTTTTGTAGGTTGTATCACTGTGTTTGTATGTGCGTTCTTTACTGGATGGTTTTAGTTTAATATAATCTCATTTCTATATTTTACTTTTATTGTCTGTTTTTGGGGGCCCACATATAAAAAGTCATTGTTCATATCCATGTCATGGAGCTTTTCCCTATATTTTCTTCTATTAGTTTTATACCCTTTGGTATTATCTTTTAGTTTTTTTGTGTTTTGGATAATTCTTTATCAAGCTTGTCTCCTGAAAACATTATCTTCCGGTCTTTGATTTCTCCTCTCTCTGTCTCTCTCTCTCTTTCAATGTGTTTTTAATAGTACAGCAGGAGAGATTACAAGGAATTAAAAAGACAAAATTCATAACAACAGATGTCATGAAATGGTGAAGCAAGGTTATTGTTTTTATTAAATTATGTTTATCATTTAATAAGTTAGTAATGAAAGGGTCTAAGAATTTGGAGAAAGATTTGAAATCTTGCTAAGTGGGTAGAAAAGTGAAAATAAATTAGGAAAAGGTGAGGCATCACAGACTTTCTACTTGAGAATTGTAGAAAGAAAAAGAAAAAAGAAATAAAGGAAAGGAGAAGAAAGAAGTGAAAGAGAGAGAAAACAAAGGAAAATTTGAAAGCATTAGCAGAGAGAGAGAATCCAAATTGCCCAAACATATACAAATAATCAGTGAATTTAATGTACGCAAATGTACTAATGCAATTTAACTGGAAATTTTGGTATTTAAAAAAATTTTTTAACTTAAGTTTGAAATTTCCCCCAGCTTTTTGAGGTAAAATTGATAAATACAAAGTGTCTACATTTATAGTGTACAATGTGGTGCTTTGATACATTGGTTGTGAAGTTATTCCTAATCAAGCTCCTTAACATATCCGTTACATCACATAGTTACTAATTTGTGTGTGTGTGTAAGAGAGATAAGAATTTTTAAGATCTACTTTCAGAAAATTTCAGGCTCGTGTAATACATTATTATTAACTGCAGTTATACAATAGATCTCTAGCGTTTATTCATTCTATGTAACTAAAACTTTGTATCCTCTGACCAAAATCTACCCATTCTTCCAATGCCCTGCCCCTGACAACCACTATGAGTTTGACATTTTTTAACATATTAATGAGACCATGCAAAGCTCGTTTTTTTGTAATTGGCTGACTTTATTTAGCCTATTGTCCTCCAGTTACATCATTGTTCCTTCTTTTTAAAGGCTGAATAATACTCCATTGTATATCCACACTTAGTAGCTATTTTCGTAAAGTCTTTGGAATTTTATTTTTTTAACATTTATTTATTTATTACATTTTTTAAAAAAAATTATGTTTTATCACTGTACAACTTTACAGTGTGCAAAATTATTTTTCCCAGTATGAATGCAGCATATATCAATAAGTCAAAAATATTACCCACATATTGGGTCATCAGGAAAGTCCTGTCGTGTTTTTTGCATGAAAAAACATAGGAAAATACATCATGACTTTCCCGATGACCTAATACATTATCATAAACAGATAACCTTTCATTTTTGTGTCTGTCAGATGTTTTTCCCCCAATCTCCTCTCTTATGTTCCCTATTACCATCGGTTCCTGTATTGTTCCTGGTATCTGCAGTTGCTCTCTCTGGTGTCATGCCTTATAATCTTTCAGTTTCTGCCACAGAGTGCAGATATTCTATATATATATTAAGTGGGGACATATGATGCTTGTCTTTCAAAGTTTTGCTTGCTTTACTTGATATTAAATCTTCTATATTTGTCCACTTTGTATCAAATGTCAGGGTCTCATTGTTTTGTTTTGTTATTTTTTTATGGCTGGGTAACATTCCATAGGATACTTGTGCCACATGTTTTCAGTCTAGTCATATGTTTCCGGGCATTTGTGCTCATTTTCTTTCTTAGCAATTGTGAATAAGTGTCTGATAACAAGAATATACAGATAACTCAAGCTGCTTACTGACAAAATAAATCAATCCAACTAAAAAATGGGCAAATGAGCTGAACAGACAACTCTCCAAGGAAGACATACATGCAGCCAAATATATATATATATA